>NC_000067.6:17543118-17853118 GCF_000001635.26 Mus musculus | reverse complement strand
CTTTTGGGGGCAGTCATGATAGATCCCTTTTTTGTGAGCACTCCATAGCCTCAGTAATAGTGTCAAGCCTTGCCCCCCGCCCCATTGAGTTTGACCCAACTTACAGCCTATCAGCTCCTCTCCATTTGTATTCTGTAGTTCTTATAAACAGTAACAATTATGGGTCAGAGTTTTGACTGTGGGATGGCAACCCTATCCCTCACTTGATGCCCTGTCTTTCAGCTGGAGGTGGGTTCTACAAGTTCCCTCTCTCCACTGTAGGGCATTTCATCTAAGGTCCCTTCCTTTGTATCTTGAGAGACTCTCACCACCCAAGTCTCTGGTACATATTCTAGAGGGTCCCACCAACCTCCTACCTCCCAAGGTTAACTGTTTCCTTATTTTGTTGATCCTCAGGGCTTCAGTCCTCTTCGCTGAACCAATACCAGATCATGTTCCCCTCTTCATTCCCTATCCCCTTTCCCTCCCAGGTCCCTCCCTCCTCCCTGCCTCCTGTGGTTGCTTTCTTCTACCTCACCTTCCAAGTGAGACTGAGGTGTCCTCACTTGCTTCCTTCAGATTGTTGACTTTTTTTTTTGAGTTCTGTGGATTGCATCTTGGGTATTCTGTACTTTTTTTTCCTTTGGATAATATTAATTTATTAGTAAGTACATACCATGCCTGCCCTGTTGGGTCTGAGTTACCTCACTCAGGAAGATATTTTCTAGTTACTTCCATTTGCCTGCAAAACTCAGGATGTGTTCATTCTTAATAGCTAAGTACTCTTCCATTGTACAAATGAATGACATTTTCTGTATCCATTCTTCTGTCGTGAGAAATCTGTTTTTTTGTTTTGTTTTGTTTTGTTTTGTTTTGTTTGTTTGTTTGTTTTTTCCAGCTCCTGGCTATCACAAATAAGGCCACTATGAACATAGTGGAACATATGCCCCTGTGTAATGGTGGGACATATTTTGGGTAAATTTCCAAGAGTGCCATTGCTGGGTCTTCAGGTAGATCTATTTCCAATTTTCTGGGAAACCTCCAGATTGATTTCCAGAGTTGTTGTACCAGTTTGCATTCCCAACATCAATGGAGGAGTGTTACTTTTTCTCCACATCCTTGCCAACATGTGTTCTCACCTGAGGTTTTGATCTTAGACATTTTGATTGGTGTAAGGTAGAATCTCAGGATCATTTTAATTTGCATTTCTCAGATCATTAGGGACTTTAAACATTTCTTCTTATTATTTTACGGAATCATTTGAGGAATATTAGTATTAGGTGTTCTTTGAAAGTTTGGTAAAATTCTGCACTAAAGCCATCTGGCCTTTGGCTTGTTTTGGTTGAGGGGTCTTTAATGAATTCCTCTACTTGCTTAAGGGTCATGGGCTTGTTTAGATTTCTGCCTGTTTGATTTAAGTTTGGTATGTGGTATCTGTCTAGAAAATGATCCATTTCATCTAGATTTTCCAGTTTGCTTGAGTATAGGATTTTGTAATAGGATTTGATGAATTTTTTAATTTCTCCATTTCTGTTGTTGTGTCTTCCTTTTCATTTCTGATTTTGCTAATTTGGATACTGCTTCTGGGCCCTTTAGTTAGTTTGGCTAGGGATTTATCCATCTTGTTGATTCTCTCAAAGAACCAGATTTTGGTTTTGTTGATTTTTTGTTGTTCTCTTTGTTTCTATTTCATTGATTTCAGCCCTGAGTTTGACTATTCCCTGCTGTCTATTCCTCTTTCCTGTGTTGTTTCTTTTTGTCCTAGAGCTCTTAGGTTTGCTGTTTAGTTGGTAGTGTAAGATCTCTCTAGATTCTTTACCGTGTCTCTTAGTGCTATGAATTTTCCTCTTATAACTGCTTTCATTTAGTTCCATAAGTTTGTGAATGATATGCCAATACTTTCATTAAATTCTCAGAAGCCTTTAATTTCTTTATTTATCCCCTGACTAAGTTATCATTGAGTATAGAATTATTCAGTTTCCACATGAATGTGGGCTTTCTGTTGTATTTGCTGTTATTGAAGACCAGTCTTCAGCCACGGAGATCTGATAAGATGCATGAGATTGTTTCAATCTTCTTATATCAGTTGAGGGTTGTTTTGTGAGCAAATATGTGGTCAGTCTTGGAGAAGGTACAATGAGGTGCTGAGAAGGTATATTTTTAGTTTTAGAGTGAATTGTCCTCTAGATGTCTGTTAAATCCCTTTGGTTCATAACCTGTATTAGTTTCAATGGGTCTCTGTTTAGTCTGTATTTCCATGACCTATCCATTGATGAGAGTGTGTAGTTGAAGTCTCTCATTATTATTATGTGGTTCAATGTGTGTTTTGAGCTCTAGTAAAGTCTCTTTTATGATTGTGGTTGCTCTTACATTTGTGGCATGTTCAGAACTGATACTTTCTCTTCGTGGATTTTCCCTTTGATGAATATGAAGTGTCCTTCCTCATCACCCTTGATAACTTTTGGTTTAAAGTCTATTTTATTGGATTTTAGGATGGCAATTCCAGCTTGTTTCTTGGTACCATTTGCTTGGAATAGATTTTTCCATCCTTTTACTTTGAGATAGACTATGTCTTTGTTATTGAGGTGTGTTTCTTGTAGGTAGTGAAATGCTGGATCTTGTTTGTATATCCAGTCTGTTAGCTTATATCTTTTTATAGGTGAGTTGTGTTCATTAATATGAGGATATTGAAGACAGATTGCTGTTGATTCCTGTCATGTTTGTTTTTGTAGGTAGCTTTATGTACTTGTGGTTCTCTCCTTTTGGCTTTGTTGTGAGATGGTTAATATCTTGTCTTTTCTTTGATGTAGCTATCTTCTTTGTATTGGAATTTTCCTTCTAGGAGCCTCTGTAGATTGGTAGATAGATAGAGTTTGAATCTAATTTTGTCATAGAATATTTTGTTTTTTCCACTTATGTTAATTGAGAGTTTTAATAGATATTGTAATCTGGGCTGGCATGACTTCTGACCAGACTCTTTTGGCTTTTAATATCTGTGTTGAGAAGTCTGGTGTAATTCTGATAGGTCTACCTTTGTACGTTTCTTGGCCTTTTCCCTTGCAGCTTTTAATATTCTTTCTTTGTTGTCTGTGTTTAGTGTCTTGATTACTATGTGACAAAATGATTCTCTTTTCTGGTCCCATTTGTTTGGTCCTCTATAGGCTCTTGTAATTTTATGGCCAACTCTTTCTTTAGGTTGGGGAAGTTTTCTTGTATGATTTTGTTGAAGATGTTTTCAGGCCCTTTGAACTGGGAATGTTTGTTCTCGATTCCAAATATTCTTAGATTTGTTCTTTTCTTTGTGTCCTGAATTTCCTGGATGTTTTGGATTAGGTATTTTTTTTATGCTGTGAATTTTCTTTGACACTTGTTTCAATCTCTTCTACACCTGAGATTTTCTCTTCTATTTCTTGTATTCTGTTGGTGATACTTATATCTGTAATTCCTGACCTCTTTCCTAAGTTTTCCATTTCCAGGTTGGCCTTCATTTGTGTTTTCCTTATTGTTTCTACTTCCACTTTTAGGTCTTGGACCCTTTATGCAATTACTCCACCTGTTTGTGTTTTCTGTATTTTTTAAAGGTATTTATTTGCTTCCTCTTTAAGGGCATCTACCTGTTTAACTGTGTTGTCTTCTATTTCTTTCAGTGAGTAATTTATATTCTCCTTAAAGGACTCTATTATCTTCATAAGCTGGGATTTTAGGTTGATTCCTGATTTTCAAGTTTGTTGGTGTATTCAGGGCTTGCTGTGTTAAGAGAACAGGGTTCTGATGATGCCCATGTATATTGCCTTCTGTTGATTTTAGTCTTATGCTTGCCTCTTGCAATTTAGTTATCCCTGGTGTTTGCTGGTTTGGGTGATTCTGTCTGGAGTCCTCCTCTTTTGTCACTGGGCTTCTTCAGGTCTCCTGGTAGGCCTGTGGCCCTGACTGTAACAGACCTCCTGTGGGGCCTTCCAAGTGTGGGGTCTTCAGAGAGGCAGAAAAGTTGCTGATCGGTTGCACTGGCTGCATCTGATCTCCTGAGAGACCTTCAGACTGTTGGGTCTTCAGAGAAGCAGTCAATTTTTGTCCTATGTGAAGCTGTTCTCCAGGGTGAAGGGGGTATAGACTGTGGTTTCTGTTTCCCTGTGTGCAGCAGAACTTCAGGGAGGCTTTCAGTCTGTTGGGTTCATTTTCCTGCATGTCACAAAGATCCCAGAAATCTTCAGACTGTGGAGTTGGTTGTCCAGTTGCCCTGTATATAGAGGAACTCCTTGGATGCCTTCAAGCTGTGGTGTCTTCAGAGGAACAGACAAGATGGAGTTCAGTTTTTCAGTTACCTGTATTCAGGGGATCTCCTGAGATGCCTCAGGCTCTGATTTCAGTTATCCTTAGTGGAGTGGTTTTCCTGGGATGTCTCAGCCTATGGTGTCAGATACCCTGAGGGCAGCAGATCTCCTGGGATACCTCAGGATATAGTACCTACTGAGAAGTAGACTAGCTTGTAGTCTATTCCAGAAGAAAGATCTGACCAGAAAGGGAGTGGTATTCGGCAGGTTTTAGGGAGTGATGGGTCCTGAGTCCACTGAGTTCCTAGTGGCAGCTGTAGGACTTTGGGAGGTTTCTTACCCAATGCTCTGAATATAGTTGATCTCCTGGGTTGCCTCATGACATGTTGTCTTCAGGGGTATAGTCTCGCTGACAGTCTGTACTTTCTCTTTTTAAAAGATTTATTTACTTTAAAAATAAATGTGTACATGTGTGTTTGTATATGAGTACAGGTGCCAGCAAAATTTAAAAATGGCTACTGAAGTTCCTGGGTCTAGAATTATAGGCTATTGGGAGCTGATCTTTGTATGTTCTGGGAACTGAACTTGGCTGCTCGGTGCTATTAATTACAAAGGCTTCACTGCAGCTCCTATTTTAGTGGTTTTCATATGAGCATAACAATAGCAAATAAACAAATTATCTCACAATCAGAGGATGATATTTATTGGGTTTGTTTTATATATATAAACATATAAATATATATATATTCGTTTTTATGTTTTTCAGACAGGTTTTACTCTTCAGCCATTTGCAGACTGAAACTTACTATATAGTCCAGAATAGTCTTAAAATCACATAGAGCCACCTCTGTTTCTGAGAACCATAGATCTACAAAAACAAACAAGCAAATGACAAAAACCAAAACACTAAAACATAGCAAAAAATACAGCATTTTTCCTTTGAAAGTGCCATACAATTTTACAGAGTATATTGATGTATTTGTTATTTCTATATACAATATCCCCTTCCCATTCCTCCTAGTATGCTGCATTATGTCACCCCATTCATGTCCACCTTTTATTTTATTACTTGTAATAAATAATGCCCCAAGCCAATAACCTGCCTAATGAATATTATAGGGACCAGTTATCAGGGCATGTGCAACCACAAGAGGCAGAGGCTACATCCCAAAAGAGAGTGGATCTTCCTCTTTAGCACTCATCAACTGCCAATATTTCCTCTGATGGGTTAGAGAATTGAGGGTCCCTCCCTCATCTATGTGGAAATTTTGACTGGTGTGATCTTGTGAAAATTGTTTGGTAACCACAACTACTGTGAACTTATGCACAGAACAACTCAGATGTCATCATTTCCCTTCTCTTCACATTTCCCCCGTTTGTAAAGTTGCTTGAGCCTTGACTGTTGGCTAGAGATACAGATGACCCACCCACAGATAAGCACACACAGTTGTTTATACCCTCCACACTGAAATAAGTGAAATTTCATAGCATGATCACGAAGACTGTAGGTTCATCCTTAGGACCTGTAATCTCCCAAATTTTTGACTAGGTTTACAGTAGTGGGCATCATATTCCTTCTGTGAAGCAGTCTTTACATTCAGAGAGTAGCTAGTTGCTCTCGTAGCTGTCATCCCTCTGCTCTACCATTGGGCACAACTTGCCATTGGTCAGTATTGTAGCATGCATTATTGTAGGATGTCCAGGGACAGGTAAGAACATTGATAACCCTTGATCTTGCAGCAGCCTACATAGCACCTTCTGGTACTATATAAGCTAGTCAGCATGAAAAGAATTTTCTATTCTGTTTGACATTGACTTGTCTATGCCCTGTATTTAACAACCAAGAGCAATGGTAGCAGCATTTGTTGTTATACTACATGCTTATGGGACCTTCCTGACTAAAACCTTATAGAATGGTATAGTGGTTTGAATGAGAATGACACCCTCCTCGCCCCCAAAAGAACATGTTTTAATGCTTGGGCCAAGGTCAGTGGAACTGTTCAGGAAGACTTACAAGATGTGACCTTGTTGGAGCAGATGTGCCACTGGGGGCAGGCTATGAGATTTCAAAAGCCCATTTCTTTTCTAGATTTATTACTCTGCATCATGCTTATAGTTCTTGATTTAAGCTTTCAGCTACTGCTTTGGAACTATGCTTGCCTATAGCCTCCCCCATCCTTGAGCAGGCTGATTCAGACCTTTCTGCCACTGGGAATGAGACCACCCGGGGTGGAGCCTTCTGACCTAGATGGTTCTATTGTTCTGTCACCTGCCCTTGCTCTTCCCCAATATGCTGCAACCTGCTGAGAGGCTGAACCTGCTTTCCTGAGAAATTCCTGAGACAGTGGGCAAGCTGGTGATAACACCTTCTGCCTATAGG
Source organism: Mus musculus (assembly GCF_000001635.26). Classification (NCBI taxonomy): domain Eukaryota; kingdom Metazoa; phylum Chordata; class Mammalia; order Rodentia; family Muridae; genus Mus; species Mus musculus. The sequence goes on along the minus strand of NC_000067.6, from coordinate 17,846,488 downwards.
CATCAAGAGTGGATCAGCCAGAGATGGGCTTTCCCCCTTTACAAGCACAGACTCTTAGTAAACATTGGGACTTGATCAGAAATCTGTCTTGGTCTCATTTCTTCTCTCGCTATTTCCTCCCTTACAGCTCTGGCCTCCCACTCAGGAACCCGGTTTGTGTGACCTCAGGCGGGTACACTTGCCTACCAGCTGCTATGCTTCCCATCTTGATGGTCATGTACTCTAACCTCTGGGACTGTAAGCCCCCAACACACTCTTTCTTCTACAAGTGTTCTCTTCAAGGTGTTTGGTTACAGCAGTAGAAAAATTTAGACAGTGTACAGGAATTCAGAAACATGGCTTCTCTGGAAAAGGATCATATACAAAGACCTTCTAGGTATGTGTGATCTGGCTGTAATGACACACTTTCTTCCTTCTGGCTGGAATACAGACATGAGAATGAAGGTAAAGTTAGTTTGTAGAAGGAAGCAACCATATTGGAAAGTGATATCTAATTAAGGGGTAGACAAAATGATGAACCAGAAAAGGTTTCACTGAATGAGTCAGAGATAGGATATGCCCAACTCTCACGAGAACATGCAGGACAGAGGGGCAGTGTAAAATTGAGTCAGAGGGGGAAGACAGCTCACTGAGTGCTGTTCAGTTGAGGTCAGTTGACTATAGTGGATTTCAGTAGAGTTCAGTACAGTTTGGTGAAGTTCATTTGAAATGAGTTGAGTTGAGTTCAGTTTGTGCAGTTCCATTCAGATCACAGTCAGTCCAGTTCAGGTCGTGGAATTCAGAGGCAGTTTATTATTATTATTATTATTATTATTATTATTATTATTATTATTTATTATTATTATTTGTGGTTGTTTGTTTGTTTGGTTGGTTGGTTGGTTTCAATTTTTTGTTTTTTGTTTGCAGAACAATTCAGAAGCAGAATGAAGCCAAGTTGAATAAATCAGATTTGAGAGGATTTTTAAGCCAAAACAGCTGAGTTGAATGAACCACCCAGAGTTCAGAAAGAGCTAAGAAAAAAAATGATGTTGATTTAGCAGTAAGCCTCACAAGACAGACAATATCCCATATCTGGAACTGAGATTTTTATTTATCAATCTATATTTCCAGGAGTAGCATTGTCTTCCTGTGCGGGTATTTCTGTTCAAACTCCCATGAAATATATACACATACATGTACATATGTATACACACACACACACACACACACACACACACACACACACACACACACGCGCGCGCGCGCGCGCGCGCACATACACAGTACTAGTGAATTTTCAGAAGACTTTTTCATATACTCTTGGTTGTAGCTAAGCTGTTCTAGCCTTTCCTCTCCTTATTTCTCCTATATTCATATAAACTTTTAACTCAATTTATAGTCTCAACTCTGTTCATGCTATATGAGCTTCCCCACAATTGAATTTTTCTTGGGTTGTCCTATTATAGGTTCCATGGGGCTTTTTCATGTATCCTTCATTTCAATTGTCTCTTACAGCACTTTATTTCCCTATACCCCACTGTGCCTGAACCTTTGTGCTCCTAGTCCCCATACAAACTTTTCTTTCATTTGACTTGTTATTTTATTGTCTTCATCCTTTAAGCCATCTACCCTGGGTGTCCCATTTCTACATTCCATACTTTACTCTAGGTTAAACACACAAGATAAAAAAATTGAAGTTAGGGTTTACATATGAAAGAAAATACATGGTTTTAGTTTTTCTGGTCTGAATGACCTCACTTGGTGTAATGTTGCATCTATTTAGCTTCAGACATTATGATTTCATCTTTCATACAGCTGACTAAAAACATCCCTTGGTGCACATACTACTCTTACCATATCTATTCATCAGTTGATTGAGATAGTGGTTAATTGCATTTCCTAGCTATTATGGACTAAGATGCAATGAATATGGATGTACAATGATATAATGACCTTTGAGTATAAGCCCAGGAATGATTTAACTGGATCATATAGTAGTTATATTACTGTTTTTTGTTTGTTTGGTTTTGTTTTGTTTTTTTTTTTTTGTTTTTTTGTTTTTTTTTTTTAACTAGATTGGTTTCCATAGTAGCCATAGCAAACCATAGTTTGCACTCCCATAAATAGTGTGTATGGGCTTCTCTTTTACTATATCCAGATCAGCATTTGTATTTCTGATGATGGGCAGTCTGACTTGGATTATGTGAAAACTTAAAATAGTCTTTATCTCATTTTCTTAACAGCTAAGTACTCATTAGCTAGTTGCATTTTTCTTTTAAGAACTTTTTTATTATCACAGGGCTCATTTTTTGAATTGTTTGTTTCTTGGGTTTTTTATTTAGTTTTATAAGAATTTTTAAAATATTCAAGGTACTAATTTTCTGTAGGATCCATAGATGGAATAGATTTTATTCTAATCTCTGCATTCTTCTCACTCCATTCACAATTTTGCTAGATATATAGAAAATTTTTAATTTTGTGGAGTTCTGTTTATAACCACTCTTATTCAGAACATCCACAGCCATGCCTCAAATCCAAAACATATATATATATATATATATATATATATATATATATATATGAAACATTTTTAAAATCTCCACAGATGTATAACAACCAATGAAATTTGAAATGGTTCTCAAATTTCAATGTACAGGTGCAGCCTGGAAGGCTTGAAAATTCAGATTACTAAACTATGATGCTATAGTCTATGTGATAGTAGGCATATTAGGCAAGGTTGTTTATATATAACAATTCATAAATTACTAGTTCTCAATTTTTTTAATGCTGTGACCCATTTATACAGTTTCTCAAATTGTAGTGGCCCCAACCATGAAATTATTTCATTGCCTCTTCATGTCTATAATTTTAATACTCATGGTAATCAGAGAGTAGATATTTAATATGCAGAATATCTGATAGAGGATGTCTAAAGGGATCATGACCCATGTGTTGAGAACTGCCAGTACAAATATTGGAACCCAATTACTGACTCCTATGTAGATGTCAAGTGGAAATTTTATAAGCTCAGATAAAGCTTTGAATAATAACCTCTGAACTGGATGAATATATATTATTTGATAGTAAATTTCCTTGTGCATGTTGTTACAGTGATGACACCCCAGGAATATAATAGAGTTTTTTATAGTGTTTTTGATTTTTTTCTGAAATTAACCTCATGGCAGTTGTGATGGTTTGTATATGCTTGGGCCCGGGAGTGGCACAAGTGTAGCCAGTGTAGCCTTGTTGGAGTAGGTGTCTGTTCAAGGCAGTAATACCCTAAGGCAGAAGTTGGCACCAGGGAATAGGATATTGCTGTGATAAGCCTGACCATGTTTTTGTTTGGAAGAATGTGAATTTTGGGACTTTGGACTTGAAAGCAATGGAATGCTTAAAATCAGGGCTTAATTGGCTATCCTAGTAGGAATATGGAAGACTTTGTTACTGAAAGTGGTTTGAATTATGCAGACCTAAGGTTTCAGTGAAGAATTTCAATAGGTGGCCTAAAGTCTGTGTGTTATTTTGGTGAAGAATGTGGCTACTTTTTGCCCTTGTCTAAAAAGTCCGAATGAAGAGACTCATACTAATTGCATTGACAGAGGAAGTTTCAGAAATGTCCATAATAGACTTTGTCCTCTGGTTAAATCTCCTGAAGAGCATTTTAAATAAGCATAGAAAGCTGAGAAAGGAAAAATATAAAATAAATGTTTCAAGTACCAAGGAGCATTATACAGTGAAATGGAGCTGAATCCTGCATTCAAAAATATTAAATTGAATCTTAGGGCAAGATCCAACTCAGCTCAATTTAGATTCAGGCATGGTAGTACAAGCCTTTAATCCTAGGAGGCTAAGACAAGCAGATCTCTGAGTTCATGGCCAGCCTAGAACACAGCAAGTTCTAGGTGAAGAAAAACTTAAGTCCAGGCTTGGTGGACCACACCTTTAATCCCAGTGCTCAAGGGACAGGCATGAATATCTCTGAGATCAAAATCAGTCTATGGAGCAAGTTTCAGGACAGCCAAGCTTACACAGTGAGCGAGTTGGAAAACATAAAGCTGGTGATAATGTAATAAAACAAGGAGGCCACATTCTAGCCCTAGCAAGCAGCAGAACTCGGCAGCTTTGGCTTCATGGCTCTGGCTTTACAGTCCAGAATGAAAGAGACTACTGGGACAATAGATGCTAATTAGCTGGAGCTAAAAAATTAGTGGTGATTAAGAAGAGAGCAGTATCACTGAGGTGAAATTTTCTGGGAAGTGTTTTCTGAGAACACAAAGAAGCTGTGTTCCAGAGATAGTCAAGGTTGTCTCTTATGCTGCAGCCGTACTTGATAATGCATAAGAGTCACCCAGGTGGTACTTGTTTTCAAGGCATGAAAGGGTCATGAAGAACAGCTGAGGCTTGGCACTGTGAGAAGTCATGGAAGGCCATTAGTGAAGGTGCAGTCTCAGTTGCAGTTGATGGCTTAGGACTGAAGGGGTCATGCAAAGGAGGTGAAGCTGGGGACCATGAAGAGAGCCTATGAATGGCTATTAGTGAAGCCTAGTTGCAGAGGAATATGAAGATGCCAGTTCCATGGGATGATCACCAAGAACAGCAGAAGTAGGGGAGTGGTTCAACCTGAGCTTAGAGTACTACAGATTGCCAAGCTGGAGGAGCCCAGAAGATCATGTGTGGATCCCAGACATTGAAGACGTCAGAGCTGTGGGCTGGCTGAGGAAAGTTGCTATCAGGAAGTTGAACCAGCCCAGGAGAAAGATATGTGTTGCAGTCAACAAACGTGGATAAGTTGTTGGAGATCTGCAGACCACTTTGACATCAGAACTGGAGATGCAGAGGTTAGTTTACCCAGCTGGTTTCCAGTTTTGCTTTGGATATTACAGTTAAGTTTTTGGATGAATCTCAGAAAAGGCTTTGAATTTTGGACTTTTAGCATTGTTGAGACTGCTATAGCTTATGGGGACTTTTGAAATTGGACTAAATTTGTTTTTGCATTATGCTATGTTTAGGTATGGCTCCCATAGACTCCTATATTTGAACAAGCATATGGGGCCAGGGAGTGGAAATGATGGTTTGTATATGCTTAGGCCAGGGAGTAGCTTTATTAGAAGGTATGGCGTTGTTGGAGTAGGTATGTCATACTGGGAATGGGCTATAATACCCTAGTCCTACTTGCTTGGAAGTCAGAGTTCCACTATCGACCTTCAAATGAAGATGTAGAACTCTTAGCTCTGCCTGCACTATGCCTGTCTATATGCTGCCATGCTCCCACTTTGCTAATAATGGACTGAATCACTGAACCTGTAAGCCAGCCCCAATTAAATGTCCTTTATAATACTTGCCTTGGTCATGGTCTCTGTTCACAGCAGTAAAATCCTAACTAAGACAGTAGTGTAAGGTGTTTTTCTTAAAGAGAACATTCTACTAGAATATTATCCATGTGAATCTAATTTTTTTGCTAGATTACCAGCTGGCTTTTCAGTAGTGGGAACGATATTGAAATTATGTTTCTAGTTTCCAAGCTGTTCCTAAGGCAGAATCAGTGTTACAAGGCACATGTTAATAGAAGTGGTAGGAGTAAATAACATCAATTCAGCAGCTGCAGCAGCCATCATCCCTGCACCGTCCTCTTGCCCTTTAAACTAATGTCATACCACATATTACTTCATCAAGATGAAGAGACAAAAACAGATGTTTAATACACCTCCTCTAGACCTTTGATCCTACCCCACAGAAATTAAACCCTTGGGACTCTTTGTCTTAAGTAAGGAGAATAACTGAAGACTGAATGGTGTAGCTTACTCTCTCACCATCAGAGTGATTAGATACTCCAGTTTTAACAAGGATTTGAGAAAAAAACCTCCCCCATTCCTGGCTCTGACTCCAACATGTTAAATTTCCTTTAATAATTTCCTTAACCTCTCCTCTTGCTTGTCTCTTTGGTGCTGTGAAAGGGGTCTGGGAGCACTTAGCATGAGCCTCCAGGGAGTCCTTACCTAAAAGGCAGTCAGGAGGATCCTTATCTACTTATATTTGAAAGAAATAATATCTTCCAGAGGAAAGGTATACTACCAGAAGTAAACCTAAAAGCAATTAAAACTAAATCAGGCTTGGTGATAAATTGTAACATTTACTCAGTTTTCAGCATTACTTGTAAGTTGTTTTTCTTCTAAACCAAGATCAGTTCAAAATAAGAGGGCTTTCTTTCCTGGTCATGTAAGACCAACTTGTGTGGCCACTCTACAAGCTAACAAAATGTGTTTTTGTACAACAGCACATATCCTGCTGTTATGTTTATTCAGCCATACACAGTAAATTTGCTTAAAATAATTTCTCTTAAATTAATAAGTTGTTGAAAGTTTTCCACCATATTTTTGAACTTTTAGCTACATAAACAATTGAATATATAAAATCTTCATTGACAAGATACCCAATAAACAGGGTAAAATGATACTGGTTTCATAGAGCAGGATAGGAATTTCTTACATAAGTTTTATACACTATATACTTATAAGGGTTTGAAGAACTTCTTAGTGTATCAAAGTTTAAAGTAATATATAATAGATAACTATGGGTCAGTGCTGGGCTTGAATAGAAGGACCAGGTATGGAGAGAGATGGGACATGGAATTGTGGGAAGAAATATGAATAGAGACAATAAAAATAAAGAAATATTTGAGGGGTAGTTTGGAAACCTAATATACTAGAAACTTTATAAAATATAGATATATACAAAGGTGATCTAAATGACATTACTAAATATTAGAGGAAACAGAGTCCCAAATGGCTATCTTTTGTTATCAAATAAAGTGTCTAATAGCAAGGTCCCAGTGCTAAAGACAATAGCAATAAACTTCTTGCAGATGGAGATGTCTAGATTATGCCTACACAAAACTAATGTTCCAGCATCTTTGATACAAGATGGTACATTGAAAAAGAAACATGTATGTAATATGATGTATGTGATATATGGAATATGATATATAGCATATGGCTTATAATACATAATATATGCTCTATACTATAAACTATACAGTATATCATATATTATCATAATATGACATAATATATAGCATATAACATATAATATACAATACATAATAATTAATACAAGATAAATAAATAATATATAATATAGTATATGATATATGGTGTATAGGATATTGGACATATAACATACAACATATACCGTATGACATTGTATGATATATATATGAATTAACCTACTGGGAGAGAAAAAATAGTTTTGTATTGTCAAAATAGAGTAACCCTGGACATATCAACCACTCCAGGGCAAGCTTCATGATCAGGAGTAGTTAACCAACATAATAACATAAAAAGGATTCCATAGGTTATGTTGTTGTTGTTGTAGTTGCTGGTGGTGGTAGTGGTGGTAGAGGTGGTGGTGGTGGTGGTGGTGGTGGTGGTGTGTGTGTGTATGTGCTTTTATTTGGTCAAAGTTTGGTGCTTTGTTTTGTTTTAATTTTGCAGTATAATTCATTTTATTTTCTTGATATGGAAGGCTGTTGTTATATTATGTTTTTGTTTCCTTGAAAAGGTACTTTAAGTTGGGTGATAGGAAGGGGGTGAGGATTTTTTTAATTAGATATTTTCTTTATTTACATTTCAAATGTTATCTCTTTTCCTGGTTTCCCCTCTGAAAACCCCCTATCCTATCCCACCTCCTCCCAGCTCACCAACCTACCCACTCTTGCTTTAAGAGTAAGAAAGAAACCAAAGAAGCATGTGGACGAATTTTCCAACTTAGATTGAAAGGATGGGAAATGAAAGCAGAATGTCCAGAAGAGCAGGAGCAATGCCGGGTTGTAATGAAACCAAAAAGGTTATGAATGTCCCCTCAATGCTTCCTCTGTGCAGCATCTCTCCATAGCAACCATGTGTCTCCATGTGTCTCCATAGCAACCATGTGTCATGCTGTACAACACTCCGTACAGCTGTGTCATTGTGTTCACTGTTGCCTGCGATAGCTTTAGAAAATCCTAAATGTTAAAGCCTTCATGTGTAATCTATCACTTAAGTCTTTCGTGAATTTCGTCCTTGCTGTATTCTTAAAAGAAGCCCCTTCAATAGTGAATATTTTTGTCACCTTCATCTTATTTCAAGACTCAATTACTCATATATTTTTAAATTAAAATATATGTAAATTATTTTATAAATGAATGTAGTATATATTCCTAATTTATAAATGAAGAAGCCAAGATTATTCTTTTCAATATTTATGAATAATCTCTGTACGGCTAGTTATTCATAATCTTTTGCCACATTTAACACAAAATACAAAACTCAATTTCTTTAGAACTTCCGATGAACAACAGATAGTAAATAAAATAAAATACCTAAAATTACCATGTTCTCTATTAAGGAAATTCACTTTTATTTTATTTATATTCACAGCAACATTGGGGAGTGGAAATTATGACACACATCAGAAAAAGTAATTTGCCTATAATAATGGATTCAACATGTATCCAAGCTATGATTCAGTTCTCTATTTATCTAAAGTTGCAACCAAGATTTTCCAGTGTGATTGTTGAACCTGTTTTTTTTCTTTTGTAAAATTGACTTTCAGATATTAGGTGAATCCACAATTACTAAAGGACTAAATATTTTATGTAGAGATTTTGAAGTATGAGAATCTATTTATATTTTAATTTTCTTTTGAATGGTATTTATATTTTGATTATGTTTTAGATTAACCTTACCTTAGCTAAAGATGACTTTGGAGTAAAATTCATCTTTTGAAGAGAAAGTCTATTAGAGTGATAGAGTTGCAACCAATGGGAACCTTTATATTGGCTTTGGCATGCGTTCAGCACTCAATGGAAAGCTACTGTACTTGGCTTCTGCTTTTAAGACACACACATAACTCAACCCCACTCTGAGAGCTTGAATCTCTGGTTCAAAATAAGAAATATGGAAATAATTTCATTGGATTCATTCCTGATTGTCACAGCTAACAAATTATCAATCCTGAGATTTAGCAAGGGTACAGTTAACAGGATAGAAGCCATCATTCAAAGTCAGTGATGTAAACAGCAAGATTTACTCTAGTCTCAGGGGCTGCCTTGCCAGCCTAAGGTCTGAGCCAATGATAATAAACAAAAGTGACTCATGCCAAGGTGCTAGAGTACTAAACTGAACCTCTCACAAGGATTCTATTCTATAATACCATATTAAGCTGCTTTGCTTGTTTTCCTCATGTGAACAAATGATTTATTTTCACATATGGGTATATTAAGTTCAGTGGTTGGACTGGATAAGAACTTGGCTTGTTGGATTGTATGACGTTTATGTTCTGAATGTAGGTAAGTTAAAGACCTGAGTGCTGTTGTGAAATGTTCTGATTCAGTTTCTGACCTAAACTCATGTTTCACTGACAAAATTTACCCTAATATTTGGTGCAAGATTTCCCACACTTCATAAGTGAATACCTCATTCAAAATCTACCAACGCAATACAAATACATAGATAGAGCTCATCAATAATAGTTCTTTATGAAGCATCAGATTTTGTTGGGAATTATCTGTAAGAAATGCTTTGTAACTAGGGAATACAGAAACACAGACCTCCTTAAATCCTGTTTCTACTAATAATTTTGCCTTATGAGGACTATTATTGGACTGTGAAATGATCCTCTCCTCCAAAGATTTCATATTATTTCCATTTAGGTGACCTATCAACACACACACACACACACACATACACACACACACATGTGCACACGCACACATTTAAACAGTCTCTCTGTCTCATTGTATGAATGTATGTATGTGTGTCTATGTATGTATATATGCATACATATATCTGCCTGCCTAACTACCTATGTATCTATGTAAAGACACACACATATACACATATACACATATATAGTCTCTCTGTCTCTACGTATGTATGTATGCTCATATTTATGTATCTCTTCATCTATGTAATTCCCTATCTACTACCTATTATCTATATGTCTGTCTGTCTATATATATGCCTATCTACCCAGTTACAAGTCTGTGTAAACATTCACAATTTTAATGGTAAACCAATTGGATGATAGAAATTTTATTTTATCATTTATAATGTAATGGTATTAATCAGTACATTTATTTCTATAATGAAAAATATCCCTTCAGATTCAATTAACAAATAAATACACTTAAGGTTTCTCATTGAACATAAAATTCAAGTAAAGAAGATTACAAAGATTACAGTCGTGCACAAATGACTTTATACTACACCACAGAGACACTTATAAATTCATATTAAATACTGCTTTTTCACAAGAACATAGGAAGAAAATCAAATAGATTTTCATCAATAGATAAATGGACAATGAAATTGTGAAATATGTATGTATAAATGAGTTTTATTCAACCATAAAAAATAAAATATTGTAATACCCATGAACCAGGGTGAAAAATTCAAATAGGAATCATTACACTTTAATTTTAAAAATACAAATAAACAAAAAAAAAAGGGTAATTCTGAGGAATGTTTTAAGGTAGAATAAACTTTGATCCTGTGGTATATATCATCTTAATTTCAATTTTTTTTCAACTACAGTGAATAAATGCTGAAATTTGAAATTTTCTTTCTTTTTCTTTTAGTATTTTTTTGATATTTTAGTTATTTACATTTCAAATGTTATCGCTTTTCCTTATTACTGCCCACCCCACCCCCCAGATGCCTCTTATCCCATCCTTCCTTCTGCTTCTATGAGGGTGTATCCCCACCTACCTCCCCACTCCTGCCTCTCTGCCCACTCACTCCCCTTCACTGGGGCATTAAGTCTTCAAGGGACCAAGGTCCTCTTCTTACATTGATACCTGACAGGGCCATCTTCTCCTGTATATTCGACTGGATCCATGGGTCCCTCCATGTGTACTCCTTGGTTGGTGGTTTAGACCCTGGGAGCTCTTGTTGGCTAATATTGTTGTTTTTCCTATGGGGTTGCAAACCCCTTCAGCTCCTTCAGTCATTTCTCTAATTCCTCCATTGGGGACCCTGTGATCAGTTCAAAGACTGACTGTGAGCATCCACTCTGGCAGAGCCTCTCAGGAGACACTTATATCAGGCTCCTGTCAGCAAGCATTTGTTGCATCCACAATAGTGTCTGTGTTTGGTGACTGTTATGGGATGGATCGCCAAGTGGGACAGTCTCTGCATGGTCTTTCCTTCATCTGCTCCACACTTTGTCTCAATATCTGCTCCCATGAGTATTTTGTTATCCCTTCTAAGAAGGACCAAAGAACGGCACTTTTGTTTTCCTTCTTCTTGAGTTTCATGTGGTCTGTGAATTGTACCTTGGGTATTCCAAGCTCCTGGGATCCTGGGCTAATATCCACTTATCAGTTAGTGCATATCATGTGTGTTCCTTAGTAATTGGGTTACCTCACGCAGGATGATATCATCCAGATCCATCCATTTGCCTAAGAATTTCATAAATTCATTGTTTTTAATTGCTGAGTAGTACTCCATTGTGTAAATGTACCACATCTTCTGTATCCATTCCGCAGTTGAGGAACATCTCGGCTCTTTCCAGCTTCTTGCTATTATAAATAAGGCTGCTATGAACATAGTGGAGCATGGATCCTTATTACATTGTGGAGCATCTTCTGCATATATGCCCAGAAGTGGTATTGCTGGGTCCTCAGGTAGTACTATGTCCAATTTCCTGAGGAACCACCAAACTGATTTCCAGAGTGGTTGTACCAGCTTGCAATCCCACCAGCAAAGGAGAAGTGTTCCTCTTTCTCCACATCCTCAACAGCATCTGATATCACCTGAGCTTTTCATCTTAGCCATTTGACTGGAGTGAGGTGGAATCTCAGGATTGTTTTGATTTGCATTTCCCTGAAGACTAAGGATGTTGAACAATTTTTAGGTCCTTCTCAGTCATTCATTATTCCTCAGTTGAGAATTTTTGTTTAGTTCTGTACCCCATTTTAAAATAAGGTTATTTGTTTCTCTGGAGTCTAACTTCTTGAGTTATTTGTACATATTGGATATTAGCCCTCTTTTGGATGTAGGATTCACAAAGATCTTTTCCCAATCTGTTGGGGGCCTTTCTGTTTTATTGACAGTGTCCTTTGCCTTATAGAAGATTTGCAACTTTATGAAGTCCCATTTGTCGATTCTTGATCTTACATCACAAGCCATTGGTGTTCTGTTCAGGAATATTTCCCCTGTGCCCCTGTATTTAAGGCTCTTCACACTTTTTCTTTTATAAGTTTCAGTGAATTTGGTTTTATGTGTAGGTTCTTGATCCACTTGAAATTAAGATTTGTAAAAGGAGATAAGAATGCATCGATTTGCCTTCTCCTACATGCTAATTGCCAGTTGAGCCAACACCATTTGTTTAAAATGCTATCTTTTTTCCACTGAATGGTTTTAGCTCCTTTGTCAAAGATCAAGTGACCATAGGTGTGTGGGATCATTTCTGGGTCTTCAATTCTATTCCATTGATCTACCTGCCTGTCACGGTACCAACCTCATGCAGTTTTTTATCACAATTGCTCTGTAGTACAGCTTGAGGTCAAGGATGGTGAAGTTTTTTTTTTTGTTTTTGTTTGTTTGTTTGTTTGTTTGTTTGTTTGTTTTTCTGAGGATAGTTTTCCCTATCCTGGGTTTTTTGTTATTCCAGATGAATTTGGAAATTGATCATTCTAACTCTATGAAGAATTTATTTGAATTTTTGATGGGGATTGCATTGAATAGGTAAATAGCTTTTGGCAAGATGGCCATTTCACTATATTAATCCTGCCAATCCATGAGCATGGGAGATCTTCCCATCTTCTGAGATCTTCTTTGATTTCATTCTTCAAAGACTTGTAGTTCTTATCATACAGATCTTACACTTGCTTAGATTCACACCAAGGTATTTTATATTACTTGTGACTATTGTAAAGGTTGTTCTTCATAATTTCTTTCTCAGCCTGTTAATCCTTTGTGTAGAGGAAGGCCACTGATTTGTTTGAATTAATTTTATTTCTGTCCACATTGCTGAACTTGTTTATCAGGTTAAGGAGTTCTCTGGTGAAATTTGTAGGGTGTTGGATTTTGTCAAATTCTTTCTCAGCATCTAATGAGATGATCATATGGTTGTTTTTTTGAGTTTGTTTATACAGTGGATTAAATTGATAGATTTCTGTATATTGAAACCATCCCTGCATCCCTGGGATGAAACCTACTTACTCATGATGGATGATCCTTTAATGTGTTCTTGGGTTTAATTTGTGAGAATTTTATTGAGTATTTTTGCATTGATATTCATAAGGGAGATTGGTCTGAAGTTTTCTGACTTTGTTGGGTCTTAGCATGGTTTACGTATCAGAGTAAATGTGGCTTCCTAGAATGAATTGTAGAGTACCTTCTGTTCCTATTTTGTGGAATAGTTTAGGGATCATTAGTATTAGGTCTTCTTTGAAGGTTTGATAGAACTCTGCATTAAACATATCTGGACCTGGCCTTAGTTTTGTTAGGAGACTATTAATGACTGCTTCTCTTTCTTTAGGGGATATGGGGCACTTTAGACCATTTTTCTGATCCTGCCTTAACTTTGGTTCCTGGTATCTGTCTAGAAAATTGTCCATTTCATACAAGTTTTCCAGTTTTGTTGAGTAGGGTCTGATGATATTTTGGATTTCCTGTTTCTGTTGTTATGTCTCCCTTTTCATTTCTGATTTTGTAAATTAGGGTACTGTCTCTGTGCCCTCTAGTTAGTCTGGAGAAGGGTTTATCTACTTTGTTGATTTTCTCAAATAACCAGCTCCTGGTTTGATTGATTCTTTGTATAGTTCTTTCTGTTTCCACTTGGTTGATTTCAACCCTGGTTTTGATTATTTCCTAGTGTCTACACCTCTTGGGTGAATTTGCTTCCTTTTGTTCTAGAACTTTCAGGTGTGTTGCCAAGCTGCTAGTGTATGCTCTGTCTAGTTTCTTTTTGGAGGCAGTCAGAGCTATTAGATTTCCTCTTAGCACTGCTTTCATTGTGTCCCATAAGTTTGAGTATGTTGTGGCTTCATTTTCATCAAATACTAAAAGGTCTTTAATTTCTTTCTCATTTCTTCCTTGACCAGGTTATCACTGAATATCACATACAGCTTCCACATGTATGTGGTCTTTCTATTAATTTTGTTTTTATTGAAAATCAGCCTCAGTCCTTGGTGATCTCATAGGATGCATAGGATTATTTCAACTTGAATCTGTTGAGGCCTGTTTTATGACCAATTATAAGTTCAATTTTGGAGAAGGTACCATGAGGTGCTGAGAGGAAAGTATTTCTTTTTGCTTTATGATAAAATGTTCTATAGATATATGTTAAATCCATTTGTTTCAGAACTTTTGTTAGTTTCAATGTGTCTCTGTTCAATTTTTGTTTCCATGATCTGTCCATTGATGAGATTGGGGTGTTGAAGTCTCCTGCTATTATTGTGTGTGGTGCTATGTGTGCTTTGTGCTTTAGTAAAGTTTCTTTTGTGAATGTGGCTGCCCTTGCATTTGAAGCATAGATGTTCAGAATTAAGAGTTCATTTTGGCAAATTTTACATTTGAAGTGTCCCTCTTTCTCTTTTTTGATAACTTTAACCATTTGCTTAGAAAATTGTTTTCCAGCCTTTTACTCTGAAGTCATGTCTGTCTTTGTCTGTATATAGGTTTCCTATATACAGCAAAATGTTTGGTTCTCTTTATGTATCCAGTCTGTTAGTCTATTTTTTTTAATTGGGGAATTGATTCCATTGATATTAAGATATATTAAAGAACAGTAATAGTTGCTTCCTTTTATTTTATTGTTAGAGTTGGTATTATTTTCATATGGCTATCTTCTTGTAGGTTTATTGAAATATTACTTTCTTGCTTTTTCTATGGCCTAGTTTCCCTCCTTGTGTTAGAGTTTTCCCTTTCTTATCCTTTGAAGGGCTGGATGTGTGGAAAGTTATAGTGTAAATTTGGTTTTGTCATGGAATACCTTCATTTCTCCATGTATGGTAATTGAGAGTTTTGCTGGGTATATTAGTAGCCTGGGCTGGCATTTGTGTTCTCTTAGGTCTGTATGACATCTTCACAGGATCTTCTGGCTTTCATGGTCTCTGGGGAGAAGTCAGGTGTAATTCTGATAGGTCTGCCTTTACATGTTACTTGACCTTTTTCCCTTACTGCTTTTAATACTCTTTCTTTGTTTTGTGCATTTGGTATTTTGATTATTATACGTCAGGAGGAATTTTGTTTCTAGTCCAAACTATTTGGAGTTCTGTAGGTTTCTTCCATGTTCATGGTCATCTCTTTCTTAAGGTTGGAGACGTCTTCTTCTATAATTTTGTTGAAGATATTTACTTGCCCTTTGATTTAGAAAACTTCTATCTTGTCTATACCTATTATTCTTAGGTTTGGTCTTCTCATTTTCTCCTGGATTTCCTGGATGCTTTGTGTTAGAATCTTTTTTCACTTTGCATTTTCTTTGATTGTTGTGTCAATGTTTCCCATGGTATCTTCTGCACCTGAGATTCTCTCTTCTATCTCTTGTATTATGTTGATGATGCTTGCACCTATGGCTCCTGACTTCTTTCCTTGGTTTTCTATCTCCAGAGTTGTCTCCCCTTGTGATTTCTCTATTGTTTCTACTTCCATTTTTAGATCCTGGATCATTTTTGTTAAATTCCTTCACCCGTTTGGATGTGTTTTCCTGTAATTCTTTAAGGAATTTTTGTGTTTCCTCTTTAAGGACTTCTACCTGTTTACCTGTATTCTCCTGTATTTCTTTAAGGAAGTTAATTATGTCCTTCTTAAAGTCCCCCATCATTGTCATTAGAAGTGACATAAGATCCATATCTTGCTTTTCTGGTGTGATGGTATATCTAGGTCTTGCTATGGTTGGAGAATTGTGTTCTGATAATGCCAAGTAACCTTGATTTCTGATGCTTCTGTTCTTATACTTTCCTCCTGCCCTCTGATTATCTCAAGTGCTCCCTGCCTTCACTATATATGATTGGAGCCTGACCTTCCTGTAATCCAAGTTTAGTCAGAACTCCTCAGAGTCCAGCTTTCTCTGTGATCCTGTGATTCTGGGATCCTGTGAACCTGAGATTCTGGGGGTGTCAGTTTTCTTGGCAGTCAAGCTTCCTTTGTGACCATGAGATCCTGGTTTGACCAAGCTCCTGGGATCCTGGGATCCTAAGATCCTGGGCATGTTAGACCACCTGGAAATGGTATCTCTTCTGGGGGCTGAGGGGTTGTCTGCTGAGCTTAAATCCAAGGTTGACAAGCGAGACTTGTTAGGTGGGGTTCCTGTGTTCCTGCTCCTGGCCCTCCCAGTGGTGTTGGAACAGGTGTTGTGTTCTACTCACCAGTGATCCTAAGATCGTGGTGCCTGGGGAATGGAGAGTCCTTTGGGGACTGTGGGACTGTTACAGTATTTGAGCCCAAGTTATATTTGTTTCATTATTGATCATGCTACTACCTTTAAAATCCTGAGTAATGTCACTGGCCTACCATAAAAAGGGTTCAATGCCAAGTTGTACTGATCTGGTATCCTCTCAGTTTATGCCATAAAGTCAGTTTCAAGGTCAGTTTGGTATTTCTTAACTCAAGGCAATATTTTCATCTTTTAAGGATTTCAGGAGATTTGAATGGTTGAGGTGACATTGTAAGTAGACAGGGACAAAGTAGAAAGCAGGAGACTAATCACAACTCTATGTTCATTATTAAGGCCAAAGAAAATGACAGTTGAATTCCATGCAGTTTTCAACTTTGAGTTGTTGAGTGTTTTTACTGTCTTCAGAAAAATGTTGTTCTCCTCTGCCCAGTGTTGTCTTCTGATTCCCATCTGTGTTTGTAGATTTTGTATGCAAGGTTTTAGGTCTGAGT
Source organism: Mus musculus (assembly GCF_000001635.26). Classification (NCBI taxonomy): domain Eukaryota; kingdom Metazoa; phylum Chordata; class Mammalia; order Rodentia; family Muridae; genus Mus; species Mus musculus. The sequence continues at coordinate 17,829,638 of NC_000067.6, read as the reverse complement.
GTGCTCAAACTAACAAAACAAGTTTGATATCAAATTAGTTATCAACTTTTCTGACATTATGTTCACTTTCTCATAGTTTTCCCTTGACCTGAGTTTTATATTCTCTCTCTAATCCACTGTAAATCTCAGAGAAACATTTTGATGTTTCATGCCCACAATGACTGTCATGAAATATGCAACATCTGTTTATTCTTTTATTTTGTACAAAAAGGTCAAAACTTTTCATATACATATTCATGTTTTTACATATGTACATAATTCTCTACTGTTTTAAAAGATAACATGTCTGTAGTAGATTATAATGACATTTTTATATCTATCTGTACTGTCCAGTCATTTTGCATCACTGAGAATAATAATGTTTTCCTAAGGGTTCAGACCTATAGTCTGGATGATTCTGAAGGAGAACTTCAGACTCAGTAAATAAGTGAAGAGAGGTGTTCCATGTGAATTATAAGTTGTTTATTTTTATTAAAATAAAAACCAATCCAAATAGTTTACATGGAGCTTTCCACTACACAAATGTTCCCTACACATCTCAGAAGACATGGGAGTGTCAAGTTGGCAAAGGAATAGCCAGTTGAATTATTCTAGCTCAGAAATAGTCTTGGAGCCAAACTTTTCTATATGGTGACTCCTGAGAAATTTTCTGTTAGATCCAGCAGATAAGGCTCTGTTTCCCTTTATGACAATATGTTACAAGGCATGACTTTAGCTCATCAACATTCTACAACTGTAAGAGAATTTGAAGAAATCTGAAATTTACAAAGGGTTTCATAGACAAATAAATGTGAGAAATTGATGGAAAGAAAAATTAAAGCATCATTTAACTTGCAAGATTCAGTGCTAAAATAAGCATACAGTGTAGAGCAAAATATCTTGGTTTCAACTTAAGTTTAACAGAATCCAATAAACTTGTGTGTGCCAAGATCTGTTATGTTTGTATGAGGAAGACTGTAGTTAAATTGCTCCCAACAGCCTGGTGCCTGCATACTCCCCAAACAGACACTTTTCCTTTCCAATCTGGAAGCCAAGTCACAGAGTCAAGGGAAGGCTCAGAAGTCACCCCTTCTGAGAAGACTGAGCCCACAGTCTCAATCTGGGACATGAACCAGTCTGGAATCAGTTTCTCCAACCAAGCCGTAGTCTCCTGGATTTGGAAGAAATTCATGTGTTCCCAATCCATGTGCACTTTCCACTGCTCATAATCCACAGAAACAGGTCTAAACATAGAATTCTACCACTGTGCTGAAAGCACATATTTGTTATAAATGACACTAACCTGTCATCTTTTTACCCATGACACACTTGTCTTCTTCATCCATATCAACCCCAATCTAGTGCTACTATTCCAGAATACTAAACCATGAGTCCTATAACAATAGGAGCCAATCAAAACTCAAAAGATCTGCGTCACTCAAAATTACTTTTTAGAATACATAAGATAGTGGCAAACGTCAGCAAACAAGGATATTATCATCACAAGTTTTGTAGGAAGAACCACAAGTCACAAGGTTCCACCTGACCCCTTTTAATCCATTACCATATGATCAGTGGAAATCTAGGTGGTGGCTCACATGTTTTTTTACTGTGATAGTGTCCATTCTCCATAGTATGTCTCTGAAACCTCATACAAAGGACTCTTGGATGTTTCAAATCTTCCTTTTGCTGGTCGTCCCCAGAGATTCTTTTCTTCCCTTTAAAAGACAGCACACTGTCTGCACTTATATTATATTATATTATATTATATTATATTATATTATATTATATATATTCTCTTAGAATCCTGTTCATTTTCTAATGCGAGAGAGAAATGGGGTAGATCCAGATGTGAGGGGAGATGCAGAAGAGCAATACTTCTCCTGGGCATATACCCAGAAGATGCTCCAATTTGTAATAAGGACATATGCTCCACTATGTTCATAGCAGCTTTGTTTATAATTACTTTGCTACTGTCCTAAGTAATCACTCTGCAGACTAGCCCTGAGCTTTCCTAGCTCTTTACTTTGTAATGCCTGATTATTTTCACTGTCTCTACTAAAAGTGAATTTGAATGTTACGGAATAGATAACATTCTTACTGAATTCCAAGCTCACTGTAGGCTACAAGAATTTTCTAGGAACCTTTGGAACACTGGTGGAGGCTTAGCTATGTCAAAAAGTCAATCCTTAAAGGCACTTTTAATAAAACAATACTGAAAGAGTGCACGTGGACCCATACACCAGACTAACGTGGGGACAGAGTCTGAGTTTACAGGCTATGGGAATGCCAAGGTTCCAGGAGGCATAGTTTCCTTGAAACTCTTTGCCTCGTGAGTGCTTCCAGGCCTTTCGGCCTGTCAAACAGACTTCACTGGAGTAGTTTTTGATGTCACAAAAGGCATTAAGAAGAATAGGAAATAGTAAAAGAAAACCAATTATGCTATACAATGAAAGACTTTGAATGCTTGGTTGAATATATTTCTTCAACCCTGAAGCAGTCAGTGGCCTTTTCTCACAGAGACTACAGATGCAACTGGTGCTATATTTAAGGATGATAAATGCACATTTCCTTGGGTCTTTTTTTTTTTCAGCATGTTCCTCTTGTTTTTATGCTGTCACTGAACTCTATAGTCTATCCTTATAGACAAATTTGTGTAAGTGCCTATCTTACTGTTGGGCCTTGCCTTTGCACTTCTATTTTCACTTTTGATAGATGGGCTGTGCTTATTTTTCTTTTTTGTTACAGGAAGCTGGGACTAGTGCTGTAATTATGATCCTGGTATGATCTTGTTTTGTCATTAAAATATGTTTGCCTGCATTTCTTTTCTTTTCTTTTCTTTTCTTTTCTTTTCTTTTCTTTTCTTTTCTTTCCTTTCCTTTCCTTTCCTTTTCTTTTCTTTTCTTTTCTTTTCTTTTGGGTTTTTATTTTTTTTGTTTTGTTTGTTTGTTTGTTTGTTTTTGTTTGTGTTTTTGTTTTCGTTTTGTTATGTTTTTCAAGACAGGGTTTCTCTGTATAGCACCAGCTGTCCTAAAACTCACTTTGTAGACCAGGCTGGCCTCAAACTCAGAAATCTGCCTGCTTCTGCCTACCAAGTGTTGGGATTAAAGGTGTGCGCCACCACTGCCCGGCTTTTTTATATTTTTTATTTTATTTATTTATTTTTTTTGCTGCATTTCAATTATATATATTCCTAACTGTTTATCTCATCTTTTTAGAATTCTATTTAAAATCAAATTCTACAACTCCAGTACTTTCAATGTCATTATTTGTATACTTTAAGCTTCTAAGACATGGTTTTTAATAAAATGTGCTTTTTAAATTTTGTATTGTTAATCTTAATTATAAAAGTAATATTTTAGACTCTCTCTCTCTCTTTCTCTCCCTTTCCCTCTCCCCCTCTCCCTTTCTCTCTTGTTTTGTTGTTCATATTTGCTTCCTAGTATTCTATGTTCTTTGACAACACCATATGAAGGCAGTCACATTATTCAACCGTGTATGCTGTTTTAGTCTCAAGCATACCTCACTTGAGTGAAGTCTTATTTTAGAGATATCATAATACATAATTTATGTGCTCAGAGTTGGGAGATGGTAGAGTGAGAAGAGAGCAAGCTGCTCTGTACATGAACATGTAAGGGACTGGGTTTTCTTGGAGCTGAAACTCTATATAAATACACAGTTCTAACTGAACACCCAGTTCACCCGAAAACCCAGAGGTAAGAGAGCCTTTTTGTTTTTAAATATGGAAACAGAAGAAGCCATAACTGAAAATAAAGTGGGGTTCCTGGATAGTCAGCCTACTGTGTTTTCAGAGGGTGAATATCAATAGCATTCTTTCATAGCAAGTGAAAGTTGGCCACAGGGGCAGCTGACATTGGAAACACAGCACAGAGCTCATGTTTTGTGAAGCTTATTGACTGCTTCCCAAACAGAGCACTGGGTTTTTAATTTTAGGATTTATTTGCACCCTATTAAATTAAAGAACCCAAATGACATCTGCTCAAAAGAACTCCTGGCTAGTGCAATGCTTCCTCACTGTCAATACAGGAAGACTCAGTTTTATGTGACCTGTCACAGCCTCCTTCAGAAGAGTGCAAGGGCCCAGGGGTAGTACAAAGTGATGCTGTTCCCTTTGTGTTGGGAACAATGCCTACAATTCCCTTGGTTATTTTATATAAATTAGGCATTAGCACGTTGATGCCTCAAAACAAGGTACATGCAGAAATATCATTGATCATCAAATTTTCAAAACTGTAGCCTGAATTGTAGAAAGGGTTTGTAGCTTGCTCTCAACATGCAGTTGGTCCAGTTGTCATTTCAGGAAACTCACATTTTTAGTACGTAGAGAACTCCCCTCCTGTTGTTTTTTTTTTCCTCATTCAATATTTTGTTGATTTATTTATTGTTTGTCTTCTGCATTTTAGATGATAACACAGAGAATAAGAAACATCATCCATTTTTAACGACTACAATAGTGGTGACACAGGCATTTATACAGTAAATGTTTTCACAAAATGGAAAACAGAATTCACACACCTTTACAAGCCCAGTCTGGGCACTTAGTGAGAGCTTTGTTCTGACTTCCCTTCTACCAAGTGCCAGCTTGATGCTGCAAATGTTCACTTCTGTCTGTTAAACAGGAAGAAATCAATCGCAGGTGTGATTTTCTTCTCAGATGTGATATATTATACAAGAATTCATGTAATCTTCCAGATTTTAAAGCTTCTAGACCAAGTATTAAAGACAACATTACACATCCTCTTTATTCTAACAAAACACAAATCTTAGAAAACATCAAATAATTTGTTGATATTTAAGTGCGTTTTTCTGACTTGTGTGATGTTGGGACAGAGTGAAATTCACATGGCACTGTGATTTTCATGTATCTAAGATTGTAAAGTAAAAGTATTAACTACAGATACCTGTAATTCTATTATTTGAAAAGATGAAGCAGGAGAATTGCACATTTGAAAACAATCTAGACTATACAATGAGTTCCATGCTAGCTGGAGTTACATGGAAACACTCTGTCAGTTGATAAATAAATTAAATATGTAAATAAATAACTAGAATATTTTAAGAGAAGCTTAAGGGATATACCCAATTCTTCTTTAATAATTCAGTGATATAATTGTCCTTAAAGAGGATTATTCAAAAGTCACTTAAGAACAATGGGGCTTTACTGCTAGGTGTTGGCAGCAAATGTCTTAAGTCTCAGCACTTGGGAGGAAGAAGCAGACAGATTTCTTGAGTTTAAGACCAGCATGGATGACAGAGCAAGCTCCAGGACCAGGACAGCCAGGGCCACATCAAGAACCCCTGTCCCAACAAAACAACAACAACCTCAAACAAACAAACAAACGAACAAACAAAAAACCAAAACGAAACAAAAAGAAAAAGAAGTAAAGAAAGAAAAACTGAGGTCTTGCAAACAAGTTATTTATTGATTGATGCTTTAACTTTTACCATGTGCAGTCCACTGTCAATTTAAATACAATAAGTTTTCCAGGACACAATTTTGTATATTCACAATGTAGAATATTTGATACAAACTATTTTAAAACACAAACCACATATTATATTTCCTGCATTTCCTTGAGACGGGAACCATTCTGGGTTAAAATTTTTGAGATGGGTATATAGACCCATCCCTCAACCAGGGGCCATGCCAATCCACTGGATATGGTCTCTACAGGTTCTCTCTCCCCTTTGTTTGATATTTTCAGCTGTTGTCCCCTCTGAGTCCTGAGAACCTCTTGCTTCCTTGGCATCTAGGACTTTCTAGTGGCTACTTCCAGTTACCCACCCCTGACTGCTCTACACCTCCATTCAACTTCTTGACCCTCTGAACTTCTCCCGATTTCCTCTTACACCTGATTCTGCCCACTTTCCCCCTCCCCCTCCTCTCTCCCTCCCAGGTTCCTCCCTCTCTCTACCCTCCATGACTATTTTGTTCCTCCTTCTAAGTAGAACTGAAGCATCCACACTTTGGTCTTCCTTCTTCTTGAGCTTCATATAATTTGTGAGTTGTGGGCATTCTGAGCTTTTTTTTTTTCCTAATATCCTCTTTTCAGTGAGTACATACCATGTGTGTTTCTTTTGTAACTGGGATACCTCACTCATGAAGATATTTTCTAATTCCATCTATTTGCCTGAGAATTTCATGAAAACATTGTTTTTTAATAGCTAAGTAGTATTCCATTGTGTAAACGTACTACATTTTCTGTATGCATTCCTCTGTTGAGGAACATCTGGGTTGTTTCCAGCTTCTGGCTACTGTATATAAGGCTGTTATGAACATAGTGGAGCATGTGTCCCTGTTAGTTGTTGGAGCATCTTTTGTGTATATGCCCAGAAGTGGTGTAGCTGGATCCTCAGGTAGAAGTATTTCCAATTTTCTGAGGAACTGCCAAACTGATTTCCAGAGTGGATGTTCCAGCTTGCAATCCCACCAGCAATGGAGGAAGCGTTCCTCTTTCTCCACATCCTCAACAGCATCTGCTGTCACCTGAGTTTTTGATCTTAGTCATTCTGACTGGTGTGAGGTGGAAACTCAGGGTTGTTTTGATTGGCGTTTCCCTGATGACTAAGGATGTTGAACATTTCTTTAAGTGCTTCTCAGCCATTCAAGATTCCTAAATTGAGAATTGTTTGTTTAGCTCTTTACCCCATTGTTTAATGGGGTTATGTAGTTCTCTAGACTCTCACTTCTTGAGTTCTCTGTATATACTGTATAATAGTGCTCTATCAGATTAGGGTTGGTAAAAATCTTTACCCAATCTGTGGGTTGCTACTGACAGTGTTCTTTGCTTTCCAGAAACTTTTCAATATTATGAGATCCAATTTTTTAATAGTTGATCTTAGAGCATTAGCCATTGGTGTTCTGTTCAGAAACACTTCCCCTGTTCCAATGTTTTTGAGGCTCTTTCCAACATTCTCTTCTATTAGATTCAGCGTATCAGGTTTTATGTGGAGGTCCTTAATTCACTTAGACTTGATCTTTGTACAAGGAGATAAGAATGGATCAATTTGTATTCTTCTACATGCAGACTACCACATAAATTAGCACCATTTGTTAGTATGCTGTCTTCCCCACCCTGAATGGTTTTGGCTTCTGCGTCAAATATGAGGTGATTATAGGTGTGTGGGTTTATTTCTGGGTCTTCAATTCTGTTCCATTGACCAACATGTCTGTCTCTGTACCAATTCCATGAGGTTTTTATCACCACTGCACTGTAGTACAGCTTGAGGTCAGGGATGATGATTCCACCAGAAGTTCTCTTATTGTTGAAAACAGTTTTTGCTATCCTGGGTTTTTTGTTATCCCAGGTATTTCAGAATTTGAGAATTGTTCTTCCAATCTCTGTGAAGAATTGAATTGAAGTTTTGTTGGGAATTGCATTGAATCTGTAGATTGCTTTAGGTAAGATGGCCTTTTTAACTATGTTAATTTTGCCAATCCATGATCATTGGAGGTCTTTCCATGTTCTGAGGTCTTATTCAATTTTTTTTTCTGCAGAGATTTGTCATCTTTTACTTGCTTAGTTAGAGTCACACCAAGATATTTTGTATTATTTCTGGCTATTGTGAAGGGTGTGTTTTCTGTAATTTTTATCTCAGCCCATTTATCTTCTTTATAATAAAAGGCTGTTGGTTTATTTGAGTTAATTTTATATCTAGCCAATTTGTTGAAGTTGTTTTTCAGCTCTATAAGTTTTCTAGTGCAATTTTTGAAGTCACTTAAGTATATTATTATATCATTTGCAAATAGCAATATATTGACTTCTTCCTTTCCAATTTGTATTCCTTTGACATCCTTTTGTTATTGAATTGCTCTGGCTAGAACTTCTAGTACTGTATTGAACAAATAGTGAGAGAATGGGCAGCCTGTCTAGTCCCTGATTTTAGTGGGATTGCTTCAAATTACTCTCTATTTAGTTTGATGTTGGTTATTGGTTTGCTGTATACAGCTTTTACTATATTTAGATAGGGACCTTGAATTTCTGATCTCTATAATACTTTTAACATGATAGGGTGCAAACACATTTTCAGCATCCAATGTGTTCATGTGTTTTTTTTTTTTCTTTTTCCTTTGAGTTTGTTTATATAGTGGATTACCTTGATGGATTTTCCTATATTGAACCCCCCCCCTTCATCCCTGGGATGAATCCTACTTGGTTATGGTGAATTATCATTTGATGTGTTCTTGGATTCGTTTTGTGAGAATTTTATTGAGTATTTTTGCATTGATATTCATGAGGGAAATTGGTCTGAAGTTCTCTTTCTCTTTGGGGGACTTTTTGTAGTTTAAGTATCAGTGTAACTGTGACGTCATAGAATGAATTAAGTTGTGTTCCTCCTGATTATGTTTTGTGGAATACTTTGAAAAGTATTAAGTCTTCTTTGAAGATCCCATAGAATCCTGCACTAAAACAATCTGGTCCTGGGCTTTTGTGGCTTGGGAGACATTTTAATTACTGCTTCTATTTCTTTAGGGCTTATGAGACTTTTAGATGATTTATCTCATCCTGATTTAACTTTGTTACCTGGTATCTGTCTCAAAAATCATCCATTTCATTTAGATTTTTCAGTTTTGTTGAGTAGTCTTTTGTAGTAGGATCTGATGACTTTTTAAAATTTCCTTCCTTTCTGTTGTTATGTTTCCCTTTTTCATTTCTGATATTGTTAATTTGATACTGTCTCTGTGCCCTCTGGTTAGTCTGGTTAAGGGTTTATCTATCTTGTTAATTTTCTCAAAGAAACAGCTCCTGGTTTTGTTGAATCTTTAGATAGTTCTCTTTGTTTCTACTTGGTTGATTTCATCCCCGAGGTTCATTTTTTCTTGCCTTTCACTCCTCTTGGGTATATTTGATTCTTTTTGTTCTAGAGCTTTCAGATGTGCTCTTAAGATTCTAGTGTATGCTCTCTTCAATTTATTTTTTGAGGCAATCAAAGCTGTGAGTTTTCCTCTTAGCACTTAGCTTTCATGGTGTCCCATAAGTTTAGGTATGTTGAGCCTTCATTTTCCTTATATTCTAAAAAGTCTTTAATTTCATTTTTTCCCCCATGACCAAGTTATCATTGAGTAGAGAGTTGTTTAGTTTCTATGTGTGCTTTCTGGTTTTTTTTTTTTTTTCAGTATTGAAGACCAGCCTTAGTCCCTGTTGATCTGATAAAATGCATGGGATTATTCCAGTCTTCTTGTATCTGTTTTGGCTTGTTTTGTGACTTATTGTATGGTCAATTTTGGAAAGGATACCATGAGGATCCAAGAAGAAGCTATGTTCTTTTGTTTTAAGGTAATCTGTTCTGTAAATATCTATTAAATTCATTTGGCTCATAACTTCTGTTAGCTTCTCTGTCTCTGTTTAATTTCTGTCTCCACGAACTGTCCATTGGTGAGAATGTGGTGATAAAGTCTCAATGTATTTTTTGAGCGTCATGAAAGTTTCTTTTATAAATGTGGGTTCCCTTGCATTTGTTGAATAGATGTTCAGAATTGAGAGCTCCTCTTGGTAGATTTTCCCTTTGAAGAGTATGAAGTGTCCTTTCTCATCCTTTCTGATAACTTTATGTTGAAAGTCAGTTTTATTTGATATTAGAATGGCTACTTCAGCTTGTTTCTTGGGACCCTTTGCTTGGAAATTTTTTCCAGCATTTTACTCTGAGGTATTGTCTGTTTTGTTTTTGAACTGTGTTTTTTGTCTGCAGCAAAATTTTGGGTCCTTTTTATGTATCAACTTTGAGCCTATGCCTTTTTATTGGGGAATTAAGTCCATTGATATTAAGAGATACTAGGACCAATGAGGGTTGTTTCCTGTTATTTTTTGTTAGAGGTGGACTTATGCTTGTATTTCTCTCTTCTTTTGGGTTTGTGGTGATGAGATTAATTTCTTGCTTTTTCTTGGGTGTAGTTTCCCTCCTTGTGTCTGAGTTTTTCATCTATTATACTTTGTATGGCTGGATTAGTGACAAAATATTGTTTAAACTTGGTTTTGTCCTGGAATATCACAGTTTCTTGATCTATGGTGATTGAGAGTTTTGCTGAGTGATTGAGGGTCTGAGCTGGCATTTTTTCTCTTAGTATGATGACATCTGCCCATTATCTTCTGATTCTCTGTTGAAAAGTCTGATATAATTCTGATGGGTCTGTCTTTATATGCTATTTGATTCTTTTCCCTTACTGCTTTTAATATTCTTTCTTTTTTCTATGCAGTTGGTGTTTTGATTATTATGTGACAAGCGTAATTTAGTTTCTCTTTTAACCTGTTTGGCATTCTGTAGGCTTCTTGTATGTTTATGGGGATTTCTTTCTTTAAGTTAGGAAAGTTTTTTTCTATAATTTTGTTGAAGATGTTAGTGACACTTTGATTTGGGAATCTTCACTCTCTTCAATACTTATTATTCTTAGGTTTGGTCTTCTCATTGTTTCCTGGATTTCCTGGTTGGTTTGGGTTAGGAGCTTTTTGCATTTTGCATTTTCTTTGACTGTTGTGTCAATGTTTTCTATGGTATCCTCTACACCTGAGATTCTCTCTTCTATCTCTTGTATTCTGTTGGTGATGCTTGCATCTATGACTCCTGATCTCTTTGCTAGGTTTTCTATCTCCATGGTTGTCTCCCTTTGTGATTTCTTTATTGTTTCCATTTACATTTTAAATCCTGGATGGTTTTGTTCACTTTCTTCAACTGTTTGGTTGTGTTTTCCTGTAATTCTTTAAGGGATTTTTGTGTTTCCTCTTTGAGTGCATTTACCTGTTTGCTTGTGTTCTCTTTTATTTCTTTAAGTGAGTTATTTATGTCCTTCTTAAAGTCTTCTATCATCACTAGGAGATGGGATTTTAGATCAGAATTTTGCTTTTCAGGTGTGCTGGGGTAACCATTGCTTGCTGTGGTGGGAATACTGGCTTCTGATGATGCCAGATAGCATTGGTTTCTGTTACTTATATTCTTGTGTTTGTCTCTTGCCATATGGTTATCTCTGGTGTTAGCTGGGTTTGTTGTCTCAGACTGGAGCCTGGTCCTTCTGTGAGTCTGGGTGTGAAAGCACTCCTGGGGCAGTCAAGATCTCTCTAGGTATATTTTGGGTGGGGAGGGCTGTGGCACAGTGTCTGCTCTGGGACACATCCAAACTGGAAATATTGTTGATGAGTGGTTTTATAAAAAAAAAAAATTCTGTTGATAATTTTCTGCTTTGCCTACGAAACTTAGAACATGAGACATCTCAAGTCAAAAAAAACTTATTTGTAGATAGAACTGTTTATGTTATGAAACATCATTAAAGACAACTCATTGCATATCTGGCTTGGTGTGAAGTCATGAGAGGAGCATCATCGTAAGAAAAGTGACATTATGTGTCAGCAGAACCTGAAGTTGAGATCTAGGTCTACATTCAAAAGCAGACCCCAGGAATACACGTTATCCACAAATGCTGAACATACTCTCCCACCTAGCATATGGAGAGAAAATATATGCAACTACAAGATTGAGTCTACATTTATTACCAAAAATATGTGGATGGCTTAGATGAACATGTTTGTTTAATATTGTATCCAAGTATTAGGGATTTCCTTATCCAGTATCTTCGTCAGTGTGCTAATGATGTGAAGAGAAACCATGTCTAGGGCAACTGTGGTAGTTTGGCTTAAATTAGCCCCCAAATATTCATGTGTTTTGCCCATAGTGAGTGGCATTATTCGAAGACATGTCTTTGGAGTAAGGTTGGCTTTGTTGGTGGAAGTCTGTTACTGGGGACAGGCCTAGTGTGACTCTCACTTCTGGCAGCCTGCAGATACAGATGTGGAACTTTCAGCTACCTTTCCAGCATAATGTCTTCCTGCAGACTGCCATAGTCACTGTTTTGACAATAATAAATTGAAGCTCTGAAACTGTAAGTCAGCTCCAATAAAATGAAATGTGTTACTTTATAAGAGTTGTTGTGGTCTTGAAGTATCACCACAGCAATAGAAAGCCTAAGTAAGACAGCAAGCCTTTCAATGCTTACTATTTCAGAGGCTTAGTCTGCTTTTTTTTTTACTATTAATACTTAATTTATTTTTAATTATTATTTTCTTTATTTACATTTCAAATTTTATCCCCTTTCCTCATTTCCCCTCCAAACCTCCCCCATCCCATCCACCCTCCTCCTGCTCACTAATCCACCTACTCTCTCTTCCCTGTCCTGGCATTCCCCTATACTGGGGCATGGAGCCTTCACAGGACCAAGGTTCTCTCCTCTCATTTGTATCCCAAAAGGCCATCCTCCTATATTCGCAGCTGGAGCCTTAAGTTCTTCCATGTGTACTCCTTGGTTGGTGGTTTAGTCCCTGAAGCTCTGGGGGTAGTTGTTGGTTTATATTGTTATTCCTCCTATAGGGCTGCTAAACCATTCGGCTCCTTGGACCCTTTCTTTGGCTCCTCCATTGAGGACCCTGTGCTCAGTTCAATGGATGGCTCTAAGTATTCACTTCTGTATTTGTCAGGAATTGGCAGAGGCTCTCAGGAGAAAGCTATATCAGACTCCTGTCAGGAAGCATTTGTTGGCATCCACAATAGTGTCTGGGTTTGATAAATGCATATGTGATGGATCCCCAGGTGGGACAGTAACTGGATGGCCTTTCCTTCAGTTTCTGCTCCACACTTTGTCTCTGTGTCTCCTCCCATGGGTATCTTGAAGCCACTTCTAAGAAGGACTGAAGTACCAACACTGTGGTCTTCCTTCTTCTTGAGCTTCATGTGGTCAGTGAACTCTATCTTTGGTATTTAGCACTTCTGGGCTAATATCCACTTAGTGAGTTCATATCATGTGTGTACTTTTGATATTGGGTTACCTCACTCAGGATGAATTTTCTAGTTCCATCCACTTGTGTAAAGACTTCATGAATTCATCATTTTTGATAGCTGAATAGTATGCCATTGTGTAAATGTACCACATTTTCTGTATCCATTCCTCTGTTGAAGGACAGCTTCTGGCAATTATAAATAAGGCTGCTATGAACATAGTGGAACATGTGTCCTTATTATATGTTGGTGCATCTTCTGGGTATATGCCCAGGAGTAGTATAGCTGGATTCTCAGGTTGTACAATGTCCAATTTTCTGAGGAACCGCCAGACTGATTTCCAGAGTGGTTGTACCAGCTTGCATTCCCACCAGCAAAAGAGGAATGTTACTCTTTCACCACATGTTTGCCACCATCTGCTGTCACCTGAGTATTTGATGTTAGCCATACTGACTGAGGTGAGGTGGAATCTCAGGGTTCTTTTGATTTGCATTTCCCTAATGATTAAGGATGTTGAATATTTTCTTAGGTGCTTCTCAGCCATTCCTATTCTTCAGTTGAGAATTCTTTGTAGCTTTGCACCCAATTTTTTAATAAGGCTATTTGGTTCTCTAGAGTCTAACGTCTTGTGTTCTTTGTATATATTGGATATTAGCCTTCTATTGGATATAGGGTTGGTAAAGATATTTTCCCAAAAGGTTGGTTACAGTTTTGTCTTATTAACAGTGTCCTTTGCCTTATAGAAGCTTTGCAATTTCATGAGATCCCATTTGTCAATTCTTGATTTTAGAGTTTAAGCTATCGGTGTTCTATTCAGGAAAATTCTCCCTCTGCCCATGTGTTGAAGGCTCGTCCGCACTTTCTCTTCTATAAGTTTCAGTGTATCTGGTTTTTTGTGAAGGTTCTTGGAATTAATCTTTGTACAAGGAGATAAGAATGGATAGATTTGCCTTTTTCTACATGCTAACTGCTAGTTGAGCCAGCACCATCTGTTAAAAATGCTGCTTTTTTTCCCACTGGATGGTTTGTCAAAGATCAAGTGACCATAGGTGTGTGGGATCATTTCTGGGTCTTCAATTCTATTCCATTGATCTACCTGCCTGTCACTGTATCAATACCATGCAGTTTATTTTTTAAATCATGATTGCTCTGTAGTACAGCTTGAGATCAGAGATGGTGATTCCCACCCCCCCCCAAGTTCTTTTATTGTTGAGAATAGTTTTTGCTATCCTAGGTTTTTTTTTTTTTTAACTTCAGATGAATTTGAAAATTGCACTTTCAAACTCAGTGAAGAATTGATTTGAAATTTTGATGGGGTTAGAATTGAATCTGTACATTGCTTTTGGCAGGATGACCATTTTTACTATATTAATTGTACCAATACATGAGTATTGAGGATCTTTATATCTTCTGAGATCTTCTTCAATTTCTTTCTTCAAAGACTAGATGTTCTTGTCATACAGATCTTTCTCTTGCTTAGGTTGAGTCACACCAAGATATTTTATATTATTTGTGACTATATTGAAAGGTGTTGTTTCCCTAATTTTTTTCTCGGCCTGTTTAGCCTTGAGTAGAGGAAAGCTACTGATATGTCTGAATTAATTTTATATTCAACCCCTAAGCTGAAGTTGTTGATCAGGTTTAGGAGTTCTCTGGTGGAATTTTTTGGGTCACTTAGGTATACTATCATATCATCTGCAGATAATTGTTATGGCTAGGATTTTGAGTAGTATATTGAACAGATAGGTTTCTCTCCATTTAGTTTGGTGTTGGCTACTGGTTTGCTGTGTATTGCTTTTCTTATGTTTAGGTATAAGCTTTGAATTCCTGATTGTTCCAAGACTTTTATCATGAAGGGGTGTTGGATTTTGTCAAATGCTTTTCCAGCATCTAATGAAATGATCATGTAATTTTTTTACATTGAGTTTGTTTATAGAGTGGATAACATTGATGGATTTCCTTATATTGAACCAACCCTGCATCCTTGAGATGAAGCATACTTAGTCACATCACTTTGATATGTTCTTGGGTTTGATTTGTGGGAATTTTATTGAGTAATTTTGCATCAATATTCATAAGAGTAATTGGTCTGAAGTTCTCTTTCTTTGTTGGGTCTTTGTGTGGTTTAGGTATCAGAGTAATTGTGGCTACATAGAACGAATTGGGTATTGTTCCTTCTGTTTTTCTTTTGTGGAATGGCTTGGAGAATATTGGTATTAGGTCTTCTTTAAAGGTCTGATAGAACTCTGCACTAAACCTATCTGGACATGGGCTTTTTTTTTTTTTTTTTTTTTTTTTTTTTTTTTGGTTGGGAAACTATTGATGACTGCTTCTATTTCTTTAGGGGTTATGGGACTGTTTAAATCATTTACATGATCCTTATTTAACTTTGGTATGCAGTATCTGTTGAAAATATTATCTAATTAATTCAGATTTTCCAGTTTTGTTGAGTATAGGCTTTTTAAGTAGGATCTGATGATTTTTCGTGTTTCCGTAGTATCAGGTGTTATGTCTGCCTTTTCATTTCTGATTTTGTTGATTTGGATACTGTCTCTATGCCCTCTGGTTAGTCTGGCTAAGGGTTTATGTATCTTCTTGACTTTCTCAAAGAACCAGCTCCTTGTTTGGTTGATTCTTTGTATAGGTTTTTGTTTGTTTGTTTGTTTGTTTCTACTTGGTTGATTTCAGCCCTGAGTTTGATTATTTTCTGCCTTTTACTCCTCTTGGGTCTATTTTCTCCTTTTTGTTCCAGAGCTTTCAGTTATGCTTTCAAGCTGCCAGTAAATAAATGCTATGTCCACTTTATTTGGGAGGCACTCAGAGCTATTAGATTTTCTCTCAGCACTGCTTTCTTTGTGTCCCATAAGTTTGACTATGTGTGGCTTTATTTTCATTAAATACTAAAAGGTCTTTAATTTCTTTCACATTTCTTCCTAGACTAGGTTATCATTGAGTAGAGTATTCTTCAGCTTCCAGGTTTATGTGTTGTTTCTATTATTTTTGTTCTTATTGAAGATCCTCCTTAGTCTGTGGTGATCTGATAGGATGCATGGGATTATTTTAACCTTCCTGCATCTGTTGAGGCCTGTTTTATGACCGATTATGAGGTCAATTATGGAGAAGGTCCCATGGGGTGCTGAGAGGAAGTTATATTCTTTAGTTTTAGGATAAAATGTTCTATAGATATGTGTTAAATCCATTTGTTTCATAACTTTTGTTAGTTTCACTGTGTCTCTGTTCAGTTTCTGTTTCCATGATCTGTCCATTGATGAGAATTGGATGGTGAAGTCTCCCCCTATTATTGTGTGTGGTGCTATGTGTGCTTTGAGCTTTAGTAAAGTTTATTTTATGAATGTGGGTACCCTTTCATTTGGAGCATAGATATTCAGAATTGAGAGTTCATCTTTGTAGATTTTAACTTTGATGGGTATGAATTGTCCCTTCTTATACTTTTTGATAACTTTAGGTTGAAAGTTGATTTTATTTGATATTAGAATTGCTACTCCAGCTTGCTTCTTGGGACCATTAGTTTGGAAAATTGTTTTCCAGGTAGTGTCTTTTTTTGTCACCTAGGTGGGTTCCTGTATGCAGAAAAATTTTGGGTCCTGTTTACATATCCATTGTGTTAGTCTATGTCTTGTTACTGGGGAATTGAGTCCATTGATATTAAGAGATATTAAGGAAAAGTGATTGTTGCTTCATGTTATTTTTTTGTTAGAGGTAGAATTACGCTTATGTGGCTATCTTCTTTTTGGTTTGTTAAAAGAAGATTATTTTCTTGCTGTTTCTATGGTGTAGTTTCCCTCCTTGTGATGGTGTTTTCCATTTATTATCCTTTGAAGAGCCTGAATTTGTGTAAAGGTATTGTGTAAATTTGGTTTTGTCATGGAATACCTTGGTTTCTCCATCTATGGTAATTGAGAGTTTTGTTGGGTATAGTAGCCTGGGCTGGCATTTGTGTTCTCTTAGGGTCTGTATGACTTCTGCCTAGAATCTTCTGGCTTTCATAGTCCCTGGAGAGAAGTTGGTGTAATTCTGATCGGTCTGCCTGTATTTGATACTTGACCTTTTTCACATACTGCTTTTAATATTCTTTCTTTGTTTTGTGCATTTGTAGTTTTGATTATTATGTGACAGGAGGAATTTCTTTTCTGGTCCAATCTATTTGGAGTTCTGTATGCTTCTTGTATGTTCATGGGCATCTCTTTCTTTATTTGGGGGAAGTTTTCTGCTGTAATTTTGTTGAAGATATTTACTGGCTCTTTATGTTGGGAATCTTCACTCTCTTCAGCACTTTTTATTCATAGGTTTGGTCTTCTCATTGTTTCCTGGATTTCCTGGTTGTTTTGGGTTAGGACATTTTTGCATTTTGCATTTTCTTTGAGTGTTATGTCAATGTTTTCTATGGTAGCCTCTACACTTGAGATTCTCTCCTCTATCTCTTGTATTCTTTTGGTGATGCTTGCATCCTTAATTCTTGACCTCTTTTCTAGTTTTTATATCTCCAGAGTTGTCTCCCTCTGTGATTTATTTATTGTTTCTCCTTCCATTTTTAGATCCTGGATGTTTTTTTCAATTCCTTTGCCTGTTTGGTTGTTTTTTTTTTTTTTCCTGTAATTCTTTAAGGAATTTTTGTGTTTCCTCTTTAAGGGATTCTACTGGTTTACCTGTGTTCTCCTTTATTTCTCTATGGGAGTTATTTATGTCCATCTTAAAGTCCTCTATCAGCATCATGATATGTGATTTTAAATCCAAATCTTGCTTTTCTGGTGTGTTGGGTTATCCAGGACTTGCTGTTGTGGGAGAAATGGGTTCTGATGATGCCATGTAGCCTTGATTTCTGTTGGTAAGGTTCTTGCGCTTGCCTCACCATCTGGTTATCTCTGGTGCTAGTTGGTCTTGCTGTTTCTGGCTTGAGCCTGTCCCATCTATGGGCCTGTAAGTATGTGTCACCAGTCCTGGGAGACCAACTCTTCTTTGGCAGAATCCATGCACAGAGAGCTTTGGAAGAGCCACAGCTCCTGGATGCAGATGGCTGCTGGAAGTACCCTATTCTAGCTGCTCCACTGCTCCTGTAGCCTGTGTGCTCCTGGCTTGTCCCACCTTAGTCACTGGAAAGAATTTGGCAATCTCACCTCTTAGTCCAGGATACCACCTTTCCTCTGGCAGGACTTATTTTCAGAGTGCTGCAGAATAGCCCCAGCTCTTGGGTACAGGTAGAGGCTGGAAGGTAGCTTAGTCTGTTATCATCATGGTAGAGTCATGGTGCCTGAGCAGTAGCTGAGAGCTGTATCCTGGTCCATAGGCAGACAGAAAGATGCTGAGATGCTTTTAGAACATGAAAGCGCACACCCAGTGACATGCTTCCTCCACCAAGATCACACCACATAAAATTCTCAAGTAGTGTCACTCTGTGATGACTAAGCATTCAAATAAAGAACCTATGGGGGGACATTCTTATTCAAGTGACACCCAACAATAAGAGGCTAAAAACAGCAGAGAAAACCATAACACATAACTGTTGAAATGAACAAATCCTTCAATAAGATTGGCAAGACAGAAGAAGCCAAGAAGTCATGCCATTAAGATGCAAAGCTTTTCCTGGATTGAAAAGGGCCTTTGTTCACAACGCAGTGGGAGTAGAGCCATAGATTTCTCATCAGGTAAGAAATCAGAGTTATGATTTTCTAAAAACATGTGACACTATAAAGAGCAACATAGGCATGAGAGAGTCAATGTTGCTTATCAACAGGGTTGGCTATTTCATAGTTATTTAACATTAGCATTTCCATTCAGAAATTCCTATAGAAACACAATACACTTGCCAGTATAAAGTACCAGGGATCAAGAAACTGCTGGCCAGAAAAGTGGAAACTTGGGCTCAAGTTAAAAGGACAAAACCACAAATGGGTGACTTTAGTATTTTTGTATAACTAGTGAAAATATCAGAATTAGATAATATTTCATCTTCAGGAAGAATCGCTTTACATAGGGCTTTCGTACCAAAGTTCTCTCCTTAAGTTCCCTTATGTTGGGGTACCCCACACTGTATATACACAATTATTTGGATAATTGTGTGTTTGGGATTTCTAAATTTATAAGGTCAATTTTATTGTAAAACAATATTTCTATGGAATGAAATAGAAAAAGTCAGAAAAATAAAATGGGAAAAAATGTGATTCAATATGTTCAAAAACTCTTTTTGCCTCTGTTAAGCTGATAAAAAGGAACCGTGTACAAATAAGAATATTACAGACACAATGGAACCCAGACTCAGCTAGTACTCAACTTTAAAATTTCCTATAAATATGATGCTTTTAAAAATCACATTTAATAATAAGAACAAGAAACAGAAGTGCTCAGCAGTTGCAAGACCAGAAATAATCTACATTTGACAGATGCTTAGTTTTCTTTCAATTTCTCTGTTTGTACAGGCAGCAAAATGATTAGAGAGAACTGTTGTCTGAGATAAATGGGAAAATGTTGACAGAATCTAGCTATATTTAAACAAGTTAAAGTATTTGGACCTAGAAAACTTACACCATTTGAAACAGACAAACAAAAATACCATTTCAAATTAGTCATGAAGCCCCAGTAAGGTTCATATAAGTGCCTTAGCTGAGATGGCCTCACCTACAGGAAGCAGAGGATGAATAATGATGGTGTAGGAAATGAAGCCTTTAAAAATCTATCAATATAGAAAGATGTAGGCCTGGTGCCATCATTAAAAAAATTATTAAGGATTTCATCTTAGCATCTTCATTTTACAATACTGAGCATATTAACTTTATTAAACTAAATTCTCAATGCTTTAATTGGACAGAATGAAAATTATAAATGCAACTTGTTTTAACCGCATGAAAGTTTTTTTTTTAACAATAACGGTCTATACCTGCTATCTATCCTTTATAACTTGGATTGAAATCATTTTTAACCTTTCTGCTCTGAAGTATGTATCTTCCTAAATATCTTTTTGCATAGCCAGATTATCCTGTTTCCTCAAACCTATAACTGAGTTAAATATACTACTTGGCTCAGTTCAGATACCCATGCCTTGTTGCTTTGAGATCCTAGAGTGGTCCTATTGTCCTTAAGTATTTTTAGTTCTTACATTCCTGAGGTACCATAAAATGCAGAACTATGAAGTAAACCCAGTAACATCATTTGTCAGATTATTCATGAAGACAGGTAAAAAAATATAAGCTACATTAAAATTCTTTTTTTTAAACCTTTATCATGAAAACTGGAGATATGTGAAAAGTAAAATGAATAAGTCCATGACCTTTGACTTTTCCCAACCTAGTGTCAATCAGCCCAGTGCACCCATTTGATATGCTAGGCCAGCATGCTTTTACCTATTTACTCACTGTTGCTGTAGAGTCCTACAAGGGGATTCAGGTATCATAGCATTCCATTCTTAACATTTTGCTCTAAAAAGTATATTTAAAAATTGAACAACATATTCATCACTTTTAAAATAATTAGTTAAGACCTTGTCAATGTAGCCAGTCCTTGTACAGAACTTCCTAAAATCACAAGATGTGTGAATAATTATTTTTTATTTTAAAACTATAACAAGATTTTAAAATGAGGTTGCAAAACTATGAGAAAACAGATCCAGCATACTCATGACACGGCTTCTGACATGGTAAATGTTTTACATAACCACTATAGAAACAGAGACAGCCATACTGAACATCTTGTGTACCAATGTGTAGACTATGTCCAGATTGCCATGGTTTGCGTATTCATATTCAGGCATCTAAACAAGGAAATTCTCATACTTAATTTAATATCATTTTATATTTATTATTATTTATATTAAATACAAAAGTCCAGTTAGTAGATTAGGATTTTCATTTCATTTAAAATAGAAAGATGGTCTTTGTTAAGAACAGAAAAATTTTGTCGACTGAATAACCATACAATGAGATCGTCAGCTAAAGTGATAATTATTCTTTTTCATTCAACATATATTTGCAGAATACATATAATTTCTTATGAAAAGTAAATAAAGCAGTAAACAAGTAAAAAACATCCCATGCCATCATGCCATGATATTTACATCCTGAGACAAGAAGCTATCAACATAAACAAACATGTCTGCCTACAGTGAGTAATGGACTTGGATAGTTCATTCTATAATGGGATGTTCGCAGAAGAATCCTTCTGACACTGGAAAGCGAAATAATTCAAGGAAACAAAGAAAAGGGTGATGAGTCCATGGAATTCCACAGAGGAAAAAACTCAACATAAAGATATGAACAGTAACATGGCATGAAATTATTATCTTAATCCATGAGATGACTTTTGCTTTGCTTGGCTGCACTGAAAATAAACTCAAGTTAAAGGATTCCCCTCAACACAAAACCTGAAACTTA
This sequence comes from Mus musculus, assembly GCF_000001635.26. Lineage (NCBI taxonomy): Eukaryota > Metazoa > Chordata > Mammalia > Rodentia > Muridae > Mus > Mus musculus. The sequence continues at coordinate 17,808,498 of NC_000067.6, read as the reverse complement.
GTTTATAGGGCCAATACTCCAACTCTCAAATTCAAAAGCACTGTCCCTCAAGGGATGTTTTAATCAGTCACAAAAATGGTGAAGTAGCTTCTGTTGAACAAGTCTACTGCCCCTTCATAAAGAGTGTACTATACCCTTGAAATAAAACTTGGCTTTATGTGTCAATGAGTGTGATATCAGTCACTGCTCTGATAAAGTAAGCAGAAAAAGATTGTGACAGGTTCCCTCTCTTCCCCTAGCAAGCATTTCCTACACTCCTTAGACTCCTCTGTGGTCTGAGGTCTCAGACAGAGTACTATTGTGATGTGGGGCCCGGTTATTTTGCATGAATAATATTATGTATAGCTTTCAGCATGTAAACAACTGTTAAACACTCTGAGTAGTAGAGTCCTTAACCTGTGTGTTTGTGTATTTGTGTGTGTGTGTGTGTGTGTGTGTGTGTGTGTGTATGTATCTACCTTGATGCATGAATAAAGCATCTGTTTTTTTAGGGGGAGAGTTGGTTCTTTTTGTTTGTTTGGTTTTTTGTTTGTTTGGTTTTTTTTTTATCCACATGGAGTTTAATGGATATGGTAAGAGCAGAGGTCAACTGCCCTTATAGTGAATGTAGAAAAATGATAATTTTCCTTAAAAATATGATTTTAAGTTTGTATATTTCTTGATCATTTAACGATCTTTTGCTTCATTTATTCTGAATTTTGTAATTAAGTAAATTCATATTTAGGGCTTCCATGCTTTCTTCAAAAATTGAACCAACCCCTTTTCAGTATAAAACATTTCATAATGTCACAAGCACTGGAAGTCTTTTCTCAAATATTTCTTCTGATATTCATGTAGCTTCTTTGATGCTTCGCATGCTATCATTTTCTATCCATTGACCTTTTATAACTTCATGAGATTAAAAGTGATTTAAGTGTGTGGCTGTGGGTGTTCCTGTGTGAGCAGTGTATGAGCAAGGTAAAAGCCAGATGTCAATTCCAAGTGTTTCTCAGGACCATTCACCTTTTCAAAACAACGTTTATTTTTAGACAGAATCTGGCAGGAAGTTCAAAAAATATGTAAGACTAAGTAGCCAGTGAACACCAGGGAACCTCCTCTTTCTATACCCCCAGCACTGCAGTTTCAAGTGAACATTACCACATCCAGCCTTTTGCATACAGGTTTTGGAATTGAATTTAGACCCTTTTACTTCTATGGCAAGCACATGAATAACTGAGTCTCTAAAGTGGTTATCTCTAGGCACAACTTTCTGTTAGGTCAAATTCAACAAAAGAATATGATAGTTAAGGCACCTCAGACCCCTAGTTGCGTTTAGTTCTGCTTATGCTTGCCTTCTTCAATAGAGAACTAGGTAAGGGCTGGGAAGTGAGTGAGTTTGCAGCTAGCCAGTCTCCACACATATTCATAGAAATCGAAAATTATATAACCATCCAGGTGTACATTTCTTTTTTTTCTCCTAAAGCTAAGGTGACCACCCAGTTCTTTCTCAGATGTCAATGGAAGCTCAACTTCCCACTGAAACACCAGAAAGGAAGAAGGAAGGCTGCCTTTACCATCTTACTCAGTTTTGATCTCAAGGCAGAAAAGTGGCTTCTATTCCTCAGGCAGAAAGAAGGTATTAGGAAAAACAGAAGGGTCAGAGATGTAGCCATTTCCAGTGAGTTGGAATGACAGGCATTCCACATTCAGGACACCTACCTGCTAGTCTGTAGTGAGAAAATTGGGAACTGTCTCAGGAATTGAGGTTGGGAGATCAGCCCATCTCTTGTCTTGTCCTTAGTGCGCTTGGGAGAGAAAGTCAGAACAATGACTGATGCCATGGGGCAGATGTGGGTAGATAGTCAATCCAACCCCTACTTACTGAGTCATTTTGTCAGAGGTTGTATTTATGGTGTTTGCCCAGAGTAAGGGTGGATTCCTCCAACTATGTCCTATTGCCTGATTACCCTTTTCCTATTTTCCCTGTCTCTTAAGCTATATGTAAACTTGGGTAAAGCAGTGTTGGAAGATGCATGAACACCTTACCTAGGAAACGCACAGCCATGACGTTCATTCAGCCTCCTAAGCTAAATGGCCTTCTTCTGCTAAGCTTTCAGAGATTTCAGTGTTTTGTGTCTGCAATGCATCCAAAGATTCTTCATTATCAGAGGCTGGTCCATTGTGGCAAAACTGGAAGTCATCTAACCATCTTTTAAGAATGAAACTTTAACAAATCCCTGTCAACATCAATAGTACTGAATAACAGAATAGCCTCTCAAAGACAGCTGTAACTCCGAAGTCCTTCTCCAAAACCAGTGGGCCTACTATTGACACCAGCAATGTAGACTTAACAAGCTGTTCTTCTTAAAATCACCTTGTAATTATTCCCCCATTCAACTGAGTGCCACAGCCAAGGGTGTTTTCAATATGTGTCTCTCCAGGTCACAAAGTATGGAAGCATGTGACTGAGACTCACATAGTTCTACATTAGGACTTAGTTTGATTGACCTAAAAGCACTAAAATTTAAGCATTTTATTTTAATACCTATATTACTTCTTTAATAATTGCAGTGGTCTTGTAAAAAATGTGTATATTGTCTGTAATGTGCTTTTTCTCTATTTTATCTTCTTGGCAATATTTGGAATATTTTCTTTGTGCTATTCTTAAAAATCTTTATAGTAGGTATGACTTCACATTTCTCTTGTCTTAGACTCTTAAACCTGCAAACACAAATTTATGTTCAATACTGAGTGCATGCACTCAAATACCTCTTGCATTTTTCTCTTTTCTTTCTTGAAATTCTCATGGATTTGCATAATTTTGCTGCTGGTGCCAGCATCTTTTAGCAGTTCTTTTACATTTTCTGTGCTTATATTATATGATTTCTGGAAGATTTCTTGGTTGATTTTTCAAATCATTCTCCAGCTTCATTACACAAGATTGCACTTCACTTTAATTCATTCTAAAAGTTCAATTTATAAAACTATAGAAGACAAGTTTTATAAAATTATAAAACTTGCCTCTTATGTTTTCCTGAACTTTTCCATTTCTCCATTACTAAAGTTCAGGTTTTTACATCTATATCTGTTTCTCCTTTCCAGTAAAGCACCCCAAGCAGTGGGCAAGACTGCCAGTAAGCAAAGATTTACTCAGTGTGTGAGGATGTGGAAGAGTCCTTGGCTGGTAAGCACAAACCTGGCTTTCTCTGGCAAGGCTACACTGAATGTTACTGTCAAACAGAATATCATAATGACCAAGAGAGCTGGGGAAGGGCCATTATAACTGGTGGAAATTATCTGTGGTTTTGTCTTCTTATTCCTTTTTTACTGTGAGAGAATATGCTTCAAGAGGCGTTGCTATATTTCCTATGACATAAAGGAAACATTGAATGTTTAAATGGTTTTAAATAGATTGGTGGAAGGAGGAAAAAAGGCAATACCGCATAAGCATAATACTTAATTTACTAAAAGTTTCATAAAGCAAATAATATTTCTTAACTCATATTTTAGAATTTAAATATGGATAAATTACTCATGGGCTAGTGCTATGAATCAGTTGGCAGAATGCTTGCCTGGCATTCACAAAGCCATGAGTTTGATTCCCAGTACTTAATAAGCTAGATTTGATAGTTCATTCTTATCATGTTAGCTTCTGGGAGATGGTAGCAAGAGGTTCATTAGTTCAAAATCATTTTTAACTATATGAGAGTCTGATGCCAGCTTGGACTCAACAAAAACACAAAAAGGAAACCAATATCTCATTTGTTCTATCACATACCAAATGTATCAGCATTTTATAATATATGTTATCATGAAAGAAAGGAGTATATGCAGACACAAAGAAGTGTTGTGTTAATGATGGCATTGTTTGTGTATTAAATATTTCCTAAGCTGATGTACTAGAGGCTTGTTCTCCACAATTATACTACTGTCAGAACATTTATATGTGAGTCTAAGAGGTTTTGAGATGACTAGAAGTATGGTTTAGATATTGATCACAGGGTCATGGCCTCTACCAATTCTTTGCTTTTGCTTCCTAGCCAAGATGTCAGCAGTTTTGGTCTGCTACACATTCACTGCCATTGTGACCTGCAATAATAAAGGAGTCTTATTACATGGTTTCTGGGAACATCTCAGGTCAGGCAATGTGTACTAGAGTCTCTGCAAAGAGATCTTGACTTGCTATTGTTTGCAACTATAAATGGAGAAGCTGCCTAACATGATATGCACACTAGTGCAATAGTAGGGTGACTGTTAAAGGGGTGATCGTTGATGTGTAGTTGCATTGGAATCCCACTCTACAAGATGAAATCATGTCTGGTAAGGTAAATATGGCCAAAAACCCACAGGTAGGGAGGCCATACTCCTTAGAGGCAACCTACTAGTGTGGTTTTGTAAAATAGATGTTTGAAAACTAACTTTTAGGCATTTGTATTTATATGTACAGATGTATACCGCTTGGTCAGAGAAATTTCTATTTCTGTGGGAAAATGCATGACTTACAAATGATCTGAATACTCAGAATAACTATTGGATTCTCAGCTCTAAATTAAATATCTACATCACTCAACATTATATATGATTGAATATATTGAATATATTATTTAACAATCATAGCTGGAGAACGGCAGAAAGAATGCAAACCAAATTGTGGAAAGAAGTGCTGAGAAACAAGGACTCCTTACATGGTATGGCTATTGTACCAATAGATTCATAACAGCCCTGGCTACCTGCACATCAGCATGGTATATACCCGTTCATAAGGAATCTGAGGGTCTCATAATATGCCATCTTTCTCTGAGGATCTATAAGCAGTTAGTGGTTGCTGGGATATGGGGAACCATATTCCCCAGTGGTATGTACATTGTTAAGTTTCCCTTGTTTTAGTGAGTAACCCCCATCCACTGCCTGTGCTCATGCAAACAATTCTGCTTAAATGCCTTAAAAAGGAGTGGGTGGGTTGGTAAGCAGGGGGAGGGGGGAAGGGATAGAGAGTTTTCAGAGGGGAAACCAAGAAAGGGGATAACATTTGAAATGTAAATAAAGAAAATATATAATTAAAAACAAGAAATATGTTTGAAGTAGAAGAGAGATTCTCTGGTAAGAAGAGGTTCAGTGAGAGGAGAACAAGGGTAGGATAACAGTGGAGATAAGTCATAGGATCAAAGAATATTAATGCACATAAAGTTTTAAATAAATCTTTAAAAAGAAACAATTTATCAGTTAATATCAAATAAACTATAGACAAAGTTTTTGCTTTGCATAATATCCTAAAATAATAATTTTAAAAATAGACAAAACCATAATTGTTTTCAGTTTGTATATCATCAGAATTTTGTGAAGAATTATTAATTGCAATAATTTCATGTATGGCAAATTTGACTTTAACTTAAATGATTAACTCAGTTTGAGCTATAAACAACAAATTAAGTGCAGTCATGTATCTCATAGTGGTCAACATCATTCACAGGTAGGGTGGTGGCCCCATATGATTAAACTAGATGTGGCCCCATATGTTTTTGCCCTTACTGATGTTGCCATTTACAATTCTATAGCTGAGTGGATTTCTAGTTTCTATGGTAATGCTAATTTGAACAAATCTCCTTTCTCTAGTCATAAAGAATTAGAACAACATGACAGCATAAGACTGTCCACACACACACATATGTGTGTGTGTGTGTGTGTGTGTATAATATACAGTAGTAAATACACTATGTCGTACTTGCTAATGATAAAGGACTATGTTGCTAGCTAGGTGTTTAATATAATATAGAAGTTGTACATATTTTAGAATGTATCATTATTTAAAATGTGTATTGGTGTGCACCATGTCACATTAGATCAGTAGTTGCTTATTTTTATTGTTATTATTATTTTCTTTAATCCTTTTACAATCCAGACTTCATCCCTCTCCCAGTCTGTCCCCAATAGCTCCCCATCCCTTACTTCTTCACTCTCACCCAAGTCTCCAAGAGGATGTCCCCATTTGCCCTCCCCACCCCCTAGGGCCTCAAGTCTCAAGGCTTAGGTACTTCTCTCACTGAGAGCAGAACAGGCAATCCTCTCCTGTATATGTGTTGGGGGACTAATATCAGCTGGTGTATGCTGCCTGGTTGGTGGCTCAGTATCTGAGAGATCTCTAGGGTCCAGGACAGTGGAGACTGAAAGTCTTCCCATGGGGCTGCCCTGCTCCTCAGTTTCTTCCAGCTTTTCTTCAATTCAAACGCAGGGGTCCCTGGCTTCTGTCCATTGGTTGGATGTAGGTATCTGACTCTGACTCTTTCAGCTGTTTGTTGGGCCTCTCAGAGGGAATCCAGTCTAGTCTCCTGTCTAGAAACACAACAGCATCAGTAACAGTGTCAGGGACCTGGGCTTCCCCTTGAGCTGGATCCCAATTTGGGCCTGTCACTGGACCTTCTTTCTCTCATGTCCACTTTTGTACCTGCAGTTCCTTCAGACAGGAGTAATTCTGGGTCAGAGCTATTGACTGTGGGATGGGAACCTCATTCCTCCACTTGATGCCCTGTTGCTCCACTGAAGGTGGACTCTAAAAGTTCTCCCTTCCTACCATAGAGCACTTCATCCAAGGTCCCTCCTTTTGAATCCTGAGATTCTCTTATCTCCTAGTTCTCTGGTACACTCTAGGTAGTCCCTCCACCTCCTAACAACTTAGGGTGCCTGTTTGTATTCTTTTTTTTTTAATTTTTTTTATTACATATTTTCCTCAATTACATTTCCAATGCTATCCCAAAAGTCCCCCATACCCTCCCCCCCACTTCCCTACCCACTCATTCCCATTTTTTTTTTTTGGCCCTGGCGTTCCCCTGTACTGGGGCATATACAGTTTGTGTGTTCAATGGGCCTCTCTTTCCAGTGATGGCCGACTAGGCCATCTTTTGATACATATGCAGCTAGAGTCAAGAGCTCCGGGGTACTGGTTAGTTCATAATGTTGTTCCACCTATAGGGTTGCAGATCCCTTTAGCTCCTTGGGTACTTTCTCTAGCTTCTCCATTGGGAGCCCTGTGATCCATCCAATAGCTGACTGTGAGCATCCACTTCTGTGTTTGCTAGGCCCCGGCATTGTCTCACAAGAGACTGGTCTGCAGAGCTTCAGTCCTGTTTACCTTCCCCAATATCTGATACTGTTAGCCCCTTCCCATTCCTCTTCCCTCTCCCACTCAGATCATTCCCTCCCTCTATCCCCCCAACACCCCTAGCCCCTGTGACTGTTTTCTTCTCCCTCCCTAGAGGGATTGAGGTATCCTCTCTTGGGTCCTTCAGCTTGTTAACATTCTTCAGTCCTGCTGGTCCTGCTGGTTGTGTCCTGGGTAATTTGTACTTTTTTTTTTTTCTAAGATCCACTTATTAGTGAGGGTATACCATGTATGTCCTTTGGGTCTGAGTTACCTCATTCACAATGATATTTTCTAGTTTCATCCATTCCCCCCCAACCAAAAACAAACAAACAAACAGACAAACAAACAAACAAAAAAACCCCTCATGATGTCCTTGTTCTTAATAGCTGAGTAGTATTCTATTGTGTAAATGAACCACATTTTCTGTATCCATTCTTTTGTTTTGGGACATCTGATTGTTTCCAACTTCTGATTATCACAAATGAGGCCACTATGAACATAGCAGAACATGTACACCTGTGGCATCTTTTGGGTTTATGCCCAAGAGTGGTATAGCTGGGTCTTCAGGTAGAACTATGGCCAATTTTCTGAGGAAACCCCAGATTGATTTCTAGATTGGTTGTGCCAGTTTGCAATCCCACCAGCAATGGAGGATTTCTCCAAATCCTCTTCAACATGTGTTGTCACCTGTGGTTTTGATCTTAGCCATTCTGATTGGTGGAAGGTGGAATCTCAGGTTTGCATTTCCCTGATCACTAAGGACTTTGTACATTTCTTTAAGTGCTTCTCCGCCATTTAAGATTCCTCTGTTGTGAATTCTCTTTATCTATCTTGTTGATTTTTCAAAAACCCACCTTTTGGATTGACTCTTTGTATTGATTTCTTTGTTTCTATTTGGTTGATTTCAGCTCCAAGTTTGACTATTTCCTGCCATCTACTCCTCTTTCATGTCTTTGCTTCTTTTTGTTCTAGAGCTTTCAGGTGTGCTGCTATGTTGTTAGTGTAGGAACTTCACTATCTTTACCAGAGCACTTAGTTATACGGACTTTCCTCTTAGCATTGCATTGTGTTCCATAAGTTTGCATGTTCTGTGTCTTTGTTTTCATTGAATTCCAAAAAGTCTTTAATTTCTTTTTTATTTCTTCCCTGACAAAGTTATTATTGAGTAGAGAGTTGTTCTGTTTTTTTGTGATCAATTATATGGTCAACTTTTGGAGAAGGTACTATGAGGCACTGAGAAGAAGTTGTATTCTTTTGTTTTAGGGTGAAATGTTGTGCAGATGTGTGTTAAAAACATTTGGTTCATTAATCTCTATTTGTTTCACTGTGTCTCTGTTTAGTTTCTATTTCAATGACCTGTCCATTTGTGAGAGTGGGGTGTTCAAGTCTCCCACTATTATTGTGTGAGGTTCAATGTGTGTTTTGAGCTTTAGTAAAGTTTCTTTCATGAATGTGATTGTCCTTGCATTTGAGGCATAGATGTTCCAAAATGAGACTTTCTCTTGGTGGAATTTTTCTTTGATAAATATGAAGTGTTCTTCCTCATCTCCCTTTATAACTTTTGGTAGAAAGTATATTTTATTTGATCGTAGGATGGCAACTCCAAATTTTCTCTTGGGACTTTGGTAGACTTCTTTTTACAGCCTTTTACTGTGAGGTAGTGCCTGTCTTTGTTATGTGAGTGAATTTCTTGCATGCAGCAAAATGCTTGATGCTGTTTGCATATACGACTGTTAGCTTATGTCTTTTTATAGGGGAAATGATTCCATTGATATTCAGATATTAAAGACAGATGATTGTTAATTCTTGATTTTCATCAGACATTTTGCTTATTTACATTTCATTTCCTGCTTCCCCCTTCCCCAGAAGCCCCCTATCCCATCATCACTCCCCTGCTTCTATGAGGGTGTTCATCCACCCACCTACCCACTCAGACTTCCCCGCCCTCAGTTCTCCTACTCTGGGGCATTTATTGAGTCTTCACAGCACCAAGGACATCTTCTCTGATTGATGCATGACAAGGCCATCCTCTGCAATGTATGCAGCTGGAGCCATGTATACTCCTTTGTTGATGGCTTAGTCCCTGGCAGCTTTTGGATGACTGGTTGGTTGATATTGTTGTTCTTCCTGTGGGTTTGAAACCCCTTCAATTCCTTCTGTCCTTTCTCTAACTCCTCTATTGGGGACCCTGCACTCAGTCCAATGGTTGATTGTGAGCTCCTTCTCTGTATTTGTAAGGTTCTGGAAGGACCTCTCAGGAGACAGCCATGTCAGGCTCCTTTCAGCATTCACTTCTTGACATCTACAATAGTGTCAAGGTTTGGTAACTGTATATGGGATGAATCTCCAGGTGGGACAGTCTCTGGATGGCACTTCCTTCACTTTCTGCTCTACACTTTATCTCTACATTTGCTCCTGTGAATATTTTGTTCTCCTTCTAAGAAGGACTGAAGTACTTACACTTTGGTCTTCCTTCTTCTTAAGCTTCATGTGGTCTGTGAATTGTATCTTGGTTATTGGGAGCTTTGGGGCGAATATCCATTTATCAGTGAATGTGTGTTCTTTTGTCTGTACTTTTGTGTGTTCTTTTGTGATTGGGTTATGTCACTCAGGATATTTTCTAGTTCTAGACATTTGCTTAAGAATTTCATGAATTAATCATATTAATAGCTGAGTAGTACTCCATTGTGTAAATGCACCACATTTTCTATATCCATTTCTCTGTTGAAGGACATATGGGTTCTCTCCAGCTCCTGGCTATTATAAATAAGGCTACTATCAATATACTGTCATTATTATATGTTGGAGCATTTCTGGGTATATGTCCAGGAGTGGTATAGCTGGATCCTCAGGTATTACTATGTCCAATTATCTGAGGAAATGCCAAACTGGTTTCCAGAGTGGTTGTACCAGCTTGCAATCCCACCAGCAATGGAGGAGTATTCTTTCTCCACATCCTCGCCAGCATCTGCTATCACCTGAGTTTTTTATCTTAGCCATTCTGACTGGCGTGAGGTGGAATCTCAGTGTTATTTTGATTTCCATCTATAGTAATTGAGAGTTTTGCTAGGTATAGTAGCCTGGGTTGGCATTTGTGTTCTCTTAGGGTCTGTATAACATCTGTCCAGGATCTTCGGGCTTGCATAGTCTCTGGTGAGAACTCTGGTGTAATTCTGATAGGTCTACCTTTCTATGTTACTTGATCTTTTTCCCTTACTGCTTTTAATATTCTATCTTTATTTAGTGCATTTGTTTTTCTGATTATTGTGTGTCAGGAGGAGTTTATTTTCTGGTCCAGTCTATTTGGAGTTCTGTAGGCTTCTTGTATGTTCATGGGCATCTCTTTCTTTAGGTTAGGGAAGTTTTCTTCTATAATTTTGTTGAAGACATTTACTGGCCCTTTAAGTTGAAAATCTTCATTCTCATCTATACCTATTATCCTTATGTTTGGTCTTCTCCTTGTGTCCTGGATTTCCTGGATATTTTGAGTTAAGATCTTTTTGAATTTTGCATTTTCTTTAATTGTTGTGTCCATGTTTTCTATGGATTCTTCTGCACCTGAGATTCTTTCTTCAATCTCTTGTATTCTGTTGCTGATGCTCGTATCTATGGTTCCTGATTTCTTTCCTAGGATTTCTATCTCCAGAGTTGTCTCCTTTTATGATATCTTTATTGTTTCTTCTTCCATTTTTAGATCCTGGATGGTTTTGTTCAATTCTTTCACCTGTTTGGTAGTGTTTTCCTGTAACTCTTTCAGGGATTTTTGTGTTTCCTCTTTAAGGGCTTCTAAATGTTTATCTGTGTTTTCCTGTATTTCTTTAAGGGAGTTATTTATTTCCTTCTTAAAGTCCTCCATCATCATCATGAGAAGTGACTTTAGATCCATGTCTTGTTTTTCTGGTATGATGGTGTATCCCGGACTTGCTATGTTGGGAGAGTTTGGTTCTGATGATGCCCAGTAACCTTGATTTCTGTTGCTTCTCTTCTTAAGCCTCCCTCCTGCCATCTGATTATCTCAAATGCTTGCTGCCCTCTATATATCTGATTGGAGCCTGTTCTTCCTATAATCCTGGTTGTTTCAGGACTCCTCAGAGTCCAGCTTTCTCTGTGATCCTGTGAGTCAGGGCTCCTGTGAACCTGAGATTCTGAGTGTGTCAGAGTTCTTGGCAGTCAAGCTTCCTCTGAAACCTTGAGATCCTGATGTGACCAAACTCCTGATTTCCTGAGATCCTGGGATCCTAAGATCCTGGATGTGTTACAGCACCTGGAAGTGGTTTCTCCTCTGGGGACCGTGGGGCTGTCTGTTGTGTAAGAAATCAAGGTATACCAGCACCAATCAGAAGGAACCTTAGTGGCTGGTCAGGCAGGGCAACCGTGTCCTTGCTCCTGCTATCACAGGCCTGACACAATTGGTTTGGAACAGACGTTGTGTTCCACTCACCAGTGATCCTAAGATCGTGTGGAGAGTCCTCTGGGGAGTGTGGGACTGTCCAATGAGTTCACACCCAAGGTGACCCGCATGGTAATTTCTATTAATTACTTTAAAACTTCTTTGCAATTCTTTCAAAATAAAACTTTCTTGCTTACTGCAAATGAACACTCACATCTCGACAAATTGCAATTACACATTGTGTTCCATATCGATTCCTGTATGTATTCCTGTGTTGGTGTGTGTAAATCAATGTTGTGATGTCTTTCTAAATTACTTCTCTGATTTATTTGTGAGGCAAAGCTACTCACTGAGTATAGAGCTCACTGATTCCAGTAGACTCGATGGCCAGTGAATGCTTAGGGTCTTGCTGCCCTCCACCCTTCAGCACTGAAAGTATAGGCATGTGCTACCACACATCACATTTTATGTTGGCTCTAGAGATCAGAACTCATGTTTTCATGCTTTTCCATCAAGTACTTTACTAATGAGCTATTTTTCCAACTCTGTAGTTACTTTGAATTAGTAGTTCTCAAACTTCCTAGACAATAAAAACTAATGTACACAAGATAATTAAATTATATAAGGTAAATTTTAACTGTGCTTCTCAAATTTCAAGTATTTCATATACATTGTTCACAGTTTATATTTTATAAATACAATTAACAGGCTGGTACAATGAGGATATTATGTGAGCTTTCAAGTTAGTGTTCATTATGTGTTCCATATGAGTAATATGCATATTTTTATTTTGATATTCATGATGCAGTTCAAAACTTGATTAATTAGAGAAAGGAACTGTCAAATTCAATTAAGGACTATCCCTCGAGAGTGATTTTTTTTAATTAGGTATTTTCCTCGTTTACATTTTCAATGCTATCCCAAAGGTCCCCCATACCCACCCCCCCATCCCCTACCCACCCACTCCCCCTTTTTGGCCCTGGCGTTCCCCTGTACTGGGGCATATAAAGTTTGCAAGTCCAATGGGCCTCTCTTTGCAGTGATGGCCGACTAGGCCATCTTTTGATACATATGCAGCTAAATCCCTCGAGAGTGATTTTTTTTTTTAATCACTCTACACTATGGAGTTCATGGGTGACACCTTTTGCTTCCAGAACTTCTCAGCAATAGGACATAAGACATTCTCATCTGTCTGATAATTCTTCAGAAATAAGAGTAATCCAGATGGAAACATTTGAATTCCTCACCCTTTGCATACAATATTGTTCAAAGGCTGGGAGACATTATAACTAGAGCTTGTTTGCTTAACTCTTGATTATGAGATAGAGTTATACCTTATAGAATAAGTAAATATAGTTGAACACTAATAGCACTAAAAACAAAAATAGAAGGAAAGAAAGGAAGGAAGGAAGGAAAGAAGGGAGAAAGAAAGAAAGAAAGAAAGAAAGAAAGAAAGAAAGAAAGGAGTGAGGGAGGAAAGGAAGAAGGAAAAGAGGTAGAAAGGAGAAAGGGAGAGAAGAAAGTAAGATGATAGATAGATAGAGAGAGAGACAGACAGACAGACAGAAGATAAGTATGTGATATATATATCTACATATATATGATAGATAGACAGTCAGATAGATAGATTACAGATGGTAGATAGATAGGTGATATATAGTTAAATAGATGATAGATAGATAGATAGATAGATAGATAGATAGATAGATGATAGATAGATATATGGATGATAGGTAGATGATAGATAGATAGATAGATAGATAGATAGATAGATAGATAGATAGATAGATGATAGATAGGTAGGTAGATAGATGATAGATAGGTAGATAATAGATAGATAGGTAGATAATAGATAGATAAATAGATAGATGATAGATAGATGATAAATAGATAATAGACAGATGAGCACTGCTGACGTCAGAAGCAATAGTCATTAAGTAGGATAGATTATACATTGAAAATAAGCAGAAGACCTTTAGAGCTAGAGCAGCTTCAGTGGCTACAGGTGTATCAGATGAGAGGGAGGGAAAGACTTAACTTTGAGTTGGATTGACAAATAATTTGGTTGATCTTTTATTTTGAAAAATGGGTGAAATATTTGTGTTCTATGTGGTCTGGAAAAAATGATCTATGGTAACTGTTTTTGTGGTTTCAAAATAAATGAGTTCATTCGCACATAGCAAGCAAAAGTCATAGAACTAAAAGCAAGTAGCAGACAGATAAAAGCATCAGACAGCAAAACACCAAGTTGGGAACAGCACCTAGCAATAGCCTGAGGGAACGAGGAAATAAAGGTTATGTTATTAAATGGGGGTTTACAACACTAAACATAAGAAAGCCATGTTCATGTAATCTCTTGAAGTTCCCAATCATGAGCTGTCTTTCTACTGGTGAGCTTTCAGCTTCTCCTTCCCTCAGCAGATACTTTTGCATCATGGAATACAAAATAATGACCTTTGTTAGAAATGATTAATCTTCCAGCTGTTCTCAGTGGTGCAGTGTTTTTACCCTTGGAATGATCTATAGTATTTCTTTCTCTCCGTTACAGACAACAGGGGCCAAGTCCCGGACAGGCTACATGAAAAGCATTTAATATAAACATGCTGGAATATGAAACACACCTCTGCACCCCAGAGAGCTTTTCAATTATTTTAAGCAGCACATGATAACTTTGCAATATAATATTTAGTACAAATGAGAAGATGAAACATATATAAATATGAAAACCTAGACTTGACAATTTAAAGTGATTTTAAGGTATTTCAGAAGAAGAAAAACCACAAAATGGTTTCAAGTTTCCAGGGACGGGCAATGAAAATTACTTCACTAAAGGGGTAATTGTAAAATAATGTACATTTCAATTACAGTGTATATCACTACCTATTAATATGCATAGCCATTTTTCTATGTAAATATTTCACATTGTGCTTTCTTGATTAATTTTTAATTTCTTAATTAATATTTCCATCTCAGGACTCTATACATACACTCCTTTTGGCGACTTCAGGTCAATTGTACATGAAAAGAGGCAATTTCAATAGGATATCTGTTAATTTATAATTTAATTAGTACTATTAACAGTCTCATCTTTTCTGCTAATTAGAATAGAAAGCAGTCACCTACTAGAACCATCATTTAGTCAATCTTCTCAGCATTGGATAAATCTTAATTTCATCAGTTACATTATAGTTAAAAAATATGTTTGCTTTTTTGACAAATTCCAGTTCTGATTTTTAGTTTTATTTTAATAAAAAGTACTATTTCATTTATTTTTGAGATTATATAGTTACATCCTTTCTCTCATCCATTCCCTTATAACTCTTCTGTATATACTCCTTGATATCTCTCAAATTGTATTAGTTAAGGTTTTACTGCTGTGAACAGACACCATGACCAAGGCAAGTCTTATAAAAAACAACATTTAATTGGGGCTGGCTTACAGATTCAGAGGTTCAGTCCATTACCATCAAGGAGGGAGCATGGCAGCATCCAGGCAGGCATGGTGCAGACAGAGTTGAAGTTCTACATTGTGGGGAGCCACACTCACATTTGCCATTATAAGATGGTGCTGACAGCTGTGTTCTAAGTAGTAAATAATCTGCACATGTGCAGAGGCAGTTTTCCCGCCATGTGCTCTGCCTTTCTCGTGATGACAACTGGGCTGATGGGCTGCAGCCAATCAGGGAATGACACATCCTAGGCGGAGGATAATTCTCCTTAAAAGGGACGGGGTTCTGGCACTCCCTCTCTTCTCCTCTTCGTCTCTTCTCCTCTTCATCTCTGCTCCTCTTCGTCTCTTCGTCTCTTTCTCTTCGTCTTTTCCTCTGCTCTCTTCCTCTGCTTTCTGCCTCTCTCCCTCTCTGCCCCTCTCTCTGCCTCTCTCTCTGCGTCTCTCTCTCTCTTCCTCTCTGCCTCTCTCTGCCGCGCTCTTCCTCTCTTGCTCCTGAGTAAGCAATAAAGCTTTGCCGCAGAAGATTCTGGTTTGTTGCGTCTTTCCTGGCCGGTTGCGAACGCGTGTAAGACTACATCTTCATCCAAAAGCAGCTAGTGGAAGACTGACTTCCAGGCAACTGGGGTGAGAGTCTTAAGCCCACACCCACAGTGACACACCTATTCCATTAAGGCCACACCTCTAGATGGCGCCACTCCCTGGTCCAAGAATATACAAACCATCACACAAATGAATGACCTCTTTTTTAATTAATTGTTCCTCAATACCTTTTCTTGTATCTCTCCCACTTCCCTGGGTTTTTTGTTTGTTTGTTTGTTTGTTTTTTGTTTTGTTGTTGTTGTTAGTTACTTTAAATCAATACGTTATTGTTTCACTAATTGCATAAAAAGCATAATTGAGTCTGATAATGTACTTGTGTCTCTCCTATTGTTGCTGACCTCCTTTTTCTTTCTTACCATGTCTATCCATTTCTAAGTAAGGGCTGGACATTTTGCATTAAAATTGCATTATCTCTGAGTAATTATTTCCCTTGAGATAGGATTTATCATGTGAGTGAAAAGCAGAAAGACAAGATCTTAGTTAGGGTTTCATTCTTGTGAAGAGACACCATGATCATGGCAACTCTTATAAAAGAAAGAATTTGTAGGGGCTTACATACAGTTTCAGAGGTTTAGTTCATTATCATCATGGTGGGAAGCATGGTAGTATGCAGGCAAACATGATGCTAGAGAAGGAGCTGAGAGTTCTACATCTTGAACCAAAGGCAGCAGAAGGGGATTGTCTATCATACTCAATAGAGCTGAGCATATGTGACCTCTGGGCCCACCTCCACAGTGATATACTTCCTCCAACAAAACCACACCTCTTAATAGTGCTTCTCCCTATTGCTATGTATTGAAACACATACCTATTCAATCCACCACAGACAGATAACTGTCAGTCTGGGACTTCTCTGATTTAAGGAAGCCTTACAGACTTACCATTACAGTCTTTTATTAATCTCCAGTCCCAAGATGAAAGCTGATGGGTCCTGTGTTTTCACAGCACAATTGGTCATTGTCCAGCTCAGACTCTCATCTTTGCCTTCTATCACTATGCTATCCTGGTTGTCCTCTGAGAGTCCCAAAAAGCAGATGAAAGAGTCATAGATAAATGCTTACACCCAACGACTGAACAGAAGCCAGGGACTTCTCTGGTTGAATTAGGGAAAAGTTGGAAGAAGCTGAGGAGGAGAGCAACCCCATAGAAAGACCAGCAGTATCAATTGACCCGACCCCTGAGATGTCTCAGACACTGAGCCACCAACCAGGAAGCATACATGAGCTGATATGAGGCCCCTGACTCATATACAGCAGAGGACTGCCTGGTCTGGTCTCAGTGAGAGATGGACATAACCCTTCAGATACTTCAGACCCCAGGAAGTGGGGAGGACTGGTGAGGTGGGGATGGAGTGTGGAGACATTTTCTTGGAGATGGGGAAGGGGGTATAGGGATGAGGAATAGTCAGAGCACAAACCAGGATTGTAAAAAATATGAAAGAAGAAAATAAAAGAAACAACAGCAAAGCACAGCTATTTCATTCTGTGCTTGTTTTCTCTGCATCCCGCCTTTCTCAGTATAATCAGCAAATAACCCAATTTAAGAGGGAAATTTCTTAGCACACACAAGTCCTTGGCTCCCTTTGGAGGGTTTGCCACGAGTTCAAACTGCCCAAAACTTTCTGATGGAATCCCTTGAGTTTCCCTGGTCCTGTGTTGGTTTTCTTCACCAACCATCATTCTCTATCATTCCAACATTGTAACTTAATACTAAAGTTTACAAGTTCCCTAAAAGAAAGCAGTACTTGACATTGGGTTTTCAGCATGTGGCGTTTCCTATTATCTGGAATCTGGGTATTTAAATCTTGGCTTTTCTCACAAATCCTATCTGTTTTCAGATACACTTCATTTTTAAGCATGATTATAATCATTCTTCTCATGCATTTGTTATCATATATGGAAAAAAGTTCTGTGCTGAATATTAAAATGGAAATGGAAAAAGAGAGTGTACCAATTGGTTATATATCTCCAAAGGGTTATCACTGAAAACATACCTACAAGCAGCATTGTATAGATTGAGCAGGTTGTAGCTAGGAACGAATATGTATATACATATGTATATCTGTATGTACCAACAATTAATTAAAAAATATTAACATGCACTTGAAAAAGAACAGAGAGGAGTATATAGTTAGGTTTGGAATAGTAGTTCTCGACCTGTGGGTTGAATAACCATCATACAGGAGTGGCTTATGATCATCAGAAAACACAGGTATTTACATTATGATTCATAACAGTAGAAAAATTACAGTTGTGAAGTAGCAACAAAAATAATTTTATGGTTGAGGGTGACTACAACATGAGAAATTATATTAAAAGTCACAGTATTAAGAAGGTTGAGAACCACTGGTTTGGAGGGGAAAAAGGAAGGTGAGAATGACAAACCTATATTACAATATAAAAAAAAATCATGAAAGAAATAATTTTAAAGGGCTGGAAAAAGAAAATAATATAACAGACTAAAGCACTGCACATACCCAAGCATGAAGTAAATTGAAACTCTGTTGAGTTTGGTATACATGAAGTTCCAAGGAGAGAAGTCATACAAGGCTGGTGAACAATGAAACTAGAGACATGTGCTGGGTCTAAGCAGGCAGATAGATTGCATTGCTTTCTGAGTAGTATTTTTGTTCTATAGCTAATGGATACCGATAATAAACTTTGGCATGGAAATTTCCTAAAATACAGGTGTAAAATTATCATACAAAATAACCCAATTATCATGTAAAAATGAACTTGAAGGAGCAAGGCTAATGGTGAATCAGATCAGTATGTGATATAAGCCGACCAAGAAGGATAAGAACATAAATGGAGTAAGGCCACAGTGATGATGATGGGGGGGGGGGTTGTTATCAAATGTAAACAAAGGAAATCAACTCAGAATTGCTTTTGGTTTGTGTCTGATTGAACAGGTTACCTTGCAATTATAAATTGGTATAGACTAAAAGCATATTTGCTAGTGAAGAGGTTTGTTGATGTTAAGAAACTTGAAGTGTGTGACGTAAAACCATGCCAAGAAGTTTGGTAAGGTAAAGCAGGACAAGACCCAGAGACTTGGTGGGCACACACTTGAAGCTTATCTGACTCCCAGCTTCCTTCTAGACTCCTGACTTGAAACATGTGCCATGCTTCTCACAAGAGACAGGGCCTGTGGTCATGCAGGCATAAATCAGAGTTCTCCATGCTAATGAGGTACCCCAAGACCCTGAGGACTTAGCTTCCCTTCCCAGACATTCTTCACTGCAAAAGGTATTTAATATCACACCCACCCTGAGAAGTGGGTGTGGTTTTACATACCCATTTTCCTCCATGACAATAAACTGTTTAAAACCATGGACTGTCTTTTTTCACCAAAATCCATAGTGAGGAGCCATAAAGAAGACCTTTGCCTACAGAGCTGCTGCCTAGTCTCCAGTGGTAGAGCTCCCTGCACTCTGAGCCACAACCTCTACCAAGCCTGGCTCTGCCAAGCTAAGGATAGTCTCCCCTCTTTCCCCAGACCCATGCTAGACACTGTCCCCAGTGTGAGGTCCCCAACTCCATTCTCTGCTATTTCTTGACTCCCAGGGCACCTGGATGTCCAATAGTCTGAGAATCCCATGGCACTGGCCTCATCACTGGCCTAAGAACCCCCAAGTCAGCTCCAGCTTTCCCACACCTAAGACTGTGCTTTCCCACTCCCTGAAGCAGCACTTCCTTACAGTCTAGTACCCACCCTGGTGGTGGCAGCATGGGACATGCCAGTCAAACGCTCCATTTTCTACCTCCCCAAGCAGCTGTGCCCCGTGGTGGTGGAGCAGACCCAGGCCAACAACCTACACTGAAGTGCTTGTATAAGAAAATGTGTAAGTAGTGTTTTAGTGGTGTTCCTAAATATTATCAAAGACATAAGGATTTGGCTTCATTAAGGACTGTGTGGAGACTCTGAATGAACACTGTAACCTAGACAGAGCTCCTTCTTTACTGTCTATTAGCAAGGGGCCAAGCTTGATTATCAGTTCTTCAAAATTAAATCAACGTAAAACCCCTAAAACAACTCTACCTCTGAAAACTTGTGAATTAACTTGCAGGTTTATTTCCTACACAGTCTTCTTAGAAACAGAGAAAGAGCACTCCTGAGAAACTGAGATTTGTATGGCAAATATAGAAATAGAAGATTTTTGGAAAAGCAGTTTTACAGTTCATAAGACAAATTTTCTATAGTCAAATTAACTCCTGTGACATACGAAATTCTTCTGCTATTATGTTAAGTATTAGATCATAAGTTTATTCATGTGTATACTATTTATAATTTTAAAAGCCCTAAGTGTTTAACTTAGATAAATCCATATAAGACATAAAAATTTTCAGCATTGAAAGCACCTGTATAAATATTAATATTGGTGTATGTTATCAAAGATGCAACAGCTCTATTATTAAAAAAAAATGGGGGGCTGGTGAGATGGCTCAGTGGGTTAGAGCACCCGACTGCTCTTCCGAAGGTCCAGAGTTCAAATCCCAGCAACCACATGGTGGCTCACAACCATCCGTAACAAGATCTGACTCCCTCTTCTGGAGTGTCTGAAGACAGCTACAGTGTACTTACATATAATAAATAAATAAATCTTTAAAAAAAAAAAATGAGTCATGAGATTTGAGAACCTGCTAAGAAAATCAGTCCCATCTAAGGAGTTACTATGTCAGCTTTTTTTTTTTTTTTTACATTGCCCTTTCTACTTTTTCTCACGTTAAAAATGGCCATGTTTTCAAATACTCATCCTTCTCAGTTTATGTCTGTGCCTTCTTTGTAAGGTAACATTCCTTATATTCCTAATTTTGAGAGTCAGTTTCCTGTCACATTTGGTACTCCTGATTTTGCAAAAAAAAACAAAAACAAAAAAACAAAAAAAAAAAACCATGAATATTTAAAGAAAGCTAGAAACCTACATATCTGAAAAAACTTTTCCATAATTTATGATATTTTTAGAAGTTAAACAGTTCCTGGTTCTTTATGTATTTTAATCTAACTGGCATTTAAAAAAATGGAACTTTGCTTGTGGATTTCATTTCATGCAAAACTAGGCTTTCTGCTTCTCACCTTGATAGAGAAAAGGAAACAGGCTTTGCTTCCCAACATAAGTGCATTAAAGCTTGGGAAATACATCTAATAACTGGTCATTGGAGACGTACAATAAGGATTTTGCTGCCTACAGAGCTAAAGGAAAACCTGATGCAGTGAAAAGGGGGGTGGTCAAGGCTGAAAAGAGCAAGAAAAAAGAAGGAAGGGGAAGATGAGGAGGAGGATGAAGAAGACGAGGAAGAGGAGAAAGAAGAGGAAGAAGATCATGATGAGGAATAAGTTGGTTCTATTGCAGTTTTTTTTTTTTTTTTTGTCTATAAAGCATTTAAACCCCCTGTACACAACTCCCTCCTTTTAAAGAAAAAAATTGAAATGTAAGGCTGTGTAAGATTTGTTTTTCAACTGTATAGTGTCTTTTTTTGTATAGTTAACACACTACTGAATGTGTCCTTACCGCTGTTCTGGTGGTATTTTCAATAGCCACTAACCTTGCCTGGTACAATCTGGGGGTTGTAAATTGGCATGGAAATTTAAAGCAAGTTCTTGTTGGTGCACAGCACAAATTAGTTATATATGGGGACAGTATATTTTTTGTTGTTATTTTCTTTTTCTTTTGGTTTTATTTTTATTTTTTGTTTTTTTTTTTTTTTATCTTCAGTTGTCTCTGATGCAGCTTATACAAAGGTGATTGTTCTGTTAACTGACTACAACTCTGTAAATGCAAAAAAGAAAAAAGAAAAATGTGGCTGTTTTGTTGACATTCTGAATGCTTCTAAGTAAATAAAATAAAATAAAAAAGAAAAGAAAACATTAATAGTGTCTGAGACAAGGAAAACAAACAATTGCCCATTTCTAGTCTTTATGCTCTGAGGAGCATAGTAAGTGCAAGTAAGAATGCCCAGACAGAGTGCTTTGTCTTCCTTGCAC
Source organism: Mus musculus (assembly GCF_000001635.26). NCBI lineage: Eukaryota > Metazoa > Chordata > Mammalia > Rodentia > Muridae > Mus > Mus musculus. The sequence continues at coordinate 17,786,955 of NC_000067.6, read as the reverse complement.
AGAAGAATGGGGTTAACAGGAGACTGACTTCTAAAAAAAGTAAAACAAAATTATGAAAAGACATTGAGATTCAAATAAATTAACCTAGAAAGTTTGCAGCAAGCACCTTGAGTCTCTGTTTATTATGCAGAACTCCAGAAGACTGACAAATAATAATCAGAGAAGAAAATCATAACCATTTCCTACATTCCTGAACAGACCAGGTGACTCTAAAGAGGCAGAGTGGAAAGATCTTATTCATTAAATTGACTAAGTAGTGGAGACTTCAGTTGAACTAGATATCAGCATGAGGTTGAACTATCTCTAGAAGGTGATAATTAGTCATTGTAGGAACTGTCAATAATGGAAAAGTAAAATTGATGTTGCAGGTATCAACAAACTGTAAGGGGATTGGTATAAACAGCTGTTTGTATATACAACATATAAGGAGAATAACCATTTTTACATAACAAGAGGAAGAATATGGCAATATCAAAAAAAATCTACAAGAAATCTGAGTACATAGATGTGAAAGGGAGCCAAGAGTAGAGAAATATAAAGTGTTAAAATATGAAAAATAATGAAATGAGATTAGTAAAAAAAAAATTGCAAGACTACAGATTTGTCTATGTAAATAATTAGTTTTTGTTGATAACCTAATTAGGTAAACATACAACCAATGAAATTGCCAGACTGCATTAACAAACAAGACTTAGAAAATTGTTAGCGGGACCAGGTAGGAACACCATCTTGTATCTCAGGTCCCAAAGAGACTAGTCCGCACAGGAGAGCACCCAAAAAGACCAGTCCCTGTAGGAGAGCGCACAGGTGGCAGAAGCAACATAGCTTCTGGGACAGGATCATTTTTGAGCCTTTATCTTCAGCCAGAGGGCAGACCTGAGAACTAGACCTCTAGACTCTTTTCCCCACCAGAGGAGAGGTGGCCTCCAGGGAGAGATCTGTCCGCGAGACCAGGTAGGAATGACATCTTGTATCCAGGGTCCCAGAGAGACCAGTACGAAAAGGAGAGTGCACAGATGGCAGAAGCAACATAGCTTTTGAGACAAGGTCCCTTTTGGGCCTTCATCTTCAGCCAGGAGACAAAGCTGAGCTCCAGAACTCTATGCACTTACCTGCAGAGAGTACTCTGACAACTGAGACTCAGGAAAGAGTTGGACTCCCAGGAGAACTGACAGAGGCTAACAGATTCACAAGAGGAACAAGCTCCAGCCACAGACAGCTAGAACAACTAACAGCAGATGGCAAAAGGCAAATGTTAACAATCTTACTAACAGAAAACAAGATCAGCTTCATCAGAACCCAGCACTCCCACCACAGCGAGTCTTGGATTCCCCAATACACCTGAAAAGCAAGGTTCAGATTTGAAAACATATCTCATGATGCCAGTAGAAGATTTTAAGAAGGACATTAATAACCCACTTAAAGAAATACAGGAGAACACGGCTAAATAGGTAGAAGGCCTTAAAGAGGAAACACAAAAATCCCATAAGGAATTACAGAAAACACAACCAAACAGGTGATGGAATTTTCAAAACAAATCCAGGATCTAAAAATGGAAGAAGAAACAATAAAGAAAACCCAAAGAGAGACAACTCTGGAGATAGAAACCCTAGGAAAGAAATCAGGAAACATAGATGTGAGCATCAGCAACAGAATACAAAGATGGAAGAGAGAATCTCAGATGCAGAAGATTCCATAGAAAACATGGATGCAACAATCAAAGAAAATGCAAAATTCAAAAAGATCCTAACTCAAAACATCCAGGAAATCACAATGAGAAGACCATGGATAATAAGAGTAGATGAGAATGAAGATTTTCAACTTAAAAGGCCAGTAAATATCTTAAACAAAATTATAGAAGAAAACTTCCTTAACCTAAAGAAAGAGATGCCCATGAACATCCAAGAAACTTACAGAACTCTAAATAGACTGGGCCAGAAAAGAAATTCCTTCTGACACATAAAAGTCAGAACAACAAATGCACTAAATAAAGAAAGAATACTAAAAGCAGTAAGGGAAAAAGGTCAAGTAACATATAAAGGCAGAACTACTTGAATTACATCAGAATTCTCACCAGAGACTATGAAAGCCAGAGGATCCTGGACAGATATTATACAGACCCTAAGAGAACACAAATGCCAGCCCAGGCTACAATACAAAGCAAAACTCTCAATTACCATAGATAGAGAAACCAAAGTATTCCATGTCAAAGCCAAATTCACACACTATCTTTCCATGAATCCAGCCCTTCAAAGGATAATAAAGGGGAAACACCAACAGAAGGACGGAAATTATGTCCTAGAAAATGCAAGAAAGTAAGCCTTCATCAAACCTAAAAGAAGACAGCAGAAGAACAGAATCACAACCCTAACAATAAAAATAACAGGAAGCAACAAGTAGTTTTCCTTAATATCTCTTAATATCAATGGAGTCAATTCTGGAATAAAAAGACATAGACTAATAAGCTGGTTACACAAATAGGACCCAACATTTTGCTGCTTACAGGAAATCCACCTCAGGGAAAAAGACAGACACTACCTCAGAATGAAAGGATGGAGAACAGTTTTCCAAGCAAATGGTCTGAACAAGCTGAAGTAGCCATTCTAATGTCGAATAAAATTGACTTCCAACCCAAAGTTATCAAAAAAGACAAGGAGGGGCACTTTGTACACAGCAAAGATAAAATCTTCCAAGATGAACTCTCAATTCTGAATATCTATGCTCCAAATACAAGGGCAGCCACTTTCATTAAAGAAACTTTACTAAAGCTCAAAGCACATATTGGACCTCACACAATAATAGTGTGAGACTTCAACACCATACTTTCATCGATGAACAGATCAGGGAAACAGAAACTAAGCAGAGACACATCGAACTAACAGAAGTTATGAAACAAATGGATTTTACAGGTATCTACAGAAGATTTAATCCTAAAACAAAACGATATACCTTCTTCTCAACACCTCATGGTGCCTTCTCCAAAGTTGACCATATAATAGGTCATAAAACAGGCCTCAACAGGCACAAAATTATTGAAATTATCCCATGCTTCCTATCAGATCACCATGGACTAAGGCTGATCTTCAATAACTACATAAATGATAGAAAGCCAACATTCACATGGAAGCTGAACGACACTTTACTCAATGATACCTTTGTCAAAGAAGAAGTAAAGAAGGAAATTAAAGACATTTTAGAGTGTAATGAAAATGAAGCCACAACATACCTAAACTTATGGGACACAATGAAAGCATCCCTAAGAGGAAAACTCATAGTTCTGAGTGCCTCCAAAAGGAAGCTAGAGAGACCATACACTAGCAGCTTGACAGCACACCTAAAAGTTCTAAAACAAAAGGAAACAAATTCACCCAAGAGGAGTACAAGGCAGGAAATAATCAAACAAAAGGCTGAAATCAACTAGGTGGAAACAAAAAGAACTACTCAAAGAATCAACCAAACCAGGAGCTGCCTCTTTGAGAAAATCAACAAGATAGATAAACCCTAGGCCAGACTCACTAGAGGGCACAGGGACAGTATCCTAATTTTAAAAAAATCAGAAATGAAAAGAGAGACATAACAACAGAACATGAGGAAACCCAAAACATCTTCAGATCCTTCTACAAAGGGCTATACTCAACAAAACTGGAAATCCTGTATGAAATGGACAATTTTGTGGACAGATACCAGATACCAAAATTAAATCAGATAATATTGATGATCTAAACAGTCCTATATCCCCTAAAGAAATAGAAGTAGTAACTAATAGTATTCCAACCAAAATAATAGCAGCACCAGATGTGTTTAGTGCAGAGTTCTGTCAGACCTTCAAAGAAGACCTAAACCAATTGTCCTCAAACTATTCAGCAAAATAGAAACAGAAGGTACTCTACCCAGTTCATTCTATAAAAGCACAATTACTCTGATAACTAAACCACATAAATACCCAACACAAAAAGAGAACTTGAGATCAATTTCCCCTATAAATATCGATGCAAAAATACTCAACAAAATAGTCACTAAGGGAATCCAAGAACACATCAAAACAATCACCCATCATGATCAAGTAGGCTTCATCCCAGGGATGCAAGGATGATTTAATTTATAGAAATCCATCAACATAATCCACTATATAAACAAACTCAAAGACAAAAATCACATGATTGTCTACTAGGTGCTGAGAAAGCATTTGACAAAATCCAACACCCATTCATGTTAAAAGTCATGGAAAGATCAGGAATTCAAGGCCCATACCTAAATATAATAAAAAAGCAATATACAGCAAACCAATAGCCAACATCAAACTAAATGGAGAGAAACTAGAAGCAATCCCACTAAAATAAGGGACTAAACAAGGCTGCCCTCTTTCTCTCTACCTATTCAATATAGTACTTGAAATCCTAGCCAGAACAATTAGAAAGTAAAGGAGGTAAAGGAGATACATATTGAAAAGGAAGAAGTCAAAATATCACTATTTGCAGATGATATGATAGTATATATTAGTGATCCTAAAAATTCCATTAGGAAACTCCTAAACCTGATGAAGAGCTTCAGTGCAGTAGCTGGATATAAAACTAACTCAAAAAAATCAGTGGCATTTCTCTACACAAAGGATAAACCAGCTGAAAAAGAAATTAGGGAAACAACACCCTTCACAATAGTCACAAATAATATAAAATACCTTGGTGTGACTCTAACTAAGGAAGTGAAAGATCTGTATGATAAGAACTTCAAGTCTCTGAAGAAAGAAATTGAAGAAAATCTCAGAAGATAGAAAGATCTTCAATGCTCATGGACTGGCAGAATTAATATAGTAAAAATGGCTATCTTGCCAAAAGCAATATACAGATTCAATGAAATCCCCATCAAAATTCCAACTCAATTCTTCACCAAGTTACAAAGTGCAATTTGAAAATTCATTTGGAATAACAAAAAAATTTGGATAGTAAAAACTATTCTCAACAATAAAAGAATATCTAGTGGAATTACCACGCCTGACCTCAAGCTGTATTAGGGAGCAATTGTGATAAAAACTGCATGGTACTGGTACAGCGAGAGACAGGTAGATCAATGGAATAGAATTGAAGACCCAGAAATAAACCCACACTCCTATGATCACTTGATCTTTGACAAGGGAGCTAAAACCATCCAATGGAAAAAAGATAGCATTTTCAACAAATGGTGCTGGCACAACTGGCAGTTATCATGTAGAAGAATGTGAATTGATCCATTCTTATCTCCTTGTACAAAGCTCAAGTCTAAATGGATCATGGAACTCCACATAAAACCAGAGACACTGAAACTTATAGAGAAGAAAGTTGGGAAAATCTTCATAGATATTGGCACAGGGGAAACATTCTTGAACAGAACCAATGGCTTGTGCTGTAAGATCAAGAATTAACAAATGGGACCTCATAAAATTGCGAATGTTCTGTACGGCAAAAGACACTGTCAATAAGACAAAAAGGCTACCAACAGATTGGTAAATGATCTTTACCAATCCTAAATCAGATAGGGGACTAATATCCAATATATATATATATAAAGAACTCAGGAAGTTGGACTCCAGAAAATCAAATAACCCTATTTTTAAAAGAGGATACAGAGCTATACAAAGAATTCTCAACTGAGGAATACCGAATTGCTGAGAAGCACCTAAAAATATGTTCAACATCCTTAATCATCAGGGAAATGCAAATCAAAAAAAAATCCCTGAGATTGTACCTCACACCTGTCAGAATGGCTAAGATCAAAAATTCAGGTGAAAGCAGATGCTGGTGAGGATGTGGAGAAAGAGGAACACTCTTCCATTGTTGGTGGGATTGCAAGCTGGTACAACCAATCTGGATATCAGTATGGTGTTTCCTCAGAAAATTGAACATAATACTAGCTGAAGATCCAGCAATACCTCTTTTGCACATATACCCAGAAGCTGTTCCAACTTGTATTAAGGACACATGCTCCACTATGTTCATAGCAGACTTATTTATGATAGCCAGAAGCTGGAAAGAACCCAGGTGTCTCTCAATAGAAGAATAGATACAGAAAATGTGGTACATTTACACAATGGAGTACTATACAGCAATTTAAAACAATGAATTTATGAAATTCTTAGGCAAATGGATGTACCTGGAGGATATCATCCTGAGTGAGGTAATCCAATCACAAAAGAACACACCTGATATGCACTCTATGATAAGTGGATACTAGCTCAGAAACTTAGACTAACCAAGATACAATTTGCAAAACACATGAAACTCAAGAAGAAGGAAGACCAACAAGTGGATACTTGTTCCTCCTCAGAATGGGAAACAAAATACCCATGGAATGACTTACAGAGACAAAGTTTGGAGCTTAGACAGATAAATGGCCATCCAGAGACTGCTTCACCCAGGGATTCATCCCATATATAACCACAAAACCCAGACACTATTGCATATATCAGCAAGATTTTGCTGACAGGACCCTGATATAGCTGTCTCTTGTGAGGCTATGCCAGTGTCTGGTAAATACAGAAGGGGATGCTCACAGTCATCTATTGGATGGAACACAGGACCCCTAAGGAAGAAGCTAGAGAAAGTACCCAAGGAGCTCAAGGGGTCTGCAACCCTATAGGAGGATCAACAATATCAGCTAACCAGCACCCCCCAGAACTATGTATCTGGTTGCATATGTGGCAGAGAATTACTTAGTCAGCCATAAATGAGAGGAGAGCGCCTTGGTCTTGTGAAGATCTTATACCCAAGTAATGGAGAGTGCCAGGGTCAGGAAGCAGGAGTGGGTGGGTTGTGGAGCAGGGCTGGGGAGGGTACAGAGTACTTTCGGGATAGCATTTGAAATTTAAATGAAGAAAATATCTAATAATAAAATAATAAGTAATAATAAATAATATGGTGTACAACAGTATCAGGGACTATATCCCATGTTGGCCTCTCTGATTCAAAAAAGGAAAAGGAGAAAAGATTAAGAAAATGGTCTATTTCGTTTAGAATAGTCAATTTTGTGTAATACAGGCATTCGAAATAATATCTGGTGATTCTTTGAATGTCCTCAGTGTCTGTTGTTATGTCTTGCTTTTCATTTCTGATTTTGCTAATTTGGATATTGTCTCTCTGCCTTTAAGTTAGTTTGACTAAGTGTTTGTCTATATTGTTGATTTTCTCAAAGAACCAGCTCTTGGGTTCCTTGGCTCTTTGTATTGTTTTCTTTGTTTTTAACTGACTGATTTAAGTCCTGAGTTACATTATTTCCCTCCATCTATTCCACTTTGGTGTGTTTGCTTCTTTGTATTCCATAAATTTGGATATGTTGTGCCTTTGTTTTCATTGATTTCTAGAAAGTATTTAATATCTTTATTTCTTGCCTGACCCAGTGATCACTGAATAAAGAGTTGTTCAGTTTCCATGAGTAAGTAGGCTTCCTGTTGCTTCTGTTGCTGTTGAAGTCCAACTTTAATCCTGGAGCAATGGGACTTTATGGAGGTGACCCTATCTGAGACTCCTAACAATGAAGAATATGGAGCCTGAAGTGGCAATCTCTTTTAGTCATTCAGGACCCCAGTGGAAGAATAAGGACACCAACCTACTCACAAAACCTTTGACTCAAAACTGTGAAATATGCAGGGACAAAGTGAAAGGCCAACCAATGACTGACCCAAATTGAGTAAGAACCAATGGGTAAGAACCAATCCCTGGTACTATTAATGATACTCTGTTATGATTGCAGACAGTATCCTAGCATAAATGCAAACAAATGCACAGACCATTAGCCAAACAGTAGATGGAGCTCTGGGAGTCTGTGGAAAAGTTGGGGAAAGGATAGTGGGCTCCAATGAGGATAGAGTTTCTACAGGTAGACCAACAGAGTCAACTAACCTAGATGCTTAGGGGTTCCCAGAGACAGAATCACCAACAAAAGAACACACATGGGCAGGATCTAGGTCCTCCACACATATGTAGCAGATGTGCATCTTGGGCTTCATGTCCCCCAACAAATGGAGCACGGGCTGTCCCTAAATCTGTTGCCTGACTGTGGATCCTGTTTCCCTAACTTGACTACTTTGTCTGGGATCAGTGGAGAGCATTTGCCTAGTCCTGTAGTGACTTTTTGTGCCAGGGTGGCATGATACCCAGGGGGAACTTCCCCTTTTTCAGAGAAGAAGGAAGTAGGGAAATGAGGGGATGAGCTGTGTGGACTTGGGGGGGGGGCTGATATTGAGATGGAAAATGAAAAAAAATCAATTAATTAATAAAATGTGCTATTTTGAAAATAAAAAAAAAATTACCCACAAAAACAACCAAGACTTAATTGTACTCCCTGGTAAAAAATACCATTTTAAACTAAAAGAAATAGAGTGGTTAAAAATAACTTTAATATAGGACAATCTCACTACATTCCTATTAGCATGGCAATGTATATGCTTTGGGAGGTGATTATCAATCAGTTCCCATATATTTCTGAAGAGTATACTGAAGTTTTAGAACCACTTTAGAAAAGTGCTCAGAGGTTTACAAAGGAAATGCACACACACACACACACACACACACACACACACACACACACACACCATAACTGTCCAAGTTAGGGTTTCCATTGCTGTAGAAAGACACCATGACCAAGACAACTCTTATAAAGGCCAACATTTAATTGGGGCTGGCTTACAGGTTCAGAGGTTCAGTCCATTATCATCAAGGAAAGAGCATGGCAACATCCAGGCAGGGATGGTGTGGGAGGAGGTGAGAGTTCTATATCTTGATACAAAGGTCTCCAGAAGACACACTTCTAGGCAGCTAAGATGAGGCCCACACCCAGTGACACACCTACTCCAACAAGGCTCACCTTCTAATAGTGCTGCCCCATATACAAACCATAACAACTTTGCAGGCATTTTCTAAATAAAGGTTTATTTATACCATCTTTAATTAGCAATGATGAAACACACCATAGTATCTTCACATCAAAGGGTACTACTCAAAACACTACAAGGGAATACGTGAGCATACAACAACATGATGTCTTGTTATAATATATGAAATAAGCCAGACTCAAAAAGTTACATTAATTTCATCTGTCCAAAATTCTACCGGAGTTCCGGAGTTAATGCAATCATGCCAGAAGACAGAGCAGTAACTGCAGGATTAGAATGGTGACAGACAGGATCAGCAAACCAGCATCAAACAAGCTTCTGCACTGATAGAGACAGTGGTATTGGCTAGTTAGCTATGCATTTGCCAGTCATTATGAAATAGTATACTCAATATAATGCATATACTATAATTCATACAAGTTAGACCTCTAAAACAGTTAAATAAATGAGTACAAATTAATTCTGTCATGCTCAATCATAAAAAGCCTGAAGTGATATTAATATCAAACAAATTAATCTCAGAACAAAATTTTCAAATATTTTAAAGTCAATATTAATATTTTAGTTATATGGGTTAAATAAACTATCATTAAACTGTACTTGATATTTTTTCCCTTCTATTAGCAAAGGTGTTGGAAAATTTAAGATGATATATGTGGCTTATCTTAAATCACCATGAGACATTTTTAGAAGAGTATTTCCAGAAATAAATTTTCTCATGGAGGCATAATATAAGGTCAGAAAAGAATGATCCTTTCAGCAGATGGTATATGGAAAACTAAATGACTATAGGGGAAAAACCTGAATTTATACCCCTATCTTACACAGTGCACCCAAACTAAATCAATACTACTACAAATTATGAAATACATAGAAGAAAATTTAAGAGAAAATCCTTGAAACATGTTATATTTATCTTAGGAATGACACAAAAAGCATATGAAACAAAGAAGTTTATCAAGTTGGCTTTTATCAGTATTTAGAATTTCTGCTACTCGGTGGATGAAAATATTTGAATTATGTATTAATACAAAGACCTTGAATCAAGGATATGAAAAATAATCTTACTAATATAACTCAATAATACACCTTAAAAATGGGCAGAAGATTTGAACAAACACTGGGCTCACATGGTAGAAAACCAAATGGTGATTGAAAAGACGGTCAATGGGCTTAGCTGTTACATAAATGCAACAGCTCAGAAGGTATCATTACACATGTGCTGAATACCCAAACTAGAATAAAATTAACAAGTTTGCCTGACTTCAAAAAAAGGTCCTCTCATATTACTGCACAAATAACAACACCTTATACAATAACTCAACAAACTTCAGCCCAGCCATAAGTCTACCATATGACCTAAAGTTTACTGATTTACCTCAAGTGAATGGAAGTATATGTTTATGTAAATAATTGTTCATGAAGTGTCCTCTTACTTTGTTCTCCATAGATGAGACATATAAGAATGTTGATACCACTTGGCAGGTGAAAGAACAAGCAACCTGGTGTATATTTGTAAAGCAAAAGTAATATTCAATGATAAAGGAAAATGTATGAAAAATGTAACAAAAGAAGTTAGCTTTACAGCAGTTCCAGTAGATACCACGTCATAATTACACTTAGAGGAAACTCAAGAAAATTCTGATCAGTATCAGTGAATGGTAGGATTTTTAGCTAATAAAGAAACATTACAGGAAACCAATCACTGGGCAAGTAGGCAGGACTCCAGGGTCTGGAAGAGGAAGAGGGAGGGAGGAGAAAGGAACACTAAATTTTGGATGTCAGAGAGCATGGAGGCACAATGTAGGCAGCAAGACAATGTCAGTTTATGTGTTGGATCCACCACCAGAGAATTTTTAACATAGATTAGTTTATAAAGCAGGACGCTAGGTTCTGCACCCTGTGATTGTGTTACCTGTTGATTCTAAATTAAAGTTGTGTGTTGTCTTCCTTTACATGGCAACTAAACTGGGTTCAAGAGAGAAAGGAATGGCAGGAGTGCACCCCAGCCAGTCACAGGAATTTGGAAGAGCATGTCAGGAATGACAACAGCTAACTGTGGAACTTAGCAAGCCTGGTGAAGAGAGCACTTTTGGAGGTCTGGAGAGATAGAACCAGCATGAGTGAGATAGGCTCTGGCTAAAAGGAAAGAATGCAGTCTCTGTCTGTCCACCAGACTGGAAACAGACCAAAACCACCAGCCGGTGCCTAGTGAGCAATAGCATGGTATTTTTTTTAATTAGATATTTTCTTCATTTACATTTCAAATGCTATCCTAAAAGTCCCCTATACCCTCCCCCCGCCCTGCTCTCCATCCCAACCACTCCCACTTCCTGGCCCTGGCATTTCCCTGTACGGGGACATATAATCTTCATAAGACCAAGGGCCTCTCTTCCCAATGATAGCCAACTAGGCCATCTTCTGCTACATATGCAGCTAGAAACGTGAGCTCTCGTAGTACTAGTTAGTTCATATTGTTGTTCCACCTATAGGGTTGCAGACCCCTTCAGCTCCTTGGGTATTTTCTCTAGCTTCTTCATTAGGGGCCCTGTGTTCCTTCCTATAGATGACTGTGAGCATCCACTTCTGTATTTGCCAGGCACTGGCATAGCCTCACAAGAGGTAGCTATATCAGGGTCCTATCAGCAAATCTTGCTGGCATATGCAATAGTGTCTGGGTTTGGTGGTTGTTTATGGGATGGATCCCTGGGTGGGGCAGTCTCTGGATGGTCCTTCCTTCTGTTTCAGCTCCAAACTTTGTCTCAGGAACTCTCTCCATGGGTATCCAACTTGAAATAAGGACACATGCTCCACTATGTTCATAGCATCCTTGTTTATAATAGCCAGAAGCTGGAAAGAATCCAGATGTCCCTCAACAGAGGAATGGATACAGAAAATGTGGTATATTTACACAATGGAGTACTACTCTGCTATTACAAACAGTGAATTTATGAAATTCTTAGGCAAATAGATGTATCTGGAGGATATCATCCTGAGTGAGGTAACCCAATCACAAAAGAAGTCACTTGATATGTACTCACTGATAAGTGGATATTAGCCCAGAAACTTAGAATACCCAAGATACAATTTGCAAATACATGAAACTCAAGAAGAAGGAAGACCAACAAGTGGATATTTTGTTCCTCCTTAGAATGGGGAACAAAATACCCATGGAGGGAGTTACAGAGACAAAGTTTGGAGTAGGATGCTTTTAAATATCTCACATATCCGTGTTTAAAAGTTAGTTCTCACAATCTCAGGGAATTTATAAATGTCAGAAAAGCTCAGGAAAATTTGGGAAAGATTATGGAAATACTTTCCATCTTGATATTCATGATGGTATGTGTTAATATATATGTTTGTCAATACTTACGTTTTAAATATTGTTGCCCCTCTCCTATGGTTAAATTCAAATGGCCAGTACTTTAGAATGTAACTGTACTTGGACAAAGGGCCATTCCAGGTGTAATTAGTTAAGAGGGTGAGTAGATTGGATCTCTAATCCAACTAGGCTAGTATCCTTATTGAAGGTGGAAATCTGGGGAGCTGAATCTGTGCCACAGCATTCTTACCTGAATACTGCAGGGAGAGAGCTGGTCTCCCAGGAGTGCTAGCACACCTGTGAGCACAGGTAAAATCACCACTTCTGCTCAATTTCTTGGCCCAAGAGGGGCCAGCCCAGAGTCATAGGGACACAGGAACCAAGGAACAGCCAGGAACAGGATCCTTCAGGTTTCTGTCTGCACCCTGGTGCTGACCCTGTGCCACAGTTCTCCATACCCAAACTCATCCCAGAGACAACTGGTCTCCCAGGAGTCCTGACACACAGGTTTGCAGGAAGGACAAGCCACAGAGACAGCAACACCAGCTAACCCCAGAGATATGAAGATGGCAAAAGGTGAGGGCAAGAACATAAGCAACAGAAACCAAGGCTACTTGTCATCATCAGAACCAAGTTCTCCCACTACAGCAAGCCCTGGATACCAACACAACAGAAAAGCACAACTCTGATTGAAAGTCACATCTCATGATGATGATGATGGAGGACATTAAGAGGGACATAAATAACTCCCTTAAAGAAGTACAGGAGAACACAGGTAAACAGCTAGAAGCCCTTAAAGAGGAAACACAAGAATCTCTTAAGGAATCACAGGAAAACACAACCAAATAGGTAAAGGAATTGAAAAAAAAAATCCAGGGTCTAAAAATGGAAGTAGAAACAATAAAGAAATCACAAAGGGAGATAACCATGGAGATAGAAAACCTAGGAAAGAGATCGGGATTCATAGATAAAGCATCACCAACAGAATACTAGAGATAGAAGAGAGACTCTCGGGTATAAAAGTTACCATAGAACATATTGGTACAACAGTCAAAGAAAATGCAAAATGCAAAATGCAAAAAGCTCCTAACCCAAAATATCCAGGAAATCCAGGACACAATGAGAAGACCAAATCTAAGGATAATAGGTATAGAAGAGAGGGAAGATTTCCAACTTTAAGGGCCAGTAAATATCTTCAACAAAATTATAGAAGAAAACTTCCCTAACCTAAAGAAAGATGCCCATGAACATACAAGAAGCCTGCAGAATTCCAAAAAAAAAAAAAAAAAGGACCAGAAAAAAAAAATGCTCCCAACACATAAAAGTCAAAACACCAATTGTACAAACAAAGAAAAAATATTAAAAGCAGTAAGGGAAAAAGGTCAAGTAATATATAAAGGCAGACCTATCAGAATCAAACCAGAATTATCAACAGACAATATGAAAGCTAGAAGATCCTGGGCAGACCCTAAGAGAATACAAATGCCAGCACATGCTACTATATCTAACAAAACTCTCAATTACCATAGAAGAAGAAACCAAGATATTCCATGACAAAACCAAATTTACACAATATCTTTCCACAAATCCAACCCTACAAAGGATAATAGACTGTAAACTCCAACACAAGGAGGGAAACTACACCCTAGAAAAAGCAAGAATGTAATCTTTCAACAAATCCAAAAGAAGATAGCCACACAAACATAATTTCACCTCTAACTTGAAAAATAACAGAAAGCAACAATCACTATTTCCTAATATCTCTTTACATAAATGGAATCAATTCCCCCGGAAAAAAGACATAGACAAACAGATTGGATAAGTAAACAGGACCCAGCATTTGCTGTATACAGGAAATGTACCTCAGTGTCAAAGACAGACATTACTTCAGAGTAAAGGGCTGGAAAACAATTTTCCAAGCAAATGGTCCCAAGAAAAAAGCTAGAGTAGCCATTCTAATATCGAATAAAATCAACTTTCAACCAAAAGTTATCAAAAAAGATAAAGAAGGACACTTCATACTCATGGAAGGAAAAATCCACTAAGAACTCTCAATTCTGAACATCTATGCTCCAAATTCAAGGGCACCCACACTCATACAAGAAACTTTACTGAAGCTCAAAGCACACATTGTACCTCACACAATAATAGTGGGAGACTTCAACACCCCATTCTTGTCAAGGACAGATCATGGAAACAGAAACTAAACAGAGACCCAGTAAAACTAACAGAAATGATGGACCAAATGGATTTAACAAATATCCGTAGAATATTTTATCCTTAAAAAAATAATAACTTCTGCTGAGCACCTCATGTTACCTTCTCAAAATTTATCATATATTTGTTCACAAAACAGCCCTCAACAAATATAAAAAGATTGAAATAATCCCATGCATTTTATCAGATCACTGCAGAATAAGGTTGGTCTTCAATAGCATCAAAACAACAGAAAGCCAACATACAAATGGAAAATGAACAGCACCTCATTCAATGATAAATTAGTCAAGGAAGAAATAAGGGAATTAAAGATTTTAGAATTTAATGAAAATGAAGGAACATACCCAAACTTATGGGACATAATGAAAGCAGTGGTAGGAGGAAGATTCATAGCTCTATGAGCCTCCAAAAAGAAACTGGAGAGAGCACACACTAGCAGCTTAATAGCACACCTGAAAGCTCTAGAATAACAGGAAGAAAATAGACCCAAGAGGAGTAGAAGGTAGGAAATATTAAACTCAGTGCTGAAATGAACCAAGTACAAACAAAAAGAACCAACAAAACCAGGAGCTGGTTCTTTAAGAAAATCTATCGTTCTTTCCTTCTTCCCTCCCTCCCTCCCTCCCTCCCTCCCTCCCTCCCTCCCTCCCTCCCTCCCTTCCTTCCTTCCTTCTCTCTCTCTTCCTTCCTTCCTTCCTTCCTTCCTTCCTTTCTTTCTTTCTTTCTTCCTTTCTTCCTTCCTTCCTTCATTCCTTCCTTCCTCCCTCCCTCCCTCTCTCTCTTTCTTTTTTCTTTCCTTCTTTCCTTCTTCCTTCCATCCTTCTCTTTCTTTCTTTCTTTCTTTCTTTCTTTCTTTCTTTCTTTCTTTCTTTCTTTCTTTCGTCCTTTCTTTTTTTATCAACTATAGTCTAACAGGAGTCAGACTGAAAATGCTGAAAATGGAAACTTCAGCTGAGAAAATGTCTCCATCAGATTGCCTAGTAGGCAAAATATCTTTGAGTATTTTCTTGACTGATGATTTACTATTCTAAGTGCCAACCCTGAACAGCTAGAATAAGAAATCAGTGTGCACAAGATAGTAATTCTATTCCTTCATGACCTCTTGCCAGTGCCTGCCTCCAAGTTCATGTTTGATTTCCTGTCCTTATTACTATTTATACTGTAATGTAAGATATAAGATGAAATAAACTCCTCTACAAAAATATAAGTAACGATAGCAAAATATGAGTATAGAAATGAGTGTATCATTATTCATGTAATATTTGGAATAAAGAAAATAGCACTCACTAAAAAAAGAAAATGAAAAATCAAAACGGAAGGGGAAATCTGTAACAGAGCCACACCCAAAGAGAATGTTGTGTGGTAAATGAGTCTGTGCCAAATCCAAGAATGAGTAAATTGCTAGCTAACCAAGAGATGACAAGAGAAGTAGACGGGAGAGATCAGGGTCCCCTACCACCATCAAAGGGACGATTATGGTACTGCCAACATCGTACTCTCTGCCATTCAGATTCCACAACTGTGAAAGCATACGTTGCTCTTGAGACATGTCTGTGGTTCTGAAATTACAACTATATAAAAAACAAAAAACAAAAAACTTAACTCCACAAAATTTTGGGTACCCAATTTCACTATTTAAATTTCTCTATCTACCTACAGTACATTTTCTGGAACATAATTGGGAACAGTTCATAAAAATCTGAAATAAAATCCATGCAAGATATGAGAGAATATAATATTTTAACTTCATCATTTTATTCTGCATGTTTATGCACATGTAGTGATAATTTACATAGTATTTTGGAAGCACTAAGTAATTTTAACCAGGTTCTTCCATTTAAACCTCTTATATATTGTGAGAAGGTTATGATCATAACATTACCTTTAATAAATGTTTTGCAAATATTATATGGTATCTAATAACAAAGGAACACAACTGATATAACACATAATGTCTTCACTAATTTTACATGTTCAGTTATGATTTCCCCCAAATTTTTCATGCCATCACAATATAATACCATCTGGGATGTGGATGAATATACACATTTTGTTGTATTTCAAACACAACATTTTAGGTTATGTTTTCCTCTTCTACACTGGTTATGAAATTCTTACTTTTAGGTCACACTTGACCTTCAGAGCCAATCGTTTTCTCACAGCCATGAATCAATTCACCAAAGAGCAGGAATATAATCTATTATCTCTGTTTCTTATTAGAAACAAATGGTGTATAAGATTACAATGACATCTCTTCCTCCCCAGTTCATGTAATTCTTTCTCCCTCACATAATAATGTACAAACCATTGCTTACAAAATATGCTAGTTATATTAACTGACAGACATCTTGGATCCCAATAATGCCAAACTAAGTAAAATAAACTCTTTAGATTGGTGTTATTATAAAGTATGTGTGTGTATATATATATATGTGTGTGTGTGTGTGTGTGTGTGTGTGTGTGTGTGTGTGTGTGTATTTTTAGCCTCTAGAAGATTGAATAAAACTCAGTGTTTCCTAGTAAATGAAGCTAGAATGCTCTGAAAAGCAACACTGTTTATTTACTGGCTGTGCACTGTATTGTTTCTATCCATGCTGTTCTCATATGAGTCATTTGAAAATTATTTGTTTTAATGTTTTTTGTTTTTGTTTTTGTTGTTGTTGTTGTTGGTTTTTTTTGTTTTTTTTGTTTTTCCTGAGACAGGGTTTCTCTGTATAGCCCTGGCTGTCCTGGAACTCACTTTGTAGACCAGGCTGGCCTCAAACTCAGAAATCCGCCTGCCTCTGTCTCCCAAGTGCTGGGATTAAAGGCATGCGTCACCACCGCCCAGTTTATTTGTTTTAATGTAAGGACACAATCTGTGCTTTCTCCCTTTGAGTTATATTTTAAATCAATGAATGCATTTAGAATATGAACATTTGATTTCCACATCTTCTCTGCATGCTTCTTTTGAATTGAACTAATGAATTACATATATGTGGCTCCTCTTCTTTTCACCATACTGTCTGTAATTATAACCATAATTGATAACTATTAAGGTTTTGATTAGATAAAATCAGTTACTATTTCCGGTGCTGTTATGCAGTGATAAGAAAAGGATCTGATTTATCCAGCATTAACTGCTGAATTATAAGCAGCCCCCACTAGCCTTGTTAAAATTCAATGAATTAATGAAATATTTCACTGCTCTATTTATTTTGTTCCTGAATATTATGCTGCCAGGGTAGGACTCACACCTCATATAATTTTTTTGTATCAAATAAACAAAAGAATTTTTGTACGAAAATATCTTAAACTCCAAATATGAAGTTTAGAGATTCAAAATGATAGATTGTTTCTTTGATTAGCTCCCCATATTAGTAGAAATAATTATTGCTTTCCAAGAATTTAACAAATATTAATGAATAGTAAAGATTTTAAAATTATATTCTTGAATACAAGATGGAAATCAAGGGTCAGGGAAAAGAGAAAAAAAGAAAATGGGTTAACCAAAACTAAGCATGTATGCAGAAGCCTTATGAACCTTGATGTTTAACTTTTACACACACACACACACACACACACACACACACACACACACACTATACATAAATATTTTACTTGAAGGTGTTCAAAGAGAAGTATCCTTTTTAGGTGAAGAAAACCACTGTTCCCAGAAGACAGAGATTGTTAAATGAGAATCTTAACACCAAACCTGCATGGTTGAATTACTGGTTGGGTATATACCAGAGGCACTCAAAACAATCCAGGTTTTTGTCATAGTTCTTGGTTTCCCACTATAACTATGGGTAAGAGACTCTTTTCTGAAGACACCATGCGTCTAGGTCTGAGGACAAAAGAAAATTAATCTGGAACTGACCATGAAAACCTCTCACTACTGGCTAGGTTTCACAGTACTGTAACATGCTATGCAGAATTTTCCTGGGGATAAAAGGTATCAGTGGTCTTACCCAGCTATGAACTTTGCATGCTGTAATATGATTTGACAGGGAAAATATGCCCAAGAATGCAAAATGGTAAGACGTTCCACAGGAGTAACCAACTGCTCTTCTGATTGAATTGAAAGACTGTTCCAGAGGGAGGAATTCAGTCTGGTCCTGTAAACATGATCATCATAGCTAGGGAAATTGTCAGTTCTAAGGGTGAACCTATTTGAGTTGATTTTCTAGTAATCTTTGTTGTCAAAGTGATTCCTACTAAATATTCATGTTTACATCTATAGATTTGTGCTGCTCTCAACCTTGGTCAGGGAAGTTTCCCATTGAGGTGGGCAACACTTATCACAAAGATGTAACTGTTCATGGTAAGGGGTGCTAGGAATAAGTGATTGAAAGTGTTAAGCTGTAAAAGAAATCTGTTTTCAGTCCTGGCCCAGCCACCCAAGGCTTAGGGCAGATTGTGGAGGAGAGAAAGAGAAGAATTTAATAACCAGAGGATGGGGAGGAGTGAGGTGACATGCTGACCTCTGGACGTGACCTCTTGCTGCACATGTGACCTCATAGCAGCTGTATAACCTGAACAACATGAGTACAAGACAGTCAAAAGTCTCAGCATGGATGGGACTTAATTTTTCAATTTAAAAACCCATTTTCTCAGGTGATGGCTATTAAGGGAGGGAAAGTTACTCTTCTTGGTGCTGGGAGGATTAGTAGACTGCCCATACCCATCACCTCATACCTCTTCATATATAGGAAGTGCTAACTGAATTTAGTTGGTTTTATAAAACAGAGATATGAAACTGAGAAGGAGCTGTGTTGGGAAAAGTTTCCTCAGGGGAGTCGGAGGGAGGGATTGATGGATAGCTATGACCAAAATGAATTGTGAACATATATGACATTCTCATAGAATAAAACATTAAGAGAAAAAATGGCCATTGGCATATGCAAACTAGCTAAAAATTAGAATAGCAATTTGTTTTTGTTTAAAATACACTGATTATTTCAATGGATGGAAAACTACAGTAAGTAACATAAGGTCTACTCAGGTTTTCAAGGTCCACTAGTGATATGAATACTATTCTATAAACATTGGCCTTTGAAAAAGAATCTAAATACAGAGCAGCTGGCACGTTAGTAGCTTCTATTATGTTGTCATCACAAAAAAAATGAGGAACCACTAGTGTTCATTCAACTGTGTTCATTCAACCACTAGTGTTCATTCATTCACTTATACAAAGCAATTTTGATCTGAATAAAAATCAGTCATATAATTGTACTGTGTGGCAGAGAAAATGGATTCCTAGGTCGGGTAGATCCTACATTCTCAGAATCTACCATTCTCATATCGTTCATTCTTTTTAAAAAGATTCTGAATTACACTTTTTTTTTCCTCACATAAGCTGTATATACCAACCGCTCTCAATCCCCTCCTTTACATCTTGTCTCCCTCAAAAAATCCCAAGTTCAAGTCTATTTATCTTGTTTCTCAACCCATTGAGATTAATATAACAAATGGTTTGCAGCTACCACACCTTAGTGGACTCAGCAGTAGATACAAAACTAAAAGCAGGGGAGTCCCTTTCTTTTAGAATTCACCTGTGTGCACTGGCTCAGAGCTGTGCTGCTTCATTTGTTTTAAATTTGATACAAACATGAGTCACCTGGGAAAAGAGAATCTCAGTTGAGGAATTACCTTCATTCAATTTGCTTGCGTACAATTCTGTGGGACACTTTCTTAGTGCACAATAGATGTGGGAGAATCCAGTTCGTTATGTGTGGTAATAGCTACTAGTAATCAGCTCACCTCAATGGTCTCTACTTCAGGTTCTTGTAATGGCTTTCTTCAACAACCCATAAGCCAAAGAAATCCTTTCCTTCTTAAGCTGCTTTTGCTTTCATTAACAGCAACCTAGCTAAGAAGAGGGAGATGTGGAGATTCATGTGGGTGTCTCCTTCCTCGACTGATTTTTGATAAGTCATTTTTGTGTGGGCCCCTGTAGGTAAGTACAATTTTCATGAGCTGACCATTGCATTGGTTGGAGAAGTCTGGAAAACCGTTTCCTATCTCTGTACTCTATCTTCCAGCTCAATACTTCCTACTTCCTCTTGCACAGTGTGTCCTGAGCCTTACAAGAATAGTATCCCTGCTTTGATAGAACTGACCCCACAGCTGACACTTGGGCAGCCAAGAAAAAGAAAAACATTAGACTTTTAAAAACTGTACATAATATGAAGACAATTTATAATAATATAGACAAATTAAAGGGTTTTATAATAGACAGTATTTAATTCATATCAAAAGAACTGTAGGGAAATTTCTGCAAGATTTCATATTTGGTGAGGCATCCTTCAAAGAATGAACTTAGACGAACTAAGGATGATGAATAAGGGATAGAGAAAGTCATCTTTTGAAAATGATCAGTTTTTAATATGTTCACCAACAGAAGCACTATAATATGCGAGGTGAACAGTTTTTTCATGGAAAATGAAAATAAAAATGAGAATAACAAAAACTAAGATATGGTATATTGCGTGCCCAATATTGTCTTTTACCACATCATACTACACTTTTATTTTCACACATACGCTGTATATACCAACCACCCTCAATCCCCTCCCTTCCATCTCTTCCCCCTCAAAAATGTCTCAGTCTCTATAAACTGAACTAGAGAGCAGTCTACAGAACCTTAGCCTGGCAAAAGGGATGGAAATTCTCCAGGAAGAAGAGTTCCCAGAACACAGAGGATGAAAGACACATGCAACCACGCACACACATGCAGGAAAGTTACGATTAAACACTTGTATAAAATGTCCTATGAAATCTAGTTCTCTATAAAGTGAAAATACCCAGTATGGAGAAAATTGATAATGTGTATTTTGGGAAAAAATAATTCTAGAACACTATGTTTTAAAACTCTTGATTTCCCTTTGAGCAATTTAACTGTCTGCTAATCCTCAAGAAATGACCAGGCAATTTTGCCTTATTCTTAAACTACTTTTCTGAAATTACTTCTGACACTCTGCTTTTCATTTTTCTTTTGTATTACCCAGTTCCTTTCCCTGATCCCTGCATTCAAATTATCTCCATTGTATTGGCTTCTATATCCCTACTCATATAAAAATATTTGAAGTAGTTATTTTCTACTCAGCTCTTCCATAATTATAATCATTACCTTGTTGTCTGATACTTCATTTCTTTTTTATTAAATTCATAGCACTCCTCTTATTCAACATTTCTCTTGTTATAATGTTTCTAAATAAATGACTATTTTTCCAAAAAGCAAATCTCTGCATGATTAGGTAGAAATTGTGCATTTCTACTAGGAACCACTTATTTATATTGATGTCAGTAAGTCAATTTAGATAAATAAAATCAACTCTGTTTTTTTTTTTTTAGAATGATTCCAAGTCAAACCATGCATGTAAAAGTAAAAATAATCTTTTTGAAACTTATTACTTTTAATATTCTTATGGAAAAATTCACCAGCAGGAATAAAAAATACCCTAACATTTTACAGAATTTAAGTATCAAAGCACATATATTTTCACAGAAACAAATGCATCACTACCATAGGATCACACTAATGAAAGGTTTATACATAAAGCTGTTTACCATTATGAAAACCAGTGGTAATAATAATATAATGCACCAGTTCGTTAGTCTCTCTCTCTCTCTCTCTCTCTCTCTCTCTCTCTCTCTCTCTCTCTCTCTCTTTAATTATACTTCCTGGCCTGCAGAAGTACCTGCCAGGATACAAATGAAAAAAGATGAAAAAAGTGAACTCAGTTCAAATAACAACTCTGTCAGCAAGCTCTGACTGCCATCTCCCCCTCTAGTTACTACATGATTCCATCACACTGCTTGGGCTTTCCCCACATGCCAGTGTGGCCCCTCCCAAGGAACCAAATATTCTCACTTGGAAATTAAAAGACTATTTTAATACAAAATAACAAGTGCCACATCAGGACTTAATATTCTGCACAATGAAACTTAACACAAGAGAAAAAACTGCCCAGTCCTAAGGGTAAGGCAGATAGAGATTTAAAATAGGTCAGAACTGAATACTGGACTGGTTTGAAAAACAAAAGTGACTTAAAAGTTTCATTTAGTTTTCAGGCTGATTGCTTTTCAATGCACAGATAATTCTCTAAGGGCCATTCACAGTCACTTTAGATATACTTCATCAGTGGCATATACAAAGCACCATATAATATAAGAAATGTAGAACATCATGACTATGTAATTAACTGTAGAAATAACTGCTAAGAAAATATAGCAATATTTAACACAGGATTTCTAAAACCATTAATGTTCATTAATTTCCCCAAAGCTAATATTTTATTTTATAGACTTTGTCTATCAAGAGTGGCCCGCATTTGTAGTCTCATGGTGGGCTGGCAATACGTTTTCTCTTCTGTACAGCAATGTTACAGTTGTATACAGACATCAGAAATGTGGCATTTGGAGCAGGCTTTCTGTTACCCTTCCAAGTGTTCCCGGTCAAACAACAGCGAATACACGGAATGCCTTTCCTCCTGTAGGGTTCTGTAAACTGCAAGAACACAAAAGGGACATCAAGGTCATCTGTACATATAATCCTTCCAATACATCTTGCTCTGTGAGGACATTGAAGCAAGGAGCTCCATGAAGTCAGATGGACCAACTGTCTCAGACTACCATCATTTACTGTTCTGGGGAAGCTCTGGTAAGGATGACATAATCGTCTAGGTAGTGGCTGGACTGAACATTACTAAAGTAAATTGAGAAGCTCACGAAGGACAGTAGACACTCCACAG
The DNA here is from genome assembly GCF_000001635.26 of Mus musculus. Classification (NCBI taxonomy): domain Eukaryota; kingdom Metazoa; phylum Chordata; class Mammalia; order Rodentia; family Muridae; genus Mus; species Mus musculus. The sequence continues at coordinate 17,763,818 of NC_000067.6, read as the reverse complement.
TTTCACAGCATTGGGGGCATGTTATTATGAATTGCCCCGTAAGTTCTAATACAGTGGAGTTAGGCAGCTGCTCTTTCACCCCTATTGCAAGGATACTGAGACTACACTTTGCAATTGGTTTATCCCATTAGTAGTTCTTTACAACTTAGAACCTGGTTGATAATTAAGCAACACTGTAGAGTACTGACTTATAATCACTTCCTAACTTTAATACAATACAAATACAAACTGTATCACCATAACTCATACATACATAGCCTTGATAGTTTTGAGAAAAATGACAGTGAAATTTGGATCAAATTTGGAAAGAACTAAAATTCTTTCTCTCTCTCTCTCTCTCTCTCTCTTTCTCTCTCTCTCTCTCTGTGTGTGTGTGTGTGTGTGCGCGTGTCTGTCTGTCTGTCTGTGTCTGTGTCTCTCTATCCAATGCCATCTGGGGGTTGTTTTTATTTTAAAGCAAACAGTGAAAGTAATGCAAAACTATGTACTTTTATTCTAAATACATGTTTTATTTGTATTTTATACAAAATTTTGTTTTCTAATTGATGCATTTGAATATTCCTAAGGACAAAATAAAATTCCTTTCTATATTCATTCTTATACAATAAGTAGGGAAAGGATTTTATATATAGAAAGTGAGGATACTAACCAAAATAAGCAGGCATGACACAATGATATGGCACACCAAGCATACATGTACATAGAAGACAAATTTAAAATCATTTCCAGGTCATGAGCCAAGATGCAGAAGTGAAAAAAAGACACTTAACGTGTAACTCTTGATTGGAACTGGCAATCTGGACTCTCCATATGCTCCATGGGATAGTCTTTGTGTTTTTAGAAACTACTAGAAGCTCAACTGCTTTATCCTATAATTTTGAAATGTGTTTCTGGAAACATCTAAAACTTAGATGCATAAATAAATGGAATATTGATGATTTTAAAAATTCATTAAAAATTTATTTTTATTTTTTAATAGTTTATAAGCTGAGTAGATAAAATTTCCCACATCATAAAAATATGTTTCATTAATAAGATGAACAACATAAGATAGCCTGAAAGAGTTCATTTACATCACAATAAGCATATACCCTCAAATCAAAAAAAGAAATTATTTCTAGGAAAAATAAGCATATGCCTTCAGATAAAAAAAGAAGAAGAAAACAAATTATTTCTAGGGAAAATAAGACTCATTGTGTTGGTCAAATACTTTGTCAGATAACTGGATTAGAGAAATACTCAGTGTCTTGCACACCTAAAAAGATATATAAAAAGTATTCTAGAAAATCTGAAATAGGATGAAGGAAATTTCCTTTTTATAAGATCAATTAACAAGAGAGTGGTTATCTGGGTAATCCAATTTTCATGTTTTTTTGTTTTTTCCAGAAGCCCACAGGAGATAACCGCATCTGGTACTAGAGCTCCTCTCATCCCAGAAGGAACAGAAGCCATGCCAGGGCTCACTCAAAGGAAACACATAGTTCAGTCACTTAGCATTCTAAGTAGAACTGTAGAGCAGCAACTAGTAAGAGAACCCACTAAAATGTAAAATAGTGTATGTTTTGTTGGACTTTACCTTTCTGAGAATATTCCATTCTGAAAAGAAGCAGTGTACATCTTTCTTTTATCCACAGGCATGACATCCACATAACCACCATGATTTCGAACCACCCCAGCATGCACCGCTGCTCTGCAGATACTAGACAGCTGAGCAAGTGAAGACAATAGCCACCATTAGAAAGAAATTCCATGCCAGACTTACAGTATTCCATGACAGACTCTGCTCTATAGTGTAGCCAGTGAGCAGCTGTTGCATAATATTCCACACATAAAGGGGTATTTGGGAAGTAACGCATCAAACCAGTTCTCAGCAAGTTTGAATGTAGAGGCTAAACATAGTTGGCATAGCGAAAACTTACCATCACCAATATTGGAAATACTTGTTCTGTCCCAGCAAAACTTTAAAACCAAAGGAGTACAGAGGAAATTAATTCTTTTTAATTCTTCAAGCACCATTCATAATTCTCAGCCTTTGCTGGTAGATATTGTGACATGTGCGATGAAACAGTCACAATATAGAGGAAATGACCCTCGCTTCCTTCTGATTTTACTTATAAGTAATTCAACACATATCTAAGATCCATTTGCCAAAATGCAGGCATACATGAAATGGAGATTTTTCTCCTGATTAAAATAATCTATACACAGCCATTTTACTATGCCATACTCACACACTCAGCTACAAAATCCAAGCTAAACAGGAATTCTACAGAGGAGAAGCTTTATTTGATGTTTGTGACGCAAATTGTCAATGTTTAAAACTACTGTCTTCCAAAGTCACATCCTTTCTTTTGGACCATGGACATCTTCCCTCGATCCAAAACTTGGCTACCATCAAAATGTTCTATGGAAATGAATCAATAGCTAGTTATCAAGGCAAAGCTAGGCAGGAAGGACTTGGCTTGTTTCAGTAACCCACAATCTATTTCACCTCCCGATGGACTTTCCCCAGATAGGCATCTGCTGGGTTCTTTTCTCAGTTCACAATGGGGATGGTTTCACAAGGGTTTTAAAGTTCACACAAATAGGCATGTCTGGCCTGACCTTGCCTTATCACAGGGTGCTGACCCCTAGGCATCAGTCAGGATTTATTAGCTCCAAGAGCCTGAAGGCCAAGATGTCTGATCCTTCCTCTGTTTTTGCACTATTACAAAATGCAGTCTATCAAAGACTGCATGTCCTTCCCCTGAGGAGCAGGCATCTCACACAGAAGGTTAAAGTCCAGATTGCACTGGTCACTGAACGCTCATAAGAGATGACATTAATAGTAATTTTTGAGCATCCACTTCTGTGTTTGCCAGGCATCGGCATAGCCTCACAAGAGACAGGGTCCTTTCAGCAAAATCTTGCTGCCTTATGCAATGGTGTCAGCATTTGGAGGCTGGTTATGGGATGGATCCCTGGGTGTGGCAGTCTCTAGATGGTCCATCCTTTCATCTCAGCTCCAAACTTTGTCTCTGTAACTCCTTCCATGGGTGTTTTGTTCCCAATTCTAAGAAGGGGCCAAGTGCCCACACTTTGTCAAATACAGAAGTTGATGCTCACAGTCAGCTATTGGATGGAACACAGAGCCCCCAAAGGAGGAGCTAGAGAAAGTACCCAAGGAGCTAAAGGGGTCTGCATCCCTATAGGTGGAACAACAGTATGAACTAACCAGTACCCTTCGAGCTCCTGTCTCTAGCTGCATATGTAGCAGAAGATGGCCTAGTTGGCCATCATTGGGAAGAGAGGCCCATCGGTCTTGCAAACTTTATATGCCTCAGTGCAGGGGAACACCAGGGCCAAGAAGTGAGAGTGATGGGGGGAGGGGAGTGGGGGGTATGGGGGACTTTTGGGATAGCATTTGAAATGTAAATGAAGAAAATACCTAATTAAAATAAAGTAATTTTTGCACATTTCAGTATTCCTCTTGTTTTATTAAAATAGTGTAATCAGCGTTCTCCCCTCAAGGCACCGGAAATGCTTTTGTGTGATGAGCATTACTCATGTAGGTATTTTAGAGTACTCTTTTGCTCTCAAGCATGCAGTCAGCAATCATCCTCCCTAAGTCCAGACGTCAAGTTCCTTCCTACCCACACATTAGAAGAATATATTATTGAAGTGATACATTTCATTTGTGAACATAGCAAAATTTTGAATGAAGTCAGGATCTGTAGTAAGCTACAAAAAAAAGATGTCAATAGTAGCAGGATCATAAGATACGTTGAGTTCTATAGACAGAAAGAGGGCAACATTCGGGGGAGGAAGAGAAAGCAACAGGAGGGAAGCTGCTTGATTCCTCCCTAACTTTCCATGGCAACCTTAACTGGAGAGACTACACATCTTGTGGGACCGAAGACGATTGGGAGGCTTAGCTACAGCTATGCAGTTACTGTGTGATAAGAATCTTCCAGTTCACTAACAGCTCATATTGTCTACAGGCTTTAGATAGGACCTTAAAATCATCTCAGAGCAGAACTTTAAATAGCAAGAGATCCCTTACAGACAGAATAGTGGGGAAGAGATTTTTAAAAGACTTTATCAGACATGTCTAAAACGAGAAGTTATGGAACTTAGGGGAAACCGCTAAGGGATAACTCCTTTTTGTGTTCTATGTCCTGACTTTACATTGCTTGGCAGACAAAAACAGCAACTGAATTGCCCAGATGCTGCCTCCAAAGAACTTCACGATTAATAATCACAAGGATCACATTGCCTGGTAACACAGGCCAAAGTGAGAAAAGAGTTGAAAGAAGGCTGGCATCTTAGCTTCCTATGTACTTCACAAAGCAAGTGGTGGCACTGAGAAATAAAGAGCACAATAATGATAGATAATTTTTCAAAAAGATGTATTTCAGGTGTAAGAATCTGAACCAAAATGAATGGATGGGTGAATTTGTCAACCAATCCTGGGGCTGGAGGCTTAGCAAGAACGTCAAAGGGGCAGCCGAACTGGGAAGGATTTGGACTTACCTTATTGATAAGAAAAGTAAGAGGGAATATATAATTCAGGCTTCCTCCTGCAACCAAACATCTAGACTATTTCACTGACTTCATGCATCACCAAGAGATTTCCTACATTTGTTTCTGTAACTCTTTTAAATCTGCAATTCCTTCCAAATATCCACAGCATGGAATCTGAACTCATCATCATGACAACACAGACTCTCTGTCTCTATTGGCCAATCATATTCCTTCTTCCTCTCCCTTGCTCTGCTTCCCTCCCTCCGGTTAGTTGCAGTTTTTATGTGTACAGAGCCTTGCAAAGCTGTCTCTGGTGCATGCTGCATCTATACTCACCAACAATTCTCACTAGAACCGATCTCCCTAAAATCTTCTAGTAGTCAGGACTACAAAAGGCACCTGCAATGAGTGTATTCATTCTGAAGCTATTGTTACTAGACCTCCTGTTCCAATCAACCTAAAGTCCCACATTACAATGTGCTGGCAGTTAGTTCCCTTTTATATGTACATTAACAAGTAACCTATTTGCAACTCTTTATCATTTTTCAAATGCCTCCTTGGCAGTGAACATATAACTAAATATATTCACATATATATGACAAAATAACAACTATCCAGTTCACATTCAGACACAGAAGAACCAAAGAAAGATTGGGGAGAAACAAACTGAATTTTCCTACCTAAGAATGCCTCCAGGCCCTCTCGTTAAGGGTCTGATATACTGGCAAGACATGTAGTAAAATAGTGAAAATAAGTAATTATACAAGCATATTTTATGTAAATATTCATTTATAATTAGGTATTCTGAAAATATGTATAGCAGTTCAGAAACAACCCCAGGACACTGTGTCGAACATATATCTACATATAAATAAGCATGTATATTTAGATTCTTGCAGATATCTTCTTGCAGACCCAGAAATGAATCCACACACCTATGGCCACTTGATCTTTGACAAAGGAGCTAAAACCATCCAGTGGGAAAAAAAAAGACAGCATTTTCAACAAATGGTACTGGCTCAAATGGTGGTTAACATGTAGAAGAATGAGAATTGATCCATTCTTATTTCCTTGTACAAAACTCAGTTCTAAGTGGATAAAGGACCACCAAATAAAACCAGAGACACTGAAACTTATAGAGGAGAAAGTGGGAAAGAGCCTCGAACATATAGGCACAGGGGAAAAAAATTCCGAACAGAACACCAATGGCTTGTACTGTAAGATCAAGAATTTAAAAATGGGCCTCATAAAATTATAAAGCTTCTGTAAGGCAAAGGATTCTGTCAATAATACAAAAAGGCCACCCACAGATTGGGAAAAGTCTTTACCAATCCTAAATCCAACAGAGGGCTAATATCCAATATATATAAAGAACTCAAGAAGTTAGACTCTAGAAAATCAAATAATCCTATTAAAAATGGGATAGAGCTAAACAAAGAATTCTCAGAGGAATACCGAATGGCTGACTTCAACATCCTTAATCACCAGAGAAATGCAAATCAAAACAGTGCTCAGATTCCACCTCACACTAGTCAGAATGGCTAAGTTCAAGAACTCAAGTAACAGCAGATGCTGGTGAGGATGTGGAGGAAGAGGAACACTCCTCCATTGCTGGTGGGATTGCAAGCTGGTACAACCACTCTGGAAATCAGTTTGGTGGTTCCTCAGAAAATTGGACATAGTACTACTGAAGGATCCAGCACTACCACTCCTGGATATATATATATATCCAGAAGATGCTCCAACATGTAATAAAGACACATGCTCCACTATGTTCATGTCAGTCTTATTCATAATTACCAGAAAAGGAAAGAATCCAGATGTCCCTCAACAGAGAAATGGAATCAGAAAAATGTGGTACATTTACACAATGGAGTTATACAGCTATTAAAAACAATAAGTTTATGAAATTCTTAGAATAATGGATGGATCTGGAGTATATCATCCTGAGTGAGGTAACCTAATCACAAAAGAACACACATGATATGCACTCACTGATAAGTGGATATTAGCTCAGAAGCTCAGAATACCCAAGATACAATTCACAAAACACATGAAACTCAAGAAGGAAGACCAAAGTGTGGATACTTCATTCCTTTTTAGAAGGGGGAACAAAATACCCATGGAAGGAGTTACAGAGACAAAGTGTGAAGCAGAGACTGAAGGAAAGACCATCCGGAGACTGCCCCACCTGGGGATTCATCCCATAGACAGCCACTAAAACCAGACACTATTTTGTATGCCAACAACAGCTTGCTAACAAGAACCTGATATAGCTGTCTCCTGGGAGGCTCTGCCTATGCCTGACAAATACAGAAGTGGGTGCTCACAGCCATTCATTGGGTGGAGCACAGGGTCCTCAATGAAGGAGCTAGAAAAAGTAGCCAAGGAACTGAATGGGGTTTGCACCCCTATAGGAGGAACAACAATATGAACTAATCAGTTAGCATAGCTCCCTGCGACTAAACCACCAACCAAAGAAAACACAAGGTGGGACTCTTGGCTCTAGCTGCACATGTCACAGAGGATGGCCTAGTTAGTCATCAATGGGAGGAGAGGCCCTTGGTCCTGTAAAGGTAATATGCCCCAGAATAGGGGACAGCCACGGCCAGGAAGCGGGAGTGGGTGGGTTGGTGAGCAGGGAGAGGGGGAAATGGCTAGGGGGGTTTCGGAGGGGAAACTAGGAAAGGGGATAATATTTGAAATGTAAATAAATATCTTAAGAAAAAGAAGAATGCCTCCAGACCCTCTCCTTAAGGGTCTAATATATATAGGCAAGACATGCAGTAAAATAGTGAAAATAAGTAATTATACAAGCATATTTTATGTAAATATTTATTTATAATTAGGTATTCTGAAAATATGTATAAGCAGTTCAGAAACAATCCCATGACTCTGTGTAGGACACATATGCACATCTAAATGAGTACATGTATTTAGATTCTTGCAGATATTGGGAGCTGCATCAATCAGCATACTTACATCAGAATAAATTCTGGTCCCGATTACACGAGCATAATGTGGATTTGACTGCATACAGTTTCGAGGACAGTACACTCTGGAAAACAAACACATACAGTAAGCTGACATATTCAGTGTTTCTTTTTTTTTTTCTTTTTTTTTAGATTTATTTATTTATTATATGTAAGTACACTGTAGCTGTCTTCAGACACACCAGAAGAGGGTGTCAGATCTCGTTATGGATGGTTGTGAGCCACCATGTGGTTGCTGAGATTTGAACTCAGGACCTTTGGAAGAGCAGTCAGTGCTCTTAACCGCTGAGCCATCTCACCAGCCCCATGTTCCGTGTTTCTTATAAATGAAACCTATATAGAAATGAAGTCAGCATTGTAGGGCATGCTTACCTTCATCTTTCCTACAAGAGATCATTGGCATGAGTCAGCACTTGACATAGTGCCTCCTTTCACTTAAGTCCTGGTTTTGTTGTTATTTGGGTTTTTTATTTGCTTATGTTTACTCAGAAGCCTCTGACTTGGGAATTTAAAGCAGAAAAAGAGCATAAACAAAGCCCTGTGGAACTGAGTTTGAAACTCAGGGTTGGCAGAATTGGTAAGGGTGTGGCTTGACCAATCAGTGTGCCTGCTTGTCACTGACTGTATGTTTCATAGCGTGTTTCTTCTCTGTGTTCACAACTTAGGTGTCTTGTTCGGGATCAATGTCTTAGTTTCATCTACAACCAGTTAATTTCCAGTTCATGCCTCAGGCTGGAATGTATCTGCTTGCACTCTTAATGTACACTATTTCTCAGCACTTCCCCTTACATGTAACAAATATCTCAACCTTATCTGGCACAAAATAACACTTATCTCTTGTTAAGTCCTGCTCTTTTATGTCCTTCCTATCACAACACAATGTAAATCCATTATTGTAGCAATCTCAGACAAAGCCTTTATTTTACCTAGTTTTTTTGTTTGTTTATTTGTTTGTTTGTTTGTTTGTTTTTAATCTAGTACCTTACATGCAACTGGACAGTAATTCTTATCACTCATATTTAATGCAATCATGCCCAGGGCATCCTTCAATGAGCTTAAAGCAGATCAGCCACTGTGTGACTTACAGCAGCAGACTCCCTTGTGATCTTGCTTGACTTGATTCTCCTCAATCAATTTACATATATTTAAGCTAAATGAAGTTGTAGCATGCCATTTATCCCTTCTAATTATCCCAAAGTTTTCTCCCTCATTGAAAATAAATGAACAGATCCTTACAATATTTTCTGCATTTGTTAAATTTATATATGGCTCTTCTACCTCAATTCCATGTTCTGATCAAGGGTAGTTATTCTGACAACATACAAAATATGCTATGGGCTCATGCCTTAGGGCCTCTTCATTTCTCTTCTCCCCATGGAATGTTCTTTCTCCTAGCAGCCTACTGCCATTTTAACATCTGATTGGCTACCCTAAATTTTAAAAAGCTACCAAAAGTTTGTTTTTAAATAGAAACATTTAGTTCAAAATAATTAAGTACATTTTTAGAAAACCAGAAACTATTAATTCATATTTAAAAAAAACAACATTACTTCTTAATTGATATTCTCTCTGTGTGTCTATGTGTCTCTGTATGTTTCTGTGTGTATATTTTTGCCCCTCCACCCACACAAATAGGCACTTAAAACTGTCAAAACATTATTTTACATAGTATATGGACTCAACATTATAACTATATAAAAATACCTCGAACGTGATAACATCCATGAGTTTTCTAATAATATCAGTAATAACAGTAATAATACTTAAACTGAATTTACCCTTACCAATTTAGATATATCCTCTTCAGGAAATAGCTTTATTTGTTACTTCTAAAATTTGTGTAATACCATATAACACACTAAACTGTGTATACTTTGTCAAATATATAAGTTAGAACCATTTAAAGGTAAATAATAAATCATTTTTACAGAGTGGATTCTTATAAGGAATATACCTGGAGGTTCTGAAAACTGAAATATGACTCACTAGAAATGATCTCAGTAAATGTAAAAACTGCTGGGAATTCATCTTCCTCCTATGGCTGTCAAACCACCCCCCTTTCCCTAGGCTCATGCCATGCCTTAATCCTGTTTGCATCAACAGCTGCAGCTTGATTCTCTTCCTATTTGAGCAGTTCAGATAAAGAAAGATGGGGTGGGGTGCTTGTTTATGCTGTTTTTATTATTATTATTCCATATTTTCCTGAGAAGGGGCAATCTAATAGCCAGTCCTTGACTCCCATTTGCTTATATGCTGTGAATAGAATTGCTAATCACTCATTTAGGCTTTCAATAGGTATATAAAGTTCTAGTTATTCACAGTGAGTCATATATAGCAATACTGAAGAATTATTTATTATGCATTTAATATTTACTTAAAAGTTTACTTTAGATATGGAATCCCTGAGGACATGAAAATACAGTAAATTGTGAGTCTTCACATTGTTTTTGAGGTGATTCCTTTAAGAATACAGGATAGCTATGTCTATATTTATGATCAGTTGTTCACACGACATCTGAAAGTGAGAGCCTTCCTACAGACAGAAAAGAAAAAATCCTTTTCCAATCTTACTGGCATTAATTTTGGTTAGTAGCTGAAATTAGATTCCTCTAATTTACAAATCACATAACAATGTTAAATGTGAATCACATTGGTTTCTGTTGGAAGAACTTGTTGTAGAATGAATATTATTGACAGTCCCACATGCATCCTAGCCCTGGAGATAGGCAGGGCCTTTGTGGAAGGAACTTGGCTAAATGGGGTCAGAAGAGAAGAACCCTTATCCAATTGGATTAGTGCCCCGGCAAAAAAGGCAGATGGAAAAGAACTCTTCACATCATGTAAGAACATCTATAAGCTAGAAAGAGAATCAATCAGTGACCAAGTCAGTGACACCTTGATCTTAGACTTCTGATCTTCAGCTATATGAGAAATAAATACCTGATGTTTATAACACCCAGTGAGACATTTATTATAATAGTTTAAGTGAACTAGTACAAACCCTGTGTGCCACATATGAACATGTGATTACATGCATAAATTCTTATACCATGGAATGGCCAATACTTAAAGAAGGTACAATAGGGGTCCTGGGGTACATGTAGAGTGTGATATCTAGGAAACAAGTCTAGATCATAAACAATTCTAAACTTTAGAACCAGAATTTTATAAAAACAGATATCCCAGGCCAAGTGGTACTCATTGAGTGGCTATGCAGATACATATGCACATATGCAAATTGCTATACTTATTACAAGGAAAAGAAACTGTGAAAAGGATTACCTGGGGCAATGAGAAGCAGGCTTATGGAATGGACAGAGCTGTTCCACTGTAGTTTCACAGGTCACAGCTTGAACTGAAGAATTAAAGAAAAAAATAAGTGAATTCCCCTGCAAAACAACCCATACAAGATAAGAAGACAAGTAAGAAAAGAGTATAAACCTGTAACTTTGGAGACTGTGAAGGAATTAGCAGAATGATATTTTCTGAGGAAAAAAAAAAAAAGGAAATGTCAATCATTTTGGGCATTAGCAACAATGTAAATCTCGGTACTTCTTAGGGCTTTAATTCGTTAAACATGTTTTTAAAAATGTTTAGAGAAATAATGTAAGCACATATCATTTATTTACAATAAATCTATACACTCATGTCATTTCTCCACAGAACCAGTTTAAGACTTTAAAAATCAATATAGAAAAAACATTGCAAAATGATAACTGTCTTAAAGGGGTAGTGGTTCTTTATTCAGTTGTTCACTTTTGTTAATAGGTCCATGGTAAATGAATGAACCTCTTCTTATTGTATGAATCATCCAGTAGAAGAGTGGACATAAGATTAAATATACCAAGTTATATTAAAATATTAAACTGGTTTATATATACTAAAAGTTTAAGAAAATCATCTTTTATTTTGAGCTATGGTTAATTTGTAAGTGATATTTTAACATGACTCACCCATTAAATTGCTTGCTTAGTATTAAGGATATGAAACCTTAATATTATATTTCAACCAGTTTCATATTCAGTGTTTAATATTTCTCATTTATGTGACCCTACAAATTAAGTTCTTTCTCTTCACAAAATGCAAAAGCTAAAAAAGTATCACATTTCATATTTCATTAGCATTTCTATAACAATCAAAAATGCAATTTAAGATAGAAGCACATCATTACCTGTATCTGCTTTATTAATGACTATAATTTATTAATGATGACTTACACATTGTACTAAGTGAAATAAACTAACAAATTGTGCTAAGAAGAGACGGTGCCAATGGGTAAAATCACACAATTGTACACACAGAATGTCAGGACACCGATTTGTAAGGAACATTCTAAAGATTATTTGTTATAGTTATAAATTCCATGTTTTGTTGTTTTTTCAAGACAGGATCTCACCATGAACTCTGACTGCCCTGACACTCACTGGCTGGCCTTGAACTCACAGAGATGTGCTTACTGCTGCCTTCCAAATGCTGGGATTAAAGAACTGCACCACTATACCAGGTGATGAATTCCAATTTAGTCTGTGAAAGTTCATGCGGTTGTATACTTACAAGAAAAGAGTATATGCTGCAATCCCTAATGAAAGTTTCTTCTGTGAAGTTCAATATTGTCTTTTACATAAAATGAAAATTACACTACTCAAAGACATTTCAAAAGAGTGCACTGTTCTACGTTGAAGCACACATGACAATGTTCCCTTTTAGAATGAGACACATAGTACTAAATTTGAGAAACACTCAGAAAGTGACTCAACGTTGTCCCTGTGGTTAAATTACACTTAAATAAATAAACAAAAAAGAGAAGAGTACATTGCCTGCTTAGAAAACTCTTCAAAAATCTTCTTTTACTTAGTAATCATATTTATCCTATTAGTCAAATTACCATTGCATGAATAAGACATCATTTCATTGCATAAAATAGCATGCAATAAATTAACCTTCTTTAGGATATTTTCTGTCATAGCTGAAAAAAGTTACTCTTTAACTTTAAAAGTTAGCTATAATTTTAAAAACTTTTTATTTTATACGTGTAAGAGTTTTGCCTGCATGTATTTATGTTCATCGTGTGTTTGATTGCTGCCTGCCAATTGCATAAAAGGGATTTGGATCCCTTGCAAATGGAATTACAGGCAGTTGTGCCCTTCAGTGTGGGTGCTGGGAGCAAATTCTGGTCCCCTGAAAGAGTAGTCAGTGTTTTTAACTACTGAATTATCTCCTTAGCCCAGAGACTAACTGAAAATTTACATATACTTATTGAATCTCTTGAAAAATAAGAATTTTATCATGCCTCTAAGCACAAAGATCCCCATCATTTTATGTATGTAAACAGTAAATTAAATGAACTTCAAAAAATTAGCAATTTCTTTTCCATAAATTCTTCTATGATTGGGTCAAAGATATGTTAACTCCTTACAATTTCATTTCATCTGAGAGTAAAAATCATTTGGGCTCTTACCCAATTGTTTGAATGCCATTTCTGTTGGATTTGATGAAGTAATGCTTTCTCCCTTGTCGAGTGACATCTACCCACCCACCTTCATTGTCTATTATCCCATAGTGGATGGCAGCTCGGCAGATACTGGATTGCTTTCAGGAAAGGAAGAGACAGAAAATATTAAATAATTCAAGCTCTATATGAAGAAGCAAATGACTATACGACTTTAACCTAAACAAACATTTCTGAGGAAAAAATATCATATAATACTCTTGATATAAGTTGCAATTTCCACATTCAAAATAGATACTGTATTTTCATACATTTCAAAGTAGATACAACATTTTCAAGGTTGCACCCTGAAATGATTTTCATTTCCACTTACCATTTCATAATGTACACTCCCAATTACTTTAGCTTTACTGTCCAAGCAGCCTGCAGGGCACTCATACCTAAGTGACAGTTGTGGGAAAGAAACTTTAGTTTCTCTGATCACTGACACAGAATGCACACACTTCTTTCATCTTCTCAGTTGACGTTGGACTGACAGTGACACCCACCTGTTGCAGGTGGTCCCTTTACACTGGTCTCTCAATCTTACTTCACAAGAAACAATCTGAGCTAAAAGAAAAACAAACAAAACACAGATAGTTTTAATAATTCCAATGCTTAGAAAATGGGTTTTGCATACTATTAAAACCAAAAAATAAAAAATGGTGGTTCTTTTTTCTTTCTTTCTTTTCTTTCTTTCCCTTTCTTTCTTTCCCTTTCTTTTTCTTTCTTTCTTTCTTTCTTTCTTTCTTTCTTTCTTTCTTTCTTTCTTTCTCTCTTTCTTTCTTTCCCTCTCTTTCTTTCTTTCTTTCTTTCTTTCTTTCTTTCTTTCTTTCTTTCTCTCTCTTTCTTTCTTTCTTTCTTTCTTTCTCTTTTTCTCTCTTTCTTTCTTTCCCTTTTTCTCTTTCTTTCTCTTTCTTTCTTTCTTTCTTCTTTCTTTTCTCTCTTTTTTTTTTGAGATAAGAGTTTCTCTTTGTAGTCTTGGCTGTCCTGGATCTCACTCTGTAGACCAGGCTGGCCTCAAACTCAAAGATCTACCTGCCTCTCCCTCCAGAGTGCTAGCATTAAAAGATATCTGTGCTACCCAGCTAAAAGATATTTTTGATATTTTAAAAATGCGCAAATAAAACTAGGACAATTATTATCCATGCAAAGTCTAAGCATCTGATATGTCATTAAGCTCTTACACATCTGCTGAGTGCTGATGACGTCATTTCTGTCACTGTCATCTGATCTTGTTCGAACATGGGTGTCATGGACCTGAGACTGCTGCCGTTCAATTTCATTTGTTTCTTCTTCTCGAGGGGTATAATACCTGTCTGACCCTTCTGCCAGAGGGAAAAGATTAAAAAATGTGGATCTTACTTACATGAGCACAAACTATTGAACAAATGCTTTTCTACACCTGTTAATTAAAAACTACAAATTCAGTACTCTTTTCAGCACAGGTTGTGGTACAAGGTCATGGTTGTATGTACCACACTGAAGTGAAATATACATATCAGCCTTCAATCTGTGTGTGTGTGTGTGTGTGTGTGTGTGTGTGTGTGTGTGTGTGTGTACATGTGTTGTTTTTGGGCCTTGCTAATGTCCAGTGGACTCATCTCTAATCTAGTTTTAGTATGGCATCAGCATTTGGTTTTCACAATGACACATGAAACTGACTTTGTTCTCTAATAGCACCAGGGCTTATGAAATCTGCATCTCCCCCCTCCTCCAAATGAAAATATCCCCCAAAGGTTGGGTATACCCTTGTTATCTATTCCAGCATCAATTCCTATGGACTTTCTGACTTCTAATACAAACTTCAAGATGCAAAGATATTCACTTTAAATAGAGAATAGTTTCAAGCTTGGCATTGAACTTTGGGTTGGCCTATAACAAGAGTTTATTGCTGTCCTTCTGTAAGAAAGTGTGTATTTTCATTTGTGTTCCTAAACTCAGAACTTAGAAGAAGGTGTGGATAAGAGGAGTTGGTTTTAAGAAGGGTGCACCAATTACTGGTGAAGGGAAGAGAAGAAGGTGCAGGTTTGTACAAAGACCATCACAAGAGGCCATGCTGCAAAAAGTGGACAAGGAAACCAAATAGGGATACACAATAGGGAGGCAGAATGGGTACTTCTGGTCTGCTTATCACCTCCAAGGAGCATTCAGACACAAATGCAAACAACACATGGCTTTCGATGAGCACTGAGCAGGGAGGGAACAGAGCTCCAGCCTTTCTAGCACGCCTCATCTACATCAACTTTCATTTTGTCATCAAAAGTAGAAAGTATAAGGTAAAACATGGCCACAGGTAAGATCATGGCTTTACCCAAATCCTTGTCATACAAATGATATTTTCAGGCACCATTAGCAGGGCATTATATTTGTATTAGATGCTTCTGAGACAGAATTTCAGGTATTTCAGGCTGGCTGTGAACTTGCAATACAACTGAGGATGAATTTGTATTCCTGCTTCTCCTCCTTCCACCTTAGTAGTGCTGAGAGTAAAGGCAAGTCTAACTGTTCCTGCTGTTAGTGATTCAGTCCAGGGCTTCTTGCATGCTAGGCAAGCATTCTACCAACTGAACCCCATATTTTCATGTTAAGACTGCAAATCTATTTTAGAACACCGACTTTATAAGTTCTACAGTATATCACACACCTAATATTATTCCAGCTTAAGAAAGATAGTATATGGTGAGAGGTAGAGAAAGAGACAGACAGACAGACATGTCTGACTCACCATGCATGGGTCAGTACCATACATAGAAACATACTCTCAAACTCTCAAACTCACTCTCAAACTCTCAAAGCATTAAAAGTAAATTAACTTAAGTGCTAAACCATTAAACATGACAGTTAAGGAGACAACTCCCAACAACAAATTAAAATCCCTTTTAAGATATAGTGCCTTTCTGGGATAGGAATAAATGTTAGGGGCAGTGGTTTAAAACTTGCTACTGTTCTGTAGGCACATGACCCCTGTCATAATGGATCCCTTATATGAATCTTTTAAAAATAAGTTGAAATAATTATTCGTATATAAAATCACCTCTTCAAAGTTCACCTGACAACGAATGTGGGTTTAGACTCCTTTTTTTATTTCTTGGCACTAGGGTTTCCGTTCCAGGCCTCACAGACATGTCACAAACCCTAGCCTTTTGCTAAACCCTGTAAAAACATGCATAGTGCTACACAGCTGACAAACAAAGGTTTCAAAGGGAAAACGATAGCCATGTAACACTGACCTTTGTAGCACAAGTTTTCTCTACAGCCTCCTCCAAAACTGGGTGGGCAAGCAGAACAAGGCCTTCCATGTTTGTAAGGTGCGTGGCCCCACCAGTTTCCCCTAAAAAGATGATCCACTCCATTAAGACATGGTCTTACAGCACTACTAAGAGGTTGCAAACATCACTACATAAACATTTCTAGAGTAATGACATAGGCATTATAGATAAAGATTTCTGTATATATTTTGTATGGACTCCATTTGGTCTAGGCTTACATATAGTTAAATGCCTTGTTATATTGAAAAATTTTTAAAGTAATGTGACATAAATGTTATAAAAAGTTTTTAAATGAAACATTTACCAAAAACTGAATTCAGAAGAACATTTACCTACCCACACATCCTAATAATTAAATCTGACTCTCAGAATAGTTGTATGAATTTTTAACGTAATCTTTCATATCTTCTTTACATGTGTAAAACATTCTCAAATATGTGTAGCTGAAAACCTCTCATCAAAATTAGTAAATATGGACAAATGAAGCTCAAAATACACACACACAAAATGTGTTTTGTTTCTTTCTATTTCAATAGTCCGCTGCATTTACACATTGACTTTTGCATTTCAGCAACTATAATTACTGCCATGGGAGATAACAGGACTAAACCAATATACTTTATGAATATACCTTGAAAATTTAAAAAATCATGATTTCAAAATTATTTTCACGTTAAGAAAACTTTCTATTAGAAACTCATGCCCTGACTACTTACTTGGGGGAGTAATTGCACACCAAGTAGACTGCCTTGGGCCATATCTGCCCCCAGATGTTCATGTTGTGGCACAGATTGACGGCACAGCCTATTCTGCTACTAGTAGCCCACACCACCTGTGTTAGAGAAAAGAGGCTCAAGGAGGGCTAAGATGAAATGAGACAGTAGTGCATCAAAGGAAATGGACAGGAAATGAACTACAGAAGACCAGACAGATCATTCATGCTGGAGTGAGATGTGCCCAACATCTATCTTGTCTGTGATTTGGTTTGCGCTTTTTATGCAATTTATAAATAAAACTTACAAGCAGTACAAGTCAGCATTTATAAAATACAAACCTACTAAGTAATTCAAAGTTATATTTCCATCTTATTCTATGGCCATTTCTATGAAAAAGCTTACTAACTAAAGTAACAGAAGTCTATATAAGAAGTAAATGGGCAATGCTCTGAGCTGCCCCATTTTAGAAACAGGGCAACAGTGACCTTTTTCTACTCAACACTGTCTTTCTTTGTTTGATTTAGAGATTAGGAATACACGCAATCCTAAACATGAATGAAAAATATAAAATATACCCATAAATATTCTAACCTCTTCACATATGCAAATAGTGGAAATCAATCATAGATTGTATTTTTGGTATCAAATTATTTCAAAGATGGCAAACTGCTCCTTAACAATATTTATTGGAGCCATAGTAAATTATTTTACATGTGAAGTCTTTAAAATAACCTTTTAAGGGAAGTATTTGGACTTCTGTGATAGTGTTATTGCTTATAGACATCATTACGCCTATTCCAAGGAATTAACAATGCTACACATTTTCTTAAATAATCACACTAAGTAAAACAGAAAGACACACATATTTGTATGTTCTCTGGTAGTTACTGTAGGTGAATTTGGAGGAACCAACTATAGCTCACACAAAGCATACCTGAGTGTAGTGTGTACAAACAGGGCCAGAACATCTGAAAGGACAGTAAGGGTCACACTCATTTTCATATGGGTAGCTAAAGTCTCTCACTTCATCATACCATGCTTGTACATGAAAGGTTGGGGGTCGGTATCTGTTAGGAGGAAAAAAAAATCACAAGTAACAAGAAGAGTGTGGAAAAAACATATGAAACCAACATAGATTGATTGACAAGGATTGATAGAAAGTTAAATCTGTGTAAGCTACAAGTCTTAAATATACAAATGATACAAAAACAGGCTAGGGAATTGGTGAATCTTTTGGTAGGATATCTGAGTTTTCTTTTTTTTTGTGGTCTGCTCTTTTAATCCTAGGTCACAAGCATTAGGAAACTGCCAGTGATGAACATTTCATTCATGACATTTTTGTTTCCAGAAATAAAAAGCTGTGCTTTCTACTACCTTCCCCAGTGTGCCCCCAAATTCTGTCCAATGGAGGGCAGCAGGCTCGCGGGGCCATGTTCCCACAAACACATTTCAGCCCAGGATTCTGCAGATCTTTCCAGCTCCACATCCCATGTCTACAAGGGTAAACAGAAATAAAACACAAGATACAGTGTTTGCCTTGGACATTTCTTCAAATTCACATCATGGGTTCTTGTTTTCTCCTTTCTTTCTTACGTGAATACATTCACCTGGTTTTCCCTCATTTATCACCGAGAATTTTTTCTCCACCAGATTTCTACTTACCTTCCCTGACTATATCTGTTTCTCTTCTAATGTGACTAATTTTTTTTAATTGCTAGAGTGATAAGAAATTAATTTACCTGACTCTTCTCCCTTAATGTAGCCAATAAAATCCCATAGGTATCTAGGGCAAGGTTTTTTTTTTTATAGAGCCTGTAATTTCTTCAGGATTTGATCATGGTTTAAGCATCCTTTGGTGATTTGACAGCCAGGAATCTATCTTTGGCTTTCTATCCAGCATTATCTAACATGGTCTCTGTGTTATCTCTCCAACCCGTTCAAAGGAAGCTCCACCCTTTATGATGCTCTCAAAACTTTGATACATTCTTTGTTTGGCACTATTACCAAGCATGGAGAAGTTTAGTTGCATAGCTACTTTTCCTAAAAGAGTATGGGTTGCTCGGAGGCAGTTGTTTTACTCCTTCTTGTGCTCATTATATGGATTCAGGGACAAATAAGAACATGTTATATATATGAATAAATATTGATTCTGACTACAATAAAGTATACACTATTCTTATTTACAAAATTCAATGAGAATTCACTGGCTCATTTAAAACTAATTTTAAAAATCAAAATACAAGTTGATAACTTAGTGAAAATTTACAAGTTATGAAATTAGTATTCAAGTTTTTACCAGTTCAAAACATGGGCTGGGCATGAGTCCTAATATTAAAATGACAAAACCATATATAAATGAGTACATTGGCACTTTCAGAACAGGACTCCACATGATAAGAGAACAGGAAAACAGTCCCAGGATTGGAACATTTGAACAGTTTAAGGGATGGAGCTGTAGAAGAGCAAACAGGACAAAATAACACATAGATAGGTAAATAATTATGGATGACTTATTTTAAGCTGTCAAAAAGAGGAAATGATGGATTAATGCAGTTGCCACAAGGGGATAAGAGAATTAAGAAGCATGTGCCTGTGTATTTGTTTGGTGGAACTGCAGAATGTTGCAATGTGCATACTAAGAGGATAGTGATATGCATGTCAATAGACTATAAGAACATGCAAAAGCAGTTCTAAGTAAAAATTATGTTCTGAGGATATAAAATTTTGATTAACTATGCAGAGATAAATAACTTCAGAAAAATGATATAGAACAGTGAGAGTAATGAAAAAGAAGTCTAGGATTATTAAAATTTGGGAGTAGAAAAACAATGAGATAGTATTCTTTTTAAGCCAAGAAAAATACATCATAAAGACTAAAGAAAAACTATTGGCAAATTCAACTCTAGTGAGAACAAAGAGATTTCAAGAGTAGATGGACTAGCTGAGTAGTCATGGATGAGTAAGAGCAATTCCAGGTCAGTGATGTAGAAATTGGCCAGAGAGGTTAGAAAGCAAGTGAAAAGCAAAGTCACGGAAATTGACTTTCCAGATAGTTTATGGCTGAGATGGTGGAGTAGGAAGGAAAGGTAAGAGTGGGGGCCAAGCAAACGTGTTTTCTCTCCTTGATTTTATAAACTGAAAGAACGCTAATATAACAACAAGCTGAAAGATCTCATGAAAGAGACTCAGCCTTCCTACACACACACACACACACACACACATACACACACATACACACACAAAAACTTATACATACACACATACTCAGATGTGCTCACACGCACACACACAGGTACATTTCCACATGAACAAGCATGCACTCAGATTATATATACATACACATGCACATACATTTACAAACACATATAGGTATGGAATTCTTTCTTGATCATTCCTATAATTTTTCATAATAAGAATTTCTTCTTTTCAGTTGTGAATATGAAATATGGAAAATATTTTCACTATAAAAAAGTAAAAGTTTACATTGTTTCTATATTCTTGTTATAGTATACCTTTATTATTTATCAAAGTACTGAAACATCTCTACATTCAGCTAAAAATTAATGAGTGGTATACAATTGTTGATTATAACTAATAACTTTATTTTATTTTGCATTAATATCAAATATTCCTAATTACCATAGACACCATAAGTGTAGGTTACCAATAAATATTATTCTGGTAAGAACTTTATTTGCTGCTATATGTATGCTATTAATTAATTTCATTATTTGTTTAAGTTAAATTACATATTTTAATTTATTATACAAAATATCATTAAAGTGACTGTTATCTCTTCAACAAAAATTTACTCAAGATATATGAATTTGAATGAAATCCCAGAGAATGAGAAAAATGTTGTATTCCTTTTGCATCCAGAAAATTAGAAAAATAATCAGATTTCCCGATAGTCACCTGAAAGTAAAGTATCCTAAAGAAACAACAACAACAACAAAAAAGGTTGTTGCCCATCTTGAAACACATGATTGCAGCTTTTCCCACAGTGCTTTTAGTCACATTGCAAAACCACACTAATCCATAAGTTTTCCAGTAGGCCAACCTCATTCTAAGGGATATCCAGAAACAAGAAGGGAACCACAATATGGCTAAAAATTAAACTACCCAGAGACTATCATGTTGATTTTTTTTTTTTAGGAAATGATACTGATTTATTTTCACTTCATAAAGCATGCATGTACATTGTACTGAATTTCCTTTCAAAATCAAACGGAGGGCATCAGTTCTGCTGAGTCTGAGCTCTATTATTGCTTAAATGGTCTTTTCAACCCAGAGAACTCTTTCTTTCTTTTTCTTTTTTTAATTAAGTATTTTCTTTATTTACATTTCAAATGTTATCCCCTTTCCTAGTTTATCGTGGTGATTTTTAAATACTCATCTTACACATCAGAGCTGCAGTGACTTACTGCTAAAAATGCAATAAGGCTCTGAGAATTCTGGGGCTAGGTTATGAAACAGAGCTTCTATTTGGTTCTCTTTTCAGATACATCTTGACTAACTTGAGCCAACACATTATACAGCCAACCACAGGGGAAAATTGGCGGGAAGGACACTGTGGAGAGAGACCACACAGAGGGATCAGCAGCTGTGAGATTTCTTGGCCCATGCTTGAGAACGGGGAGAGTACCTCAGGTGATGGTGGCTTAGGTCCAGTAATAAATGAAAGCCTCACCCCCACCACCCACTCCCAGGGACCACCCAGCTAAACCTACGGAAAAGGCCTGGAGACTCTACTGAAGGCCAGCTTCTTCTTGCTTTGCACTTGACTATGTACTTTGGCCTCTGAGGTTTTTCCATAGAAACTGGAACTTTTGAGAAGGAGATACAACTGCTTCTAAACTCACAACGTTGTGTTTTCCAAAACAGTGTTTATATCTGTTACACAGAAAGTGAAATAAAATTTAAAGCATGCTCATACCTGTTTGGCTAACCTTACTTATTTATAAAATGTGTCAGAAAAATACAAGGTAACTCAGAAAGTTGTCTTAAGGAGTAACATGCATTCATTTGTGCACATGTATGTACAGATATACAGATATAATATAACAACAATTAATCAAAACAGAGGTATGAATTTGAAAAGGAGCAAAGAGGGGATTGCAGGAACACTTAGAGATGGGGAACTGAAGGGTAAAATAATCTAATTATATTGTAATCTCAGAAAAAGAAAGTTTCTTTAAAAAAAAACTATTTTTTTTCTGCTTAGTACATTGAAAACAAGAGAAGAAAGTCAACAGACTCCATAATTTGTGATTTATAGTAAATCTATTTATAAAGACTACAACAGAAAATCATTTAAGTAAATTTAATTTTAACCCGTATTCAATAAATATTAATAAATAATAATTTTAAAGAGATCATTTGTCAAATTTAATTATTTCTAAGTGTCTAGTTGAAGACCAACGATGTAAAACTTTTTAAACTTTCCAGAATAAAGTAGTAAAAATGTACCTGTCCTGGAAGAATTATCACGAAAGCCTAAAGACAGCATGGGACATGTAAACATAGCTTTTAGAACACATGTATTTGAGTATGCAGGATATTTTGGACTTTAGACTGCCAATAACTCATACCCATACTATTTAAATGGAGGTTGAACTCTAACAGATTTCTATTTGATTTTTGGTTTGTAAATCAAATCAAGATGTCTTAAGAGGCTTTTTTCTTTCTCTGAACTATTTACACAGCACTAATTTGAAGTCAGCCTACACTAAAATTACCATTTCTTCATAAAATCGGCACATGAGGTATGTCAGAAGGAAAGCATGGTTATTTCTGAGCTACATATATAACACACACCCACCTATGGGAAAGGACTGTAATGCATTCCTTCCAATTTGGGGATGACTTCAGGTTGTAACTACTCTGCCTCACTTGTTCTGAAGAACTCTGTAGTGGTCAGGGATATTCAGAAGTCTAAGAGGCTGCAGAGAAAGCAGCATTACCCTGAGGCAATGAATGTTTATTAAGGTTTCCTAGAAACCACAGAGATGTGAGTTGGGCTTCTCTTAAAATCTACTTTCAAATGAAGCCTCCACAATCATGCAGGAAGCAGCAACGTAGCCATTTAGAACAATGCCGTTTCTTTGATTGAGTTTAATTTCTGAAGTGGAAATTTAATATCCAGACAAACTCAAAAGACCATATCAGTAGTCTGCTTTTCCAGGAATTATCATGATCACAGACTTTAATGAGCCTGTCCTCAGTGGCTAGAACAGACACTAATCTGACACCATCCCTTTATTTGTCTATAAAATTTGTACTTATTTGTCTCTTGGTTGAAACCTTTATACCCAAACTTTCCTCATTGCTGGCCCTCTACAGCTTCTACTACAACACTTTGAAGGACTTCCTATCAAAAATGCAAATTTTGACTCAGTTGTACAGGATGGAAGTTATGGCATGTCCAACACCTGGAGCCAAGACCAGTAAGAACACAGAGCAACAAGGCCCGCATTTGCACAGTCATCTTTCTTGGATGCTAAATGTATTAGTCTCTTTCCAACAAGATTGTTTGTTCTTCTTTCTTCTAAATTACACAAGAGATTCTCCGAAGCGTGTTCACTCCAACATTCTTTTCCATATCACCCTCTCAATCTGTTTAAACACATAATTTACTAGTTGTTATATTTTCTTCTTGCTTTGTTGCCATTGTCCTGAATCTTAATTCCCAAATGAGAACTTTAAAAGCAGAACCCTGTTGTGTGTGTCTTGTGAGATTTCTGTAACTCCTAATGTATAATTTGCCTCAGAGGAGATATGATTGTTCAAGTGTGCTTGCTCTCTGCTTCTCATCTCACCAGATCCCCAACAGTAGGCAGTAACATACTTGGGTGAGTTAGGTGCAAGTGGTAGAGTAGGCATAATGCACCTGTGTTACGCAAAAATAAAACTCTGCAAACTTGAATTCTTTTTGTGAGGGCTATGACCTTTTAATAGACTTTCTGGTAAACCAAAGACTACATTGCCTTCATTACATTACTACAAACAATGCCTTTATTATTTGTATTGATGTTTTATTAAAATGGGAGTAGTATAGAATGGGGATATAGTTTGGCCAGCCATTCTAGTTGAATCTGTGAGTTCAAGGGACAGTGATACTTTGTCTCAAAAATAAAATGATTAGTGATAAAGACACTCAGTGTTGACCTCCAGCCTTCACATGCACACAGTCTCACACACACACACACACACACACACACACACACACACACAGACACACCGAGGCATACACACATACAGATATATACACAAACATATACACATATGTGTATACAATCACAAATGTTATACACACAAACTAAACAGGCAAAAAATAACAATATAACTTGTTGGTCCTTTACATCTTCATCAGTGAATATGGGATCAATTTCTGTCAATGAATTTCTTCATTAGGTATATTATATATAAGCCCAGTAAATTTTAGAAATGAATTTCATTAATCGTATTTATATCCCAACAAGTTTTAGAAAGTCAAATCTAGAAAAATGCATGATGCAAAAAATTCTCACAATAAATTATAGTATCTATTTACATATTGTATTATTTATTTTGCTCATCACTGGGATCAAAGAAGTTGTCAGAAACAATGTCAAAAAGGACATATTTATTTTGGATCAGGTTTCTGAGAATCATAGTCCATAGGAAGGTATGGTAGAGCAGCTGGACTATATAGCTGGACTATATAGCAGAGTGACCAGAAAGCAGTAGCTTGTTACATGGCTGCAACTAGAAAGGAGTGAGCCAAATGGGAACCTGAAGTGAGCATGGCCATCAAGTCCCTTAATGGCCTCTCTCTGTCATCTGGCCTCCATGTGACAAAGCTCTTCTAACCTCCCAGAGGAGCATCATTAACTGATGGCCAAATGTTAAAACAGATGAGATTTGGGGTGGCATTTCACAACCAACCTGTAACAAATAGCAATAACTTGGGTTTTTAAAGGTAAAGGAAACGCTAATTGTTTCTATTTACTGTGTGTGAAACAGCCTTTTATATTTTAAATGATTAAAAATGAAAAACTTCTCCTTTGATTAATTAGTTTTAAAAATAACTTATGTAAACAAAACAACTGAAACCACAATTTACCCAAAAATTTCCACTAAAACCAAAGACTGATATTAGAAACACACTGTGGGGAATTACAGACTGGTTTCCAGTCGAGCTGAGGTCTGAACCCTGATGGTCGTAATTCACCTACATGACACAGTAGGTGTTCCCTCATGCTCCTGGAACTCTGGCCCCTGCCTAAGGTACCACCTCCCACAGCCCCCACAAGGGAAGCATGGTCAGTAGTCATGTAAGCAATGGCCCAAGTTTCTGACCTTCAGGCTCAACTCCTCCCCAGTTACCTAGCAACAGTGAAGACCATAAAAGGGGCTATTCAGCCCCCACCTCGCTCTCTTACTCCTTAGTTACTTTACCTCTCACTTCTCTCTCCTCTTCCCTTTCTCTTCTCCTCTCCTCTCTTCTTTCTTTCTAGCCTTCTCTCTCTCTCTCTCTCTCTCTCTCTCTCTCTCTCTCTCTCTCTCTCTCTCTCTCTCTCTCTCTCTCTCTCTCTCTCCCCCTGCCTTCTATAATAAAGCTCTTCAACCATAGAAAGTCTCTGCTCCATCTAGATCCACTGTGCCACTCTTGCCAGTGTTGAGAACTTCTTCTCTTATCCCTCTCTCTTATAAGCCCAGGGTGACAGAGTGTCACCTCAGGGTTCCTGGTCAGGAGCTACCCCTTCTCCACCCCACCCCACACCGCCACGTGGGTCAGGAGTGTCACCCAGGGCTGCGTGGAAAGCGCAGGCAGCTCTGCCT
Source organism: Mus musculus (assembly GCF_000001635.26). NCBI lineage: Eukaryota > Metazoa > Chordata > Mammalia > Rodentia > Muridae > Mus > Mus musculus. The sequence goes on along the minus strand of NC_000067.6, from coordinate 17,738,023 downwards.
GTCGGCCTGCCCAGAGCACAGGAACTTTGGCCGAACTTTAGGCCCCTTTTCCTCCCCACTCTTCCCCCGGGCCACCCCTGCCCCCCCCCCGTTGGAGTTCACACAACACACAAATGCAAGTCTACATGCTTTCAACACAACTGCTATATTGTATTCTTTGATTCTCTATACTGCTATTTACATATTTACATTGCATTTATTTACATCCTATGCTGTCTGTATTAATTTTTTTCCACAAAGGTAAAAAATTCGTATCTTTCCAGGCAGTGAGAGATACATAAATTCTATACTCCTAGTTTCCCTTACTTGTTGGAAGAATTAAAATCAGTTTGGTAAACAGGATATTTTCTATGAGACTTTTAAAAACAACTGAGAAATAATTTTCCCTGAACAGTTAAAATATAAATGATAATACTAAGCAAGGACTATGATTTATATGTATTAGCATGTATAAACATATATGTGCACAACACATATAAATACATATACACACACACACATATATGGTACTTATATAATGGCTTTCAAATATTTCTGTTTGATCATCTGATGAAAATTTGGCAAGCAGTCCTTTTATCTCTGCACTGCTATCTCAGATCCTGTTGCTGTTCTGTGTTCAAATGGCTCAACTCAAAGTGAGATATTACCTTATCTCATTTGTCTCTTGGATTCTAGCTATATCTAATTGATAGAAGACACTGGTAGTCAGACAGTGTATGTGTGTGTGTGTGTGTGTGTGTGTGTGTGTGTGTGTGTGTGTGTGTGTGTGTGTGTACATATTCTCTGTTCCAAGCCACCTCCTTGTTCCAGGTGTCCTCTGACTTCTGAACCCTGGACACTGTGAAACAAGAGCTTACAGTAATGGAAATTCCACTTACACTCAATTCCACCAAGATCCCTTGCATAGAGCCACAGACACTGTTTCACAATGTTCCCTCATCAGATTCTTCATTTTTATCGGCTCAGACTCAGTTGATGGTCTTTGCTCTACAGCTCACTGAGGAAACCAAAAGCATTCTCACAAATGTAATCTCTTTCCTTTAGCAACTGAATCCAATAGTTTCCACACTTGTGGCCTCAGATTTTCTGCTAAAATGAATGAAATCACATTGTAGAGGCTATGCCTTATCCATCCTATGTAAGGTCCTTCATTAACTTAATACATTCTCTCCTAAACTGAAAAGTAAAAGCATTCTTATATTATTCACTATTGCCCTCTCATTTCTCTGGTTTCTCCAGGATTGTCTCAGGGAGTCAAGGTGATGTCACCACTTGCTGCCCTCACTCTTCTTATCTCTGCAGTAGGGTTTCTGGACACAAATCCTCCTATGAGCTTTTTAATGACACTAAAACTGTTGAACTTTTTGTTATTTCTCCTCTTGCCTTACAAGAAAGCTATGTCATCTGCTCCTCCAACCTTGCTGAGTCTTTGCACTCTGTGTCTTTGTTTCCCTTTTCTTTTGATTTAAAACACACATATCACACTTTGGGCCAATCTAAGGCATCCGATCTTCAGTCCATAACAATCTTCTCTTTGATTCAGGCAGTTACAGCTCAGCTAGGATAACTCCTAACAATATCTACAACCCTTCCATTATTATTATCTCAAACCCCACCTCTTTCTTCACTGGACACACTAAATTCAATTAAGGATGATGTGATCCTTCAAACTCAGTCTCTTCACTTTGCTCTGTTTCTCATTCTGCCACAGGAAATGCTTCAACTAATCATCAAGGAGCTGGAAACTCTTTTTTTTTTTTTTATAGGTTTTTTGAGACAGGTTTCTCTGTAGGCCTGTCTGTCCTGGGACTCACTTTGTAGACCAGGCTGGCCTTAAACTCAGAAATCCACCTGCCTCTGCCTCCCGAGTGCTGGGATTAAAGGCTTGCGCCATCACCACCCGGCTAGAGCTGGCAACACTTAACATAACCTCAAATTCTTCCTTATCCTTTGTCCTTCAATATGAAGTGAGTCGACAATATCAATGAAACACATTCTGAAACTGTGTCACTCCATCATTACCAGTCTCATGGTGGTCCAAAGCATCTCCCAGAGAGCACAGTGATGTCTTTCTAACTTAATTCTGTCTTCTATTATGTGGTCATTTAATCAGAGTAATTTTATGACATTTCACAATACTTTAAGTAAAACATGCTGTACACTAAGTTTTGCATTTACTCAGAAAACAAAAATCCAGTGTTCTTTTTACTTGAGAAAAAAGTGATTCTAGCCAATGTTTATGTAACTATATCATTTCTTTTTTTACTCCTCTAGTTGGAGAACATCCAGTCTCTTTGAACTGTAAACATCCAATCTTATTCCTCTCTTTTCTGGAGTAACAGATTTTGTGTATGGTCTTTTTTCTGCCTGCCACAATAGCCTCTGCTTCTGTGATTAGCTGAAGCATTGTAAACCAGTTGCAATTAAAAGGTGTTACCAAGCAGTAATGGTAGTGTCAGGTTAGTTTTCTGTCATGTCATTTTTATCACCTCACTCAGCTTATGTTTGTGAACCTGTTGAGTTTTCAAACATTAATTCATTCCTGACATTCTAGTACAGCAAGAATGTACAACCAATATCTACTGAATATAACAAATTTTAAACTTTCTGATGCAAATAAATTCTTTAAGGAATTATTATAGCTTTTACAATTTTAAAGACAAAAGATAGACAGAAACCTTGTCAGTAGTTCTCAACCTGTGGGTTGCAATCTCTTTGAGTCTCATATTGCTACATATCAGATATCCTGCATATCAGATATCTACATTACGATTCATAACAGTAGAGAAATTACAGTTATGAAGTATCAACAGGGTAATTTTATGACTGGGTATCACCACAGCATGAGGAACTGTGTTAAAGGGTCACATTAGTTGAGAACCCCTGACGTAGACTTGACATAATATCTGTACCAAAGAAGTCCTGTGGAGTGTTTTCATTATATAAAATCCTAAGACAGGTGTGTGAAGAAACAAAATTTGCAAAACAATAGAAACTAGTCCTTAATTAAGTAACATTTTTCTTAACTGTGATTACATTTATATAAATGGATATCTTCAATTTCTCATGAAGGTACACAATATAGACAACTGAATATGCAAAGAAATTGTATTTTCTAATAAATGTTACTAAATTTGTAATGTGTTTGTAATTGAAGTTGAAACTTTTAGATTGAAAAGATTTAGCACTGTGACTACTACCAGGCTATACAAAATGCTGGTCTGGAAAGAGAATGAAACAAAAAAACATGCTAATTTCTTCTAACCAATCTTCATTGAACTAGCCTTAGGTCATCGTATCATTCAGTTGTTCCCATGCTGTCAAGTATCATAGCACACTCTTTTGCTCTGATATTTTAAAGAAGCATTTGCAAGACTTAACTTTCATCTTTCCTCCATTTTGTATTCAGCCCAACCCATCATAACCCCTCACATGCCACTTTCTAACCCTCCATTTCCTTTGTAGTTCTTTCCCTTTATCCACAGCTCTAGTCTTCGAACAGTATTAAGAGCTCATCTTTTTGTTATTGTTGTTTTGCTTGGTTTTGGTTTTTTGTTTGGTTGTTTGTTTGTTTTGAGACAGTGTTTCTCTATGTAGCCTTGGATTTCCTGGAACTCACTCTATAGACTTGGCTGGCCTGGAATTCACAGAGATCCAAGTGCTGGGATTAAAGTCATGCTCCATCACTGCCCAACAGCCCAACAAGAGCTCATGTCTTAAATGTCTCTATCTATGGAGATCTTTGCTCTCCTCCTGCCTTTCCTGGCTGAATGCTCATGAGCCATAGCTTTAAGCTGCAGACTGGTTCCATGAATCCTACTGCTGCTTTTCTAACCACAGTTTAATAAATTCATGTGGATATCTATATCATATCCAGCACTGAGCTCTAGTTTTCCCTAACAAAAACAGTTCCCAATGAACACATAGTCACTTGCCACATGCAAAGCATAACCATACGACTTCAAAAATGAGCTTAAATGATAGCACATGTGATGACCTGGGAAGAAATTGATTCCAGCATATAATGTTACAGTTTCTATCTTCCTTATAGAGGAAAATTCCTTATAGAGGAAATATGAGACAAGTTTTAGTTTGGAAAGAAGAGGTGAGAGCAGGTAGGAAACAACTAGCTACCCTTTCTGGGAAAGGAAGAGGTAATGTGTGGATTCTGCCTCCATCTCCTGGCATTATATTGAATGCCATATAATCAGCATTTTCCAATTTTCACAACATTCCAAAAGTCCTTCTAAGTTTGTAGGATGCATAATGTTTTTCGTTCATATGTAATCGAAAGTAGAAACTGATACCAATTTTGTAGAGGAATGCTAGGGCAGTGAGGCAGCAGTGGGTAGATGTGTGAGGAAGCAGCCTCATGGAAGCACAGTAAAGGGGGATGAGATGGGGGCTTTTCAGAGGGCACGCTGGAAAGGGGGATAACATTTGAAATGTAAATAAATAAAATATCCAATAAAAAAGGATGATAGAGGCTGTGAAGGAGAAAATGAATAAATTGCTTAAAGAAATACAGGAAAATACAGTCAAACAGACAGAGGTCTTTAAAGAGGAAACAAATCCCTGAAAGATATACAGAAAAATACAATGAAACAGGTCAAGGAAATAAATAAAACTGTTCAAGACCTGAAAGTGGAAATAGAATTAATAAATGCAAACTGAGGGAATCCTGGATATGGAAAGTCTAGTGAAGAGAATAGGAACATCAGATGAAAGCATCATCTAAGCAATACTATTAAAGAAAAATTAAAATACTATTGAGAAATTAAGCTATCCTGTTTATTATTTTAATTTCTTTTATGCCTATTCTCCACATTTGCCTCAGATATTATCTTGCTTATTATTTCTCTTATGCCTTCACTTAACACATATATTTTAGAATTGAATTCAAGTCTAGAAAAGAAATAAGGCATGCATATATTTCACTAAAACTTAAGTATTATACAGAGGGAGCAGTAAGGTATTTAAGAATGGAGTAGGTGAATGAGCCCACTAGAAAATTCTTTGGAAGGATGACATCTGAGCTCAATTTTGAGGGCTACACAGAAGTCTAATAAGAAGAGGTGGAACACAGGCATGTAAACATGGAAGATACCAAATGGATGAAGCAGCTGCAGAAGCATGTCCTTCATTCAGAACAGCAAGCATGCCAGTGTGAACACAGGTAGCTGAGGTTCATGGTGTAGACTACAGGTGCTTCCTTACCTGAGTTAATTCTAGAGCCTTTAACTTTTTAACCAGGGAGAAGTTAATAGATTTTTTTTTGTTCAACTAACTGAGTGACCCACACAGACAAGCTGAGGGAAAGGTTAGCTTTACCAAGTGTGAAGAGGATACACTAGGCTATAAAACAGGAATGATTTAGTGCAGTCTGCTAAATGGGAAGGTATTATGACAACACAGATTTGAGTAGAGAAACAAAGGTTTGAATAAAATAGAAGAGGTGGGGCTCAAAGACATTAGTGAGGTGGGTGCTAGAACTGGATTAGCAAATGCACATTCATGTATGTGGTGTAGAAATCAGATGTGTGGACTTGAATACAGTTATTTGTCTGTTTCTTGGAGAGGATTGAACAGACATTATAAGGCCCTTGGCTTTCTTTTGAAGTTATTGTAGAATGAGTCTACATGGAGGCTACCCCATGCATACTAGGAAATGCATGAAGACAGTGCAGAGAGCATTGCCAGACTGAAGTATGGAAGACAGAGCCATAGAATATTTCAATTGAGTTGATAAAAGCAAAACCCAGAGAAAATATTTTTCAATGTTGAAAAAAAGAAGGATATAGAGTCATAAATCCACAGGAAGGCAGGCTCAAAGAAAGCACATTAGTTCAACAGAGCCTCCTCAGTGCCACCTCTGGGCTTTATATTTTTCCACTGGTTTTACCACGGAAATAGCCTGGGCCCAGAAGGGCAGCAGACTATTAGAGTTCATATTCCAATAAACAAAAGAGACAAGATGTGAGCCTGCTGCTCTACACATCCAAATTCAGTGTTTATAGTTGGCGATCTCTTGTCCCTTCATTTGATGCCCTAAGGCTCAATTCTTAAATAACCCTGAAGCAAACTTTCCTTGGGGTTTCCATTTTCTGTCATCATGACTGTGGTGCCAGGTTCTTCCCCAGCTCTGGGCTTGTATCTACCTAGCCTGAGTCTCCCAAAGCAGGCTGACTGTGCCTGGCATCTACATTTGTCTGTTTTTCCACCTTTTACCCACAACCTTTCTTCTTAAATTTAATGGTACTGATCACCTTTATGAAACAGGACACACCTCACTGGTAGTCTAGAAGAGCTCTTACAAGAAGGAGCACTTCAATACCCTCAGATCTAAGAATTTTGTGCCCCATGTATGTGAAGATTTTAAGTATTTCTATACATTTTACTCAATCAAACTATAAGGTCTTCAAGAAAAGGTCTGGCTTTCAACAGTAATATTTAACTCTGCACATTAAGTGATGATAAGGGTAGGCATGGGGATGTGACATTAATAAGTTGGCTGTTGTAGGGTTATAATAAGTACCAATTGAAAATATGGACATTGGCTATTTCAACAATTAATCTGAAAAGGCATATAGACTATAAGAGGACATTGAAAGCTACACAGAAAATGACTCTTTGGCCAACTTCAAGATTTAAGCTTTATTCCTTAAAATAAAAGCATTTTAAATAACCAAACTAACTGTATTCTAAAAGACTGCTCTGTATCAGTCTTTCATTCTTATGAAAGTCATAATAATATAATAATTGATAATAGTCCCAATAATTATTTTTAAATACCCCTTCAGTATGTATTCTAAAATTAATGTCTCCTACTATTTCAGTGGGGCACAGAGATCTGCAGCCTGGTTAAAAACAGCACACAGTTCCAATGTTAATAGTATCTAAGGGCAACACAACATAAACCCTGGCTGTTGCTGAATCTATAGTTCAAGGATAGAAAGAAACCAATGAATCAAATGAAAATCAAACATCCCAAACTAGGCATTATACATACTCTGCAGTTATTGTTGGTTGGTTGGTTTGTTTTTGCAAGGAAACATGAGAATCATGAAACTTATTTTTCATAATTTGAATATTAAATCACACACAGAGACCATAACAATCCCTTATGTAGGATTGAGTTCCCTAAGTTCTTCTGTATTTTGAATAAAAATCCAAAGGAGAAGCTGGGGAAATGGTTCAATTCACAAAGTACTTACCTTATAAACACTAAGACCTAGGTTTAGATCCTTAGCCCTCTCATAAGTGAGGCACTCTCCTATTCCAGGCAAGGTGGTGTAGATTGACAAAGCTAACACTGAATAAGCATAGACAAAAGGAACTATGGCTCTCATTGGCCAACTACTCTTGCTGAGTCAGGGAATCTCAAGTTCAGGGAGAGAACCTGTCTCAAAATTAAGGTCACGGGTGATAGATATACTCAACTGGTGACTTCCACATGCATGCACCTATGCATGCACACACATATGAACATTTACATGCACATACACCTCATACATATAAGCACACATGCAAACATGAAGCCACTTAAGACCTACCACCATTAAATAAACTTAGAGAGGATCCATAATTTGCTCTTATTGAAGGCTCACTGCTGAAGGAACTTAGAATTTTTCCCCTTAAGCACTCAAAAAGAAATATATTTATTTTGTATTCAATATTATGACATCACATCCTGCAAGGAATTTTGAGAACTGAACAATCTCTTTAGATCCCAAATATAAGTAGTGCCAGGAAGCCTAAAAATCCATTACATATTTCTTTATAACATATTGTCACCTTGTAATATTTATCTTAGAGAATTAAACCTCAGGCTATTTCAGTTAATCACCACAACCGTTCTTGGCATAGATAGCCTTAAGGAGCATGCAGCAGAGAAACTTTAGTATGTGGCCATTCACACAGCCAGTGAGTCATGTGACCAGGACTTCTACATGGGCCCAAAAATCCCAGTTTCTGAGGAGGTGTATTGAATGCAACCTTTCTTTAGCATAAAACAATTTTTTAAAAAAGTTTAAAAGATGTATTGTACTATTTTCTAAAGGGTAATGGAAAGTTAGAACAGCCATGGTTCTATTGATTTATCTAAAGGAATAACCAGCAGAACTAATGTAAATACAGGGTAAAAAGGAATAAGAGGAATGCACTACAACTACCTACATCACACAACCTGTCTGAAGTGTGCCTTTGAATATGCTCATTAAATAAACTTTGCTGTCACTGAAGTATTGGCTAGCTGGCTTTGCTAGCACAGTTCATGGGAGTAATATAATACAGTTTGAAAGCTTATCTAAATATGTAAGGTATGCAAATAATTTTAAAGAACTAATTTTGTGTCCCAAACCTGTTGATTTATACGAGGTAATTAAGGACAAAATGATCCTGTTATATTTACACTTTGAAGATTACAAACAATAAATTGGCTAAAGCATTTAAACATAAAATAGGTATAAAGTGGTTTTCATATTTGCAAGAAATAAAGGTCTACTGGGGGCATACATGTGTGCCAACAATTCAGAACTCTTCACTAAGTCTTGGTCTGAGTTGTGTAGCTCCACTATTTATAGGAAGGTCCTAAGAGGCCCTAGAGCATAATCTTTCTACTAAGTAGATTGAAAGTTAACACAGGAGCTGGCCAGATGGCTCAGCCAATAAAGACAAAACCTGAGGTTCAAAGTTGATGACCTGAGTTCATGTGCTAAAAGAGAGAATGACTGCTGAAAGTTGGCCTCTCCACCTCTTCATCATGGCATGTGACCCCCCCCCCCTACACAAAAGAATTAAATGTAAAAAGAGGCATTTAAAGTCGATACAGTAACTATTTAGGAAAGGGGTGACCTACCTTTAAAGCAGAGTTTAGAATACTTAGGAACAGTGGATCTGAAGGTACTTAAGTTTACACTGAAATTGAAAGAGCTCTTAACAACAGAAACATGAACAGATAGTGTGCAGATAAGGATATACTTGAAGAAAATGTTAAAAATTAAAGCAGAATGAGTGGGAAAAGATTAAAGAACAGCATGAATGAGTTTATCTATGCTGCCCTAGGCACCAAGAACATTTCTTTGATATACACCACGTGAACATGTCTTACCATATACTCCATATTAGAAGCTGTTGGGTACACCTGACTTCTCAGTTTATTATGGAGATCCAAGATGCTCTGCATATCATTGTCTGTGATGGCTCTTTTCCCTCTTTGCTTAGCTGTCCACCATTCACCATCCTCATCCATGTATTTTTCCAAAAGTTTCTCCAGCAAAGTGGCATTAGGAACCACCATAGCTGGAACTGCTCTAGCCACAAATAGCAGTGCGGTCACTCTGAGCCACTCCTGTGCCTTACACATCATAATGAATGGCCTCTGGGTTTCCCCGGGGAAAATCTCCAAGACAGGCTCTTCCACTCCTTGTGGCTATAAGACATGTCACACGATTCAGATGAAATTATTTTATGATAGCAAACCCCAACACATAAGCACTCCGGTTTTGAAAATACGTTTTCTATCACCTCCATTTTTCCATAAAGAACTTTTACAATGTGCTGTTGACACAAAATATTTTTCCAAGCTAACCACTAAGCCAAAAGTCGAGGGCAAAAGGAGCCGGGGAAGCTCAAGGCTTGAGAATAATTTCTGAATTACAAGGTTTTAAATGACATACCTTACAATGAGTACTATTTATATAGTGTTTTATTTTTGTCTGGAAGCTTTTACATTCTGCAGAAACTTTCAAGTTTTCTATTTAATTTGCTTTGTTTTATTTTTATTTTTAAAGGCACAATATCCCAGCATTTCATCTCTGGTTCATAGCTATTCATACACGACTCATGCCTGTATTGCTGGTACCTGGAGATGGCCCCGAGGTTCACTGCAAATGAATGGCTCAGGCCCCTGGAGCAACTTTTTTTTTTTCACCCATGTGCAGATGGAAAAATCAATCTTATTCCCATATTCCGGCAAAATTTGTGCCCAACATGTGAATTTAACCCTACCAAGCGCTCTCCTGGAGAACTTCAGAGTATGTCCCTCACATACAACAGGAGGCCAAGGTTCACTTGAACCCTGCGGGGAGGGCGTCCCCAGGACAAGGTGAAATGAAGAGTTCCTGCCCTGCAACCCATCTACCCTTTCTTGGCCAGACCTTTCTCTACAAGTCAGTTTTTCCTAGATGATGTTTCCAAACAGGGAACCAGGAAAACCTGGCAGCTGGACCACTCTGGATGCAGCTTGTGCATCGCCCTTACCTCTCCAGTGTGATGTTCCCCGGAGAGCGGAGCCTGGCAGAACTGCTTGTCTCTGCAGCTGCTCCTTGCCTTGACTCTGCCCTTCACAGAGGCGACAAGGACCAGGCCACCACGGGAGTCAGAGTGAGGAGCTGGCTGACCCCTGGGGACGCGAGCCCCTAGCTCTGCGACTCAAAGCAAACCTGGGAGGAGCAGTGGGCACGGGCTTCAAAGTTAGCAAAGTGCCCCTGAAAGCAGCTCTCAGAGTTGGGCTCCCGGTGTTCCAGAGATCTAGGGTGAGGTGGGACAAAGGAAAAACTCCCCGGGGACCTCCTGCTTCAGCTTGCAGAGCCCTGGCGCCAGGCGCTTCCGCCGCTCCTCAGCACTCGGCATTTATTGAGGTGCCTGCACAGGCACGTGATGCCAGAGCCCTCCTTTACCACCCCCACCTCCACCTCCACCCAGTTCTGGCCTGTGGGAGTCGACTTGCAGCAAGCCAGGATCTTTTGTGGGCGTGCACTGTGCCTTTGTGAGTGGAGGACGGCAAGGTCTGGACCCTGGGGGAAGAGAGCCTCTAGCTTCTCCCACCTCTCTCAGATCAAACACCCTCCCCCTAAGATTCTCTCTGATGGGATGCTGAAATTACTTACAGTCTGGTTGCAAAGGAGCTAGCCCCAGAACTTGAGGTAAGTGGGCATGGAGGTACGCTAAGAACTTCCAGTCTTGTACACACAAAAGGAAATCTAGGGGGTGGGATAAAAAGAGAAACAGGTTTTTTTATTTTTTTCTAATGGATCCCCATTGGTCTCTAGTTTCTAGAAGGAAGAAGTCTTTCTTTGGCTACTAAAGCTTAATGAGGACCAGATGGAGAAAGACTTTCAGAAGACTATTGAAGTGGATATTGCCTGACAGTTGAGACATGTCAGGAAACATGCGGTGTTGGCTTCTGAAAAAGGATCACCAGCATTTGGCATTTGTGAAAATAAGAAGAGTCCTTTAAACAATATATCATTGATAGACTGTCAGAATCTCAAAATTCAGTCCCAGGACAGATACCTGTTTTGCATCCTAGAGTAGGAATTTACTAATTGTAAACTCAAAAAGTATTGCCCTACTGAGTGTGGTGCAGTTTGTACAAGCACACTTTGTTTTGAAGTGGATTATCTAATTCCCCTGCCTTTGCATCGGCTCCTTTGAGAGTCCTCACCTCAAATTTCTGTCTCTATATCTGGAATGTCTCAAAGACCAAATCAGATTGTTCCAACCATTACCTGTCTCTTTCCATTATCCAGCTGCTCTTCTGTAGTCAGACCCCAAAGTCCCTGGTGACATGAATCTTTGTTTCCTAGAATAGCAAAGAATGGGAAGCAGACATATCAGAAAGAGAGCCACACTGAACATTCTCAGGTATAGAGTCACAAGGTTTTTCTTTAGCGTTGTACACACAGAATAGATGCAAATTTGTAGTTTGGGAATATTAATTCATAATTAGTGTCCCTAGCATTCAGGAAATAGGGCTTTTACATCTAAAACAGTCCAGTTTCTGATAAAGGACAGGTGATATAGTAATAGTATAGTATAGTAAAGATGGAGATCATGTCTACATGGAACACTTTATGTGTCATTGAAAAATCATAGAGAGAATTGAGTTAAATCTGTTAAAAGTGATTGCATATTTTTGAAATATTTGAAGAGGAACTTAAATAAAGATGATAAGAAATTTGGTAAGGCAATTATCACATTTAATATAAGAATGGCCTAAATATTCATCATATTAAGCATAAGCCTTCAATAATCTTGCATTTCCAATTTACTATATAAGCTTTTCTTTGATACAGTTCATGTTTTTATTTATTATTGCAACGTCTATTTGTCAACAGAAAGGCACAACTTATCCACATCAAATGAATGTCAAAATGGCACTTTGGTTTATGACTGAAGCAGTCCCTTGTAAAGCCATGGCAGGTTGTGGCATTTCTACTCTATTGTGGCAGATACTGCTGTGTACTTGGCCAACACATAATCTCCCACATCTTTGTTCCATCTGAAACTGTAGCGTCTGGTTTTACATGGGGTCCCCACCTTCTCATCAGCAGCAACCTTAGGAAGTGACTGGTGCTTATTCTAAGCAACGTTGAAAATAGATCCCTGTAGCAGTGACTAGTGTAGTAAGAGACAGTTCAAGCAATGCTTGCTCATCATTCAAGGAAGGCAGGGCTGAATTTAGAGCTGAGGACAGGGGTTGCAGTGGTTTTCTTTTGTGATCAAAAGAAAAATTATCTTTAGGTGCTAATTTGTGAGATTTGAAAAGTACAGTTGTTATTGAGCAAAGAGAAGGGACAGACTAAAGAATGACCTCTTTACCTGTTGAACAAAAGAATAAATAGTGTCTGTTCCTCCCTGTTCCTGACCAATCACTCCATTTTCTTGTTATGGGAGATAACAAATGGATGTTTAAGCCACACTGGCTTGGCTTGAGTATTAGCTACTTGTAGCCTAAAGCACTGGAATTGACATGTTTCTGCAAAGATGATTTTCTTTTGCTAGTATTCTATTCCGCATGCTGTAATTATCCATGTATGTGGAAAGTAAGGAACTACCTTAAAATGTATGCTAACCTACCTCTGAATTTCCAAGTGAGTACATGTTGTAGAGGTGACAGTTACTCCATACTGCCATAACCTCACATCTTCTCTCTATAACCTCTATCAAGACATCTTTACATCTCTTCTCCTGGAGATGTGTAATGCTACATTTCCTGTGTTTAGTACTTTAATAAATAGAACTTGTGTCAATGTATTAATTTATTTTAAAGGCTTACTTATTTTCCTCTTCTGTGTAAATGTCAGTGCCTGCATATATCTGTATATTACATTATATGATGCCTGGTATCCAGGGAAGCCTTTAATGTACATATGGTGTAAGTGCCTGAATGTTTGTGTGTATATACAGAGAGGGCAACCAGTGCTCTGGAGTAGGAATTACAGGAGGTCATGAGCCACCAAGTCAGTGTTGAGAGGCAAACGCAGGTTCGCTCCAACAGCAGCACCAATTCTTAATTCCTGAGCCATTTTACCAGCCCTGGACCCTGCAGGAGAAATACTTGCCTATCCCAAAGTCATGAAGAAAACACTGCTATATTATGTTTCACCTGTACTGCTAGCCATTTTCCAATCATGTCTTTGTTCCATACAGGGTAGATTTGTGCTCTCATGTGAAGAAGGCCCTTCATATAGAGTCACCTTCACGATTTCATAACTAAGGTACAGAAATAAATTCCATTGTCAAGACCAGCTTTATTATGATGCTTGGGTTAGGTTAGTAGCACTGTAACTATTCAGATCCGCATTCACGTTATATGTTGGTAACTCTTTTAGTGTGTCTTGAGGTCTAGGGGGGAAATTAACCTGATTTTAGATTTGAATGAGACACTGTTGTTATTTTGCAGTCTGGGTGCTGCTCATGCATTACCTTCAGGAATTCCTCTTTATCTTTGCTCACAGCTGGGACACTCTCTATGCACTTATACAGCATTCAGTAACTTCCTTGTGTTTCTCTGTCTTTCCTGCTACTCTAGTCTGCCTAGGAAATCTGTAACATTCAGCCTGATGATCTAACTCAACCCATTCCCTGCCATAGGTTTACATGGTTCAGCCAGCCCTTCTGCGTCTTCCCTGCCCTCTTCTAATTTCTTAAGTCAGAGTTATTTGAATACTTAGCCTATTCCCCAACAACAGTAAAATTTCTTATAGAGTAAGATGTGTATATGGGTTCCATTTTATCTCTTACAATGTATATTAAATACACAGATGAATGGGACTTTTGGAAATACAAAATATGATCTTGGGGAAGTATGTTTGTTAGTTGATTTTTCCCATTGCCTTAACAAAATGCCATACAGAAACAAGGAGGAGAAAGGGTTTATTTGGGTTTATAGTATAGGGTGCATAGTCTTTCATTGCTGGAGGTATGGCTGATGAACCATTTAAGCAGGAGATTGCTGGCCACAGATGGGATACAGAAGCAGAGAGCTTGCTCAGGAAGCAGAGCATTCTGGCCAGAAAGAAATCCAGACAATAACTCTTAAGGCCCAACTATAGTGGCCTCCATATGCCAGCTAGGCCTCATGTTCTAAAGGCTGTACAACCTCTAAATACAATACCAGTATCCAAGGACAAAGAGTGTAAATATATTTGAACCTAAGGGTATGTGTGCTCCAGGATGTACATAGCAGATGAACTGAAATCTACAAAATAAACCAAGTTCATCATGCTTGAGATGATTGTCACCTAAGCTATTTCCTTGGGGACAAAACATCTATGAAGTAAATATGTGGGAGACAATTGTGCTACTGAGAGAGGGGCAATTATTTTAAAAGTAAAAACTGGGCAGTGCATTAGCAACTATTGGAAGAATCTCCAAACTAAATAACATTAACAGTTTTTCAGTATTTTCTAGTTAAAGAATTCTGTCCTAAGACATTTAAATTAAAATTTATGAATATAAACTCTTTCTTAAATAAATAAATGCAATGCAGGTCTAATACATTTATTCTTTCCCATAATGCCTTCCTAATTATCTGTAGAATATGTTTCCTAACAGTAGAATGATCACATATTTCAGAAGGGAGCTGTATTTGTGTTATGAATGTTGTCTCAATTAGTGGCTTATTCTTCTACATATCACCGTAAAACCTATATTTACAGTTACAGCATCAGCAGAATTTTAATCTAGAGCATGTCCAAGAGATAGAAAGATACATCCATTGCCCTAAAACCATCCATCTGGGTTAAGCAGGATATTTTCAACATAGAGAAATGCAAACGTGTTTTCAAATGAAAGAAGTTGTAGGGCACATTCAGGGGTAGCCACCCCATATATAGACCTACAGATGTGCTTTAAGAAGTGTTTGGGGTAGAGGTCTTCCAGCATTACTGGGATGAACTGCTGAGAGAAGAATATTATTACAGGGAAAGTCTCCACCCTTTCATCAGTAGAATTAATGGCTGAAGCAAGTCTTTCATTCCAGCCTAAAGGGCATAAAAGCTTTCTCAGCTGTCATTAGCTAGCCTATGAAGAAATAGTTTTTATTTTTTTTTTTTTTGGTTTTTGTTTTTTTTTTAATATTTTTTATTATTACGTATTTTCCTCAATTACATTTAGAATGCTATCCCAAAAGTCCCCCATACCCTCCCCCCACAACTTCCCTACCCACCCATTCCCATTTTTTTGGCCCTGGCATTCCCCTGTACTGGGGCATATAAAGTTTGCATGTCCAATGGGCCTCTCTTTCCAGTGATGGCCAACTAGGCCATCTTTTGATACATATGCAGCTAGAGTCAAGAGCTCCGGGGTACTGGTTAGTTCATAATGTTGTTGCACCTACAGGGTTGCGCATTTCTTTAGCTCCTTGGATACTTTGTCTAGCTCCTCCATTGGGGGCCCTAAGCTCCATCCAATAGCTGACTGTGAGCATCTACTTATGTGTTTGCTAGACCCCGGCCTAGTCTCACAAGAGACAGCCATATCTGGGTCCTTTCAGCAAAATCTTGCTAGTGTATGCAATGGTGTCAGTGTTAGGAAGCTGATTATGGGATGGATACCCGGATGTGGCAGTCTCTAGATGGTCCATCTTTTTGTCTCAGCTCCAAACTTTGTCTCTGTAACTTCTTCCATGGGTGTTCTGTTCCCAATTCTAAGAAGGGGCAAAGTGTCCACACTTTGGTCTTCGTTCTTCTTCAGTTTCATGTGTTTTGCAAATTGTATCTTATATCTCGGGTGTACTAAGTTTCTGGGCTAATAACCACTTATCATTGAGTACATATCATTTGAGTTCTTTTGTGATTGTAAAAAAAAAAAAAGAAAGAAATAGTTGGCTAAAGTCCATATTCAAATTAAATGACAATTTTATAGAATAATGCTTAATTAAAGTGAAATTAAAAACTCTACTGTCTGACATAAATACACTCCTACAATTAAGAATGCACATGTATGTGTGAGTGTGTGTGTGTGTGTGTGTGTGTGTGTGTGTGTGTGTGTGTGTGTGTGTAGTACCTTAGGATTAAATGTTTTGTCAATTGATATTAGGGGAGTTTTTTTGAAAATTTGATTATAACTAGACAAATTGTACAGAAAACACTGAAAATAGGGAGGATTTGAGAAACCCTTTTATTTGTAATATATAATATCCAACTAATCTCCTGAAAATAAACCCAAAGATTAGTATGGATCTTATTAATGCTTTCTATCTAAAAGTGGTTAGTGTATAGATGGATCTGCCAATAACGCATTTGGCCTGTAAACACAAAGAAGTGAGTTTGGATCAGAACGCTTTTAAACGCTCGACAGGCAGTACAAGAATTGGGTAGGCAGAGACAGGAGGATTCTTGGAACTCATTGCCCATACAGCTTGGTTAATTTAGTGAGCTCCAGGTTCAGTGAGAGATACTGTCATGAGCAAGACATGACATCTGTCCCCAGCATGCATGCACATAAGCACATATATAATGAATGAACACATAGTACACACACAAAGTGAGAGGTGGGAAGAGAGGGAGGAGGAAAGCAAGGAGGAGAGGGATAGGGGGAGATACAGAGAAAAAGAGTGGGGAGAATTACAACAAAATAAAATATTAAGTAACCAATGATTTTATAAACAATAAGTAAAGCATATGAGCAAATAGAAAATATTGAATTATTTGCTTAAATAACTAGTTCTTGTAAACATATTTGAAACATCCATAATGTTATTATTAAAAAATACATCATTGACAGGAGATTCCTGTTTCTGCATCTGCCTTGCTTCATTTAATGATCTTAATTTCGGTACCAATTTTGGTATCTTCTTGGTTCTCAATATTTCTTTCTTTTCACCATTTGTGCAAATTCTTTCCCAATCTATAATACATACCAACAACTATAGTTATCTCTTATCTCTCTTCTTTCCTTTTTTCTCAAATCCTAACTCTTCCAGAAACTCTTCAACTTGTCCAACTATAAACATACTCTACCTATATTCTAAAATCTGCATATAGCCTAAAATGCTTAATGAAAGGCAAATTTAGTAATACAACTACAATTTCTTTTAGACTTAAAGAGACTAGTAAGACTTAATTACAATGGGGACCTAGATTTGAGAATCTTTGAAATATATGTTGTATGTGTATATGAGTGTGTTTGTCTATGTGTTTGTGTGCACATATGTGCATTTGTGTATAGACACCAGAAGTTGACATCAGATGTCATCCTCACTTGGCACTTACAATGTTTTTATAAGGTTTATTTTAGCTATTTTTTAAATCATTTGTTTGTGTGAGAGTGTGTAGGAATAGGGGGAGTGTGTGGCCATGAATCCACACATTAACAGAGACAAGGGGTTTCAGAAATCTCTGGAGTTAGAGGTCCAGGTGGTTATGAATCTTTAGATATTATGACTGGAAATCAAAATCAGGTCAGCAAGAGCAGTATATACTCTTAATCTCCAAGAAATCCCACCAGCCCAGGTCACGATATTTCTAGAAACAGAGTTGTTGTTTTCTTTTGTTTATGTTTGTTTGTTTGTTTGCTTGTTTGTTTGTTTTTACTAAGTCTGGAATTTATCATTTCAGCTAGACTATCTAAGCAGATAGACGCTCCAAGGATCCACCTATCTTATTCTCTCTGCTGCTACAATTTGCAATTATAGGCATACCTGACTTTGTAGGGATCTAAACTCAGGTCTTCATCCTTGTGTAGTGAACATAATAACTGATCTATCTCTCCAGCCCCCAAATAGAATTTGTTTTATTTGAAATAAATACATAACAATCTATATTCATAGTAAGTACCGTTAAATTTAATATGTATTTGTTGTAATTTGGATAAAGAATAATTCTGTGGAAATTTTTCTTCTTTCTTTTTTTTGAGTATCCATGGTAAATTAAACATTCCTACTGTAGTGATTGATTGAATTCTGTCAACAAATTGTTCTCTTACATTGGCTTTGGGCTTGATTTTGTGACTTTTATTGTCCCTAGTGAATGTTGGCAGAAGTGACAGAGTGTATATACCACACTAACTTTGAGGAGACATAGCAACTTGAACCTGCCATCTTGGAATTATCATGAAACAGCATGCCATGCTTATTGTTGTTCTCTCAAGATAGTCCTGAATTAGACTCTCAGCTACAGAATTCAGCCTGTCAAAGACTACAAAGTCCACCTACCAGACCCACAAATTCATTGGGTATATTGATCTCAGCTCCAGAAATTTTACTCTTGCACTCTGCACGTGAACCGTCAGAGAAAAGGCCTTGCTGAGACCTTAACACTTTAAGTAATGAACTGGTCATGTAGAACAAGTGTTGTTGAAGTTCAGAGAAATCAGGTAACTAGAACTGAATGACCTATCTTTTACCTCAAAATCCTTGCCAGAGCAATCCCATAACCAAACCTTCCTCCACCAACTGCTACTTTCTTAGACATGCAAGTGCAATCTTTGTACAATGAAAAACTGACATCAGAGGTGAGAGGCAGTGGCAGGCTCACAGAGGACATTTTAACTAACCATTTTATTTTGAAGTTTAGACACTTTTCTTACTTCTCACTTCACTAGTGGCCTGTGGTTTAAAAGGTTGCAGGGGTATTTTGTTTTTGTTTTGTTTTCCTATGAATCTTGTCAATAATCCAGCTAGTGCCTCGTAACCAAATAAATACAAGGATAATTGTATGTAGGTGATTCAATTTTAAAGAAAAGCAGGAAAGCAGTAAATAAAATGTTGCATCAAGCTGTGCTGCACAGCTATCCTTTCTAAGAGATTGTTCACTTGGAAGAATTGAATTGCTTTTTCTAAAGGATTTATAGATTTAAAAATGTATGATTTTGTCAGCGTACTCTACTGTTACATAGTATTTTAATAAATGAGATGTTTAAGAAAAATATAACCCTGAAACCAAACAGGAATCCTTACTTTAGAAAGAGCTGGCTCTGCAAAAAGGAACATTCATTTGACTAAAACAAAAAGTGAATGGCAGGAAGCATGCAGGGTCAAATCCAAGGTGAAACACATTTCTTGATATGGAAAAATAAAATGAAGTAAAAAGACTGTCTGCCCTCGACGTTATTATATAAAGGAAGCAATGTTCTGCAGAGTCAGATTAAGCTTGTGCCAGGAAGGAAGTAGTAGGTGTGTGTTTTGAGACATGAACAGTGGCTGAGGTCCAGATGGCCAACAGAATGGCTGAGCAAGGAATCAAAAACATTCAAGACACATTTCTCCTCTTGCAAAGGCAGCCTTCTCTCTAGCTCATTCAAGATTTTATAGAATGATTTGGGATGCATCTGAATATATTGCAGATATATTATATATTATATAAAAATACTAATCATATAGATAAATATTAGTATGTATATTATATATTCTAAATATGTAAAAATCAAGACCACCTGCAGTTGTAAAAAAATTATTTGAAAGGGAACATGTAAGAAAAATCATCCACTCATCAAATCCCAGAAGATGGATTTGATTTCTACTTTAAATTAATATCTTTTCTGATTGTAACAATTCAGCTCACAGACTGTCTATTTCCAAGCTGAACATTGCTCCCACATGTGGAGCAAATTGCCTTGCTCTATCTGACCAGATTTCCTGTTCTACTTCAGGCTTCTCAAGATTTATTTAAAGTATACCCTTGGCTCAGTTTGCTAATCCAAGCTACAGGGTTAGAATTAAAGAAACACAAACCAAGAGAAAAATCATCTAAAGAAATACAGACCCATTTTCTTTCTCCTCGTCTTTTTACTATTTAACCCACAATTTCCCCTTTCTTTTTCCAAAGACAATTTTTTCTTTGTGACACTCTGTGCTACTTTGAGCATTAGCAACTTTATATGTTGCAACTGTTTTCTAAACATTTCTAAAGCTATTTAATTTGGTAAAACATACATTGTAATTGATCTTCATTTTGTGGCATAAACCTGGCATCACTATGTTTCTGGACCCTTCCAAGATGAATATAATTCCCTTAGACAGAAGTAGCTCTGTTTTGGCATTTCATGAATACTCAGTGATCATGGCTTCCTGCTTAAGTCCTGGGAGTCAGTGCTTTCCACTATTAAAGCCACAAAAATAACAACTAAGGCTCATAGCAACCTTTGGGAAATCTATCTTCCTCATTGCATTGCTTTCACTTTGTCATTTATGTTACAGTAACATAATAAACACCTTTAACTTATTATAAAACTGAGCTGCTCCCTATCTTTATAGATAATAAACTGTGAAGAAAAGAAATTCTGTTTATATTTTTTTAACTAAAATGCAAGTATAGAACAAAGAAATGACCATTCTCTGTGCTGTTATCCTCATACATTTACTCTAAGTCAAATTTCCACTTAACTGAAAATTTGAAACTATGCAAAGATGGGGCTGGGGAGATGGGTCAGTCAGTAAATATGCTACTGCATCTAAGCATGAGAACCCAAGCTGAGATTTCCAACACCCATGGAAAAAGCCAGGCATGGCAGACCAAGCCGATAATTCAGTGCTGGAGAGACAGCAATAGAAGGTCTCTGGGGTTCCCTGGCCATTCAACCTAGTCAATTTGGTAAGCTGGAAGTTCATTGAGATATCCAGTCTCAAAAAATAATAGAGTGGTTTATAAAAGCACCTGAAGTTAAACTCCATCCTCTACATAAACAAGATAACCTCACAAAAATCTACTCTAATGTTAACAATTTCTTACCAAGAAAATGTCAGACTTTGGCTTGATTTGGTTTGTTGTGCAATTCAGAAATTATTACTTTTATGACCATGAAAAATTATGAAAGCCACAATCAATCTACTTTTGAAGTAAAACCAATAAAGATATTATCTCAAAACCCCAAATGTATTCAAGGTACTAAATTCATTATGATATTGCCTTAATTAAAAAGTACATTCAAAGGCCATAGTATCTCCTAAGGACACAACCTTTGTACCATATTCTGAGAACCTATTTCCACCTATTTTACTAACTTCTCCAACATATTTATTTTAGTTCATTGCTATTTCCAGATTTTCAATACAAGAAATCATTTTTGCTTCTAGATTCAAGTCTGCTAGAATTATACTTCAATCATTAGAATTTTAATTCAAAAGGCTGAGCATACCTGGTCATTTTCTATGGTCTTTATTATGTTTTTGAACCTTTCTAAAGCTGTTCCAACTTATTCTTTTTATAAATAGAAGAGTAAGTTTATAAATAAAACCCAGCCTACGAACATTATGCCATGTTGTGTCTTGAAGTTCAGGGTTTCTAAGTCTAGGCAAATAATCTTCCAGTTGACAGGGCTTTCAACAAAACTGACTGCTTTGGATGAAATCTGAGATGACTCCTTAAGGATGTGCCAGATGAAGGGTCTCAGTTATCTCCTGGCAACATGGCAGCCTTTCTAAGACCAGATGGTATACCTACCACAGATGTTCACAACAAAGAAGGTAGGGAAAGAACAATACAGAGAAACACACATCTTTTGATGGAGTGAATGAATGAGTGCCCTGATTATAAACCTAGAACCAATGAGTCCCACTCCACTATTTTATGTAGGCACAAGACTTTCACATATGTGGTAATTATTTTTAATAAATTAAGATGGTAAATTTTCATAATATATAAAAAGATTTTATTTTTTCAAATATACAATTCATAATTTTTACATTAAGAAGATCAAACTTAGGATACCCAAGATATAAGATACACTTTGCTAAACGCATGAAACTCAAGAAGAACGAAGACCAAAGTGTGGACACTTTGCCCCTTCTTAGAATTGGGAACAAAACACCCATGGAAGGAGTTACAGAGACAAAGTTTGGAGCTGTGACAAAAGGATGGACCATCTAGAGACTGCCATATCCGGGGATCCATCCCATAATCAGCTTCCTAACACTGACACCATTGCATACACTAGCAAGATTTTGCTGAAAGGACCCAGATATAGCTGTCTCTTGTGAGACTATGCCGGGGCCTAGCAAATACAGAAGTGGATGCTCACAGTCAGCTATTGGATGGATCACAGGGCCCCCAATGGAGGAGCTAGAGAAAATACCCAAGGAGCTAAAGGGATCTGCAACCCTATAGGTGGAACAACATTATGAACTAACCAGTACCCCGGAGCTCTTGACTCTAGCTGCATATGTATCAAAAGATGGCCTAGTTGGCCATCACTGGAAAGAGAGGCCCATTGGACTTGCAAACTTTATATGCCCCAGTACAGGGGAATGCCAGGGCCAAAAAGGGGGAGTGGGTGGGTAGGGGAGTGGGGGTGGGTGGGTATGGAGGACTTTTGGGATAGCATTGGAAATGTAAATGAGGAAAATACCT
Source organism: Mus musculus (assembly GCF_000001635.26). Lineage (NCBI taxonomy): Eukaryota > Metazoa > Chordata > Mammalia > Rodentia > Muridae > Mus > Mus musculus. The sequence goes on along the minus strand of NC_000067.6, from coordinate 17,715,449 downwards.
AATAAAAATATTTTTTAAAAAAAGACCAAACAAGTCAAAGTCTGTCTATAAACCCAAAGTCTATCTATGTATCAATCCTTTGCTTAGATTGATTAGGACAGACCTCAGGAAGACCAAGTAATTCCAAATAAAAGTGTGCAAGATTTCATGATTTTGATTTTGGAAAAAGTTGAAAGAAGACAAGTCATGAGCAGAGGCTTCTTATCTCCTAGGTATTAGGAAAAGTCATTTTCCTTGACACTGTTGGAACCATAGCTGGCAAGGTTTGGCAGGGTAGCACTTCCAAAAAAAAAAAAATTGGATTTTCTAGAGTTATGGGTCCTCCACCCTCATCTTTTCTCAGAGGTTCCATCTATAAAGAGCACCATGTCAATTAGATGTTAGGTCATCCAAGTATTTCTCATGTGTTGAATTGTATTTGCTCCAAAGTTCACAAGGTCACCTCCTAGCTGATTGGTGATGTCTTCACAGTAGAGAGCATCACATAGTAACTCCTGCCTAATCAAGCCAAAAGCAACCAAAATCCTTCAGTGTGGGAAGAAGCAGAAACCAACACTGTCCATGTGTGCTGCAATAAAGCCCCATTCATTAACTTACATAAACAAAATCTCTGGTTGTCACTAAAAGCTATTTCAGGTTCAGGGATTGAAACCCAGCAAACAAGCCTTTCTCTTTGTCTCTGTCTCTCTGTCTCTCTGTCTTTGTGTGTGTGTGTGTGTGTGTGTGTGTGTGTGTGTGTGTGTGTGTTATACTGCTTGTTTGTCCGTTCTATGTATGTGTGTCTATATGTATGTGTAGTATATGTATGTGTATGTTCTATGCTTGTGTTTGAAAGTTCAATACTCAATGTGAAACAATTCTGATAATTTGCATAAAAATCCTGCATTAGACCACTCAAAAAATTGTCTTAAAAGAAATTGTCTTCAAAATGAAAAAACATAAATGTTACACTGATTCTATTGAAGACTCTTAAAGTGAGATTATATTAAAGAGATTTGTTTGCCTTGTCTATTAGAGACAGGTTCACATGTGTAACCCACACAGGCCTTGTACTTAAATTCATTTTATCTCAACTAGCATAGTTTAAGATTGCAGGCATGTGCTATCACACTCAGTCAAGAAAGGTATCTTTGCATTATTAAATAAAGAAAGAATTTCTCAAATAAAATAGAATAATCATAACACAGAAAGGAAACTTTTGATATTTGTTTATGATAAAGAGCTTGTAATTTTGAGAGGAGTGTATTTGGAAGGGGTGCTGACATGGGAGAAGGAGAAAGGGAAGAATAGAAATGAAATAAACACAGTCTTCACATATAAAATTCTCAAAAAATTAATTTAAAATTAACTATATTAGACATAACAAAAGAAAATACTATCAAATTAAATAGCAAGTGCAAGTTTAAACAGATATTTGCTGTAACGTTTGTATTACTGATAGATTTGTGCTCAAAATATGGAAGCAACCTCAAAAATCATTCAGCAAAACACAAATGATTCAATTATAAAAGAATGCTAAAAGAAACGAAAGGAAAAATGGTAAAGACAGAATTATATATCTTGATTTTCATTATGTTAATTGAAGCTTTAAAACAATAAGGGTGGTATTTGTTTTAAAACAATTAAGGATCATACTCATATGATAGGAAGGAAAGAAAAGTGGATTCCCATACTAAGAACTCAAGTATATTCTATTATTGTCCTATTTTTTGTGGGTAAATAGAGAACACACATAGGGAGGATAAACCATTATAAACAGAAGTTATGAGGTTCATACATTGATATAATGGTAACAGAATATCATTTTAAGATATTGTCATCTATTATATCTTTAAAGGAAGGAGAGAGTGAGAGAGAATAGGGAGAAAGGGAGAAAGAGAGAGAGAGAGAGAGAAGAGAGGAGAGAGGAGAGGAGAGAGGAGAGGAGAGAGGAGAGGAGAGAGGAGAGGAGAGAGGAGAGGAGAGAGGAGAGGAGAGAGGAGAGGAGAGAGGAGAGGAGAGAGGAGAGGAGAGAGGAGAGGAGAGAGGAGAGGAGAGAGGAGAGAAGAGAGGAGAGAAGAGAGGAGAGAAGAGAGGAGAGAAGAGAGAAGAGAAGAGAGGAGAGAAGAGAGAAGAGAAGAGAGAAGAGAGGAGAGAAGAGAGAAGAGAAGAGAGAAGAGAAGAGAGAAGAGAAGAGAGAAGAGAAGAGAGAAGAGAAGAGAAGAGAAGAGAAGAGAAGAGAAGAGAAGAGAAGAGAAGAGAAGAGAAGAGAAGAGAAGAGAAGAGAAATGAAGAAAGAAGAGGGGAGGAGAAAACCCTTATGAAATGTTTCCAGGCATTTTACCACTGGCCCTCACAGAACTTTTGAGCTCTCCTGATAGTACTGCAGAAGATACCCATAGTAAGTTAAGACATGGCATTTTCATTTGAAAAGACAATGAAAGAGACTGCACAAAACCCTCACTGATTTGCTCAAAGCCATCAATTGATGGAATCCTCCAACCAGACTGCTGTGGTCCATGTCTTAGTCAGGGTTTCTATTCCTGCACAAACATCATGACCAAGAAGCAAGTTGGGGAGGAAAGGGTTTATTTGGCTTACACTTCCATATTGCTGTTCATCACCAAAGGAAGTCAGAACTGGAACTCAAGCAGGTCAGAAAGCAGGAGCTGATGCAGAGACCATGGAGAGATGTTCTTTACTGGCTTGCTTCTCCTGGCTTGCTCAGCCTGCTCTCTTATAGAATCCAAGAATATCAGCCCAAAGATGGTACCACTCACAAGGGACCCTCCCAACTTGATCACTAATTGAGAAAATGCCTTACAGCTGGATCTCATGGAGGTGTTTTCTCAACTGAAGCTCCTTTCCCTGTGCAGTGTTTTGGAGATGCCAGTACCATGAGATGACCACCAAGAGCAGCAGCAGTGGAGTACAGGCGGCTGGAGCCTAAAAGACAACATGTGTGCTACAAAGGGCATGGCTGGAGAAGTGACCCAAGCCCTTGGAGGAACCCAGAAGATCGTGAGTTGGATCCCATACATTGAATAGTTGGAGATTGATTTTTGCTTTTCATTGTGACTGTACCCTGATGCTTTTCCCTCTTGAAGGAAGAAACTATTTTAGTGGAACCCACAGTTAACAGACTTTTAGTTGTAAAGACTTTGGACTTTAAGAGAGATTGAAATGTTAAGAATATGTAAAGACTGTGGGACTTTTAAAGTTATTTAGATCTTGGTGATGAATAAGAATGTAAGGATTGAGGCTTATTAGTGATGTGTTTGTGTGTCAAGTTGACAAGGGATCAATTGTACTGGTTAGTTTTGTGTTAACTTGACACAGAGAAAGGAGCTTCAGTTGAGGAAATGCCTCCATGAGATCCAACTGTAAGGCATTTTCTCAATTAGTTATCAAGGGGGAAAGGCCCCTTGAGGGTGGGACCATCTCTGGGCTGGTAGTCTTGGTTCTATAAGAGAGCAGGCTGAGCAAGCCAGGAGAAGCAAGCCAGTAATGAACATCCCTCCATGGCCTCTGCATCAGCTCCTGCTCCCTGACCTGCTTGAGTTCCAGTCCTGACTTCCTTTGGTGATGAACAGCAGTATGGAAGTGTAAGCCGAATTAACCTTTTCCTCCCCAACTTGCTTCTTTGTCATGATGTTTGTGAAGGAATAGAAACCCTGACTAAGACAGTCCAAGACTGTCTTCTAGCAAGGCCTGCTGGTTGTATCAGGAAATAGGAGTGCACAATGTGGATGGAGGTCTAATCCAAACTCTATCATTTGTCAGTGTACTGCCTGAGGGAAGTCATAAACAGTCTGTGCTCTCTGCATTTTATTTATTCATTTTATTGTCCTCTTTTAAAAAATTGTGTTAACACTTGCTTTGAAATGCCATGTGTCAATTCAAGGTTACTTGTAATTTTTTAGAACACGAAATATTTTTTAATTGGCACTAAAACCCCCATTTCTCTAATACTGATGTCTTCATTGCCCACATAGGAAGCCAGAAGCTAAGTCAATGAAACCCTTTACCAAAGTTCCCAACACACACATTTCAGTGAGATGCTTCAGATACACTATAACCTTCACAAGGTAATGTGTTAGATGTTTGCTCCAGAGGTTAGTGTTCTGGGAATTTTCAAGGCCTTAAAAGAGGAGACCCGGAGAAAGCCTGTATCCATTGTATGCTTTCACAATGTAGTTGCCACCCAATCCTTTCAGTTCTCTTGTGAAAGTGGATCAAACAGAAGTCCTCCTGCCTTGTTTTCTCTTTTATCTACTTCCTGACTGAAGATAGAATCACCTAACCTGAGCAACATTGCCACCATTGTCCACATCCCATTTGCCATGGACCCTCACCACACCTGAATTGCCTGCCACACATGATATGTTCTTAAATCTCGAAAGTGTCAGCTAAATAAACTCCCCTCTTCACAAGAGGCATGTGACAGCCTTTGTGTACAGGGATGACAAGCTACAAGGAGGATACACTGTGCAAGGCGAATCTTAAGCTTATTTTAAGAAATGCTGAAATATATTTCAACTTATGTTACAATATAGAACACTTCCATATTCCTTGATTATTTATTCCTGGGTTAAATAATATTTCTTCCTATTTTATATTGTTATATATATGTTGTTTATATGACAACAATTTGAAATGTTTTTAAGATAAAATAGAAAATATGTCATTTTTTTCTTCTAGTATGGTTGATTAAAGGCTCTATATCTAAAATAAACAGCAATAAATTTTCCTAGGACAAATGTAAATGATATAAATCCATTCCTCCATTCTAAGTGATAGATGACAGACTACTCACCTCCCATGACCTAGAAATGTCCAGATACTTCTACATCATTGGACAAGAAAATATGTGTCATGGAAGAGGAACCAAAATGAGAAAAGTTAAAGTTTGAAAGGTTTTCAAAAAATATGATGTCTTGATTTTTTTTCCAAAAAAAGGGGGGGGGGGGTACAAAGAAATGTAAGTGCAGATGTATTTTTTGCTAGTGCTTTCCCTGGGGTTTAGGGTAGGGATCAGGCAAATCATTGGCCCTTAGTGCTACTTTCCATCACGTCCTGGCTGTGAGGGGTAGCCTCTCCCTAGCCTCTCTGTGCAGGCAAGCTTTCTACCAGCCCAGATATAAGCAGGAAAAGACAAAGTCTGTCATCTAAAAGGTTCAGGCATAGAGGAACTGTAGTCCTCTCAGTAGCCTAGCCTAGCCTCCTGGACCTGGAATACTCTTAGTTGTCAAGACAACTTGAAAGCTGGAGGAAAACTTGGGAATTTGAAGTCATTCTCCGGTGGAAACTGCTGAGCAGAACATTACCACCTTGCCAAAATTAATACTCCCACTGTTAAAGAAATTAAAATCCTAATGCCATGCTCATTCATGTTTATAATCATATACACCGATGAAAAATAGTTTCTGTTAACTTTGGGAAGACCTTTCTGGCATTAGGTATTTAAGAAGGTGTTTCAGTGCCGTCATTAAAAATATCTGGTTGCTTTTGTCAAAACTGTGCTGAAGGAGAGAAGTTAGTGTAACACACAAAATAATGTTGTCTCTCACATCAGTATGATGAGCTCTGTGGGCTGCATGGGACTGTCGCAGCTTAACCCATCTGTGCATTGTGGGTTACCATCATGGAGCAATCCAATACTTCTGTTACCTTCACGAGGCGCCCCATGTGCTGCAGAAGAAAGTAGAGCTCAGTGTGAAATGCAGCGCTCATTTAGACCATGAGGAAGAAGGAACTGGAAGTTCAAATAGGGATAGCTTCAAAGGTAAGCACACACACACACACACACACACACACACACACACACACACACACACATATACCCTGACAAACCACACCACAACATCTTCCCACCAACCTGGCCCTGAAGAGCCCTAATTCCAGTAACAGCCCTGGCCAATGTCCACTCTGTCCAAGCCTCTATCCCAAGATTGAGTGAGCCGAGAAGTATGTGTGGCTTAAAAGAGACACCAAGAAAGACCATTCAGCCATGTAGCAGCGCTTTCGGCTATGTGAGTCTTGAAGGGAGATGAGTCAGGCTACAAAGAAACACTAGTTCCTCTTAGTTCGGGTATCATGTTCACAGGGCTGCCATGGTACAGACTTAACAAACCTCCCTTCACCATAGCCCTGGCAAAGAATCAGTTCTGCATTTAATATTTACAGGTGCACCACATGTTAATCTGTGGTTCCAGTTTCTTAGTTCACATATGTTCACAGTCTAATATTTTTTAATTTAAATAATTTTATATTTTGAAAAATAATTTGATTTTCCAAAATTATACATTTGGAGAAATGACATGTTTTAGTTCATGCATATGTTATATAATGATAAAATCAAGAGAAGTAGCATATTTATCATATTAACCATTATCATTTCAATGTGATAAGAGCAAACAAATCTTTTTATTTATTGTTCATAATTGCTGATTATACTCACTATCTAGTACAATGTAAAACTAAAACTTACTCCTTTTATTTAATCTAATTTAATTTAATTGACAGACTTTCTTCCTCTAATAAGTTCTTCAACTAATTTTCTGGCTATTGTGCAGCGTTAGTCAGTATTAAAGTATGAGCATGTTCAAATTTCACAGGTAAGATCATATGGTATTTGCTTTCTTATATCGTATTTTACATAGTTATAATCTCTGTATTCTTTCACACTGTTACAAATGACAAGACTTTATTTCTTTTCATGATTCAATATTATCTTATTATACATATACTCTAAACTTTATCTAATAATTCATTTTTTCTTTCTTTTAATGGATTATTTTCTTTATTTACATTTCAAATGTTACCCCTTTCCAGATCTCCCCTCCAGAAAACCCCTATCCCATTTCCCATCCCCCAACCTCAATGAGGATGCTCCCCCACCCACCCACCCACCCACCCACTTACCCACTCCAGCCTTACTGGGCAAATATTAATTAAAAGACATGAATAAATAAAATAATACCAATTATTATAGTGTAGAATGTGACACTCTAGACATTGTCCTGACCCTCTTGAGTTATAAGGAGCTGTAATTACCTGAAGAAGACCTAATCAGAATTAGGTTCATCACTTTCTGCCATGGACAGGGTGCACAGAAGCACCCTTTCCCAGGGTTTCTAGGCAGTTAATAATTATTTAGATAAAAAGATTCCATTCCTCAAGTGTTGTTGCCAGCCATTAGTTGCTCATGTCACTGTAATTAATCCCAATTAAAATCATTGGTTGACCAAAGCACACTTGGGTCGAAGTGTTTGTTGTTTGTTTCCTATTTTTCTCATGAGGTCCCATCTCCAGTGAGTAGACATTTTCTAATGTTTCCTCAAAAAAGATTCCCACACACTTGTTTTCGCTAGTATCGTCCATAGGCACAGTCGAATCATGTCACAAACTACATTGAAGTAGTTCCCTTATTGTTTAGGTTGTAAATGTTGACACATTTTTGAGGTGGTCAGTTAAGATAATATAATGTATACTGTAAATGATAGTAAAAATTCATAACTATTCAATCTTCAACTTACTGTATTAAAATAATTTTACACTGGGCACTGGCAAATTATACACTCTATTTATTAAGATAATGTAAAAGCAAGAGATAAAACATGGAAAAAATCTTGATCTTTTTAATGGGTAAATGGTCACAATGGTTTTGGCAAATTGTAGAAAAGCAATTGCTAATCCTTTCATGTGAAGTCCCCTCTCCTAATTATGTTTCTATTTCCTCCAGGACTCTACTCCAAGTACACAAATGCTCATTTAATTTCTTCAGGAAAAAGAATTAAAGGTAGTTCATTCCATAAACTCTCATTGTCCATTAATTAAAGTTAGAATTATTACTTTTGTTTATGTTTTATTTTAATAAAAACAACATAAAACTCGAAGATGCCAAAGGCACAATTACTTAAAACCATAGCTAGTGTTCAAAGGTTTGATGAAGTAGGATCAAGCACCCACAGACTGCTCCCTCTTCTGGTAGATCTATGTAAAATACAAAAAACAAAAAACAACAACAAAAAAAGAATGTGACTCTGGTATACATTTAGTCAAATATCTAACTGTACTATTAATTATTTATGATAGAATTCTGTGAATTAACCAAGCCTCCAAGATGAGACCTTAGGAGAGATATTTTTATTAGTTATTTTATTTATATTTCAAATGTTATCCCCCTTTTTGGTTTCCACTCTGAAAACTCTCTCCCCCTATGTCCTCCCCCCTCCCCCTGCTCACCAACTCACTCACTTCTGGTTCCTGGCCCAGGCATTCCCCTATACTGGGGCATAGAGCCTTCACAGGACCAAAGGCCCCTAGGAGAGAGATTTTAAAGGTGGATCTTTGGTAACTGGACATACATTGCCTTGCTTTTAGTAAAGGGCGAGGTTTTTCTCGCCTGGGAACACTTGTAGGGATTCCCAGACCACTGAGCTTTCAGATAGTAACAATTCAGATGGTATTTGATGTGGCTGGAAGCACTGTGTGTATTAAAGGAATCTACTTAAATACAGTGATTTTTTTCCCAATTCTTTATGATAAACTAAAGCACACTTTTCCCTGAGACTTTGATTGTTTCATTTTGCTTACCCCGCCTTCACCACCTACATCCCACCCCTCACCTCCTGCCATGTGAAATAGTGAGCACCCCAGTGCCCACTAAAAGGATTATGTTGGAAATTGTTGAGGTGTGTGACTTGGAAGTATTTCATTTCATGGTTTAGTTAGAAGGAGGGAAACATACTCCACCTGGCACCAACAAAGACTTTATTCAAAGTGGGAATCCAAAAAAATTCTTTTTTTTATTCGATATTTTCTTTATGTACATTTCAAATGTTATCCTCTTTCCTAGTTTCCCCTCCAAAAATCCCCTATCCCCTCCTTCCTACCCCTGCTCCCCAGCCCATCCACTCCCATTCTCAGTCCTGGTGTTCCCCTACACTGGGGCATAGAACCTTTACAAGACCTAGGGCCTCTTCTCCCATTGATGACCAAGTAGGCCATCCTCTTCTACATATAAAGCTAGAGTCACAAGTCCCACCATGTGTTTTCTTTGATTGGTGGTTTAGTCCCAAGAATATCTGGGGGTACTGGTTAGTTCATATTGATGTTCCTCTTATGGGGCTTCAGTCCCCTTCAGCTCCTTGGGTACTTTCTCAGGCTCCTTCATTGGGGGCCTTGTGCTCTGTCCTATGGATGATTGTAAGCATCCACTTTTGTATTCGCCAGAAACTGACAAAGGCCCCCAGGAGACATCTATATCAGGCTCCTGTCATCCGGCTCTTGTTGGCATCTGCCATAGCAAACAAGTAGCCAACATCAAACTAAATGGTGAGAAACTGGAAGCAATCCCACTAAAATCAGGAACTAGACAAGGCTACCCAATTTCTCCCTACCTATTCAATATAGTATTTGAAGTCCTAGCCAGAGCAATTAGACAACAGGAGATCAAAGGAATACAAATTGGAAAGGAAGAAGTCAAAATATCACTATTTGCAGATGATATGATAGTATATGTAAGTGACCCCAAAAATTCTACCAGAGAACTCCTAAACCTGACAAACAACTTCCATGAATTAGCTAGATATAAATTTAATGCAATCAAATTGGTGGCCTTTCTGTACACAAAGGATAAACAGGCTGAGAAAGAAGTTAAGGAAACAGCACCCTTCACAATAGTCACAAATAATATAAAATACCTTGGCATGACTCTAACTAAGGAAGTGAAAGATCTGTATGATAAGAACTTCAAGTCTCTGAAGAAAGAAATCAAAGAAGATCTCAGAAGATAGAACGATCTCCCATGCTCATGGGTTGTCAGGATCAATATAGTAAAAATGGCTATCTTCCCGAAAGCAATCTACAGAATCAATGCAATCCCCATCAAAATTCCAACTCAATTCTTCACTGAGTTAGAAAAGGTAATTTGCGGGGCACAAGTCCCTTCCGCTCGACTCGAGACTCGAGCCCCGGGCTACCTTGACAGCAGAGTCTTGCCCAACACCCGCAAGGGTCCACACGGGACTCCCCACGGGACCCTAAGACCTCTGGTGAGTGGATCACAGTGCCTGCCCCAATCCAATCGCGCGGAACTTGAGACTGCGGTACATAGGGAAGCAGGCTACCCGGGCCTGATCTGGGGCACAAGTCCCTTCCGCTCGACTCGAGACTCGAGCCCCGGGCTACCTTGACAGCAGAGTCTTGCCCAACACCCGCAAGGGTCCACACGGGACTCCCCACGGGACCCTAAGACCTCTGGTGAGTGGATCACAGTGCCTGCCCCAATCCAATCGCACGGAACTTGAGACTGCGGTACATAGGGAAGCAGGCTACCCGGGCCTGATCTGGGGCACAAGTCCCTTCCGCTCGACTCGAGACTCGAGCCCCGGGCTACCTTGACAGCAGAGTCTTGCCCAACACCCGCAAGGGCCCACACGGGACTCCCCACGGGACCCTAAGACCTCTGGTGAGTGGAACACAGCGCCTACCCCAATCCAATCGCGTGGAACTTGAGACTGCGGTACATAGGGAAGCAGGCTACCCGGGCTTGAACTGGGGCACAAACCCCTTCCACTCCACTCGAGCCCCGGCTACCTTGCCAGCTGAGTCGCCTGACACCCGCAAGGGCCCACACAGGATTCCACACGTGATCCTAAGACCTCTAGTGAGTGGAACACAACTTCTGCCAGGAGTCTGGTTCGAACACCAGATATCTGGGTACCTGCCTTGCAAGAAGAGAGCTTGCCTGCAGAGAATACTCTGCCCACTGAAACTAAGGAGAGTGCTACCCTCCAGGTCTGCTCATAGAGGCTAACAGAGTCACCTGAAGAACAAGCTCTTAACAGTGACAACTAAAACAGCTAGCTTCAGAGATTACCAGATGGCGAAAGGCAAACGTAAGAATCCTACTAACAGAAATCAAGACCACTCACCATCATCAGAACGCAGCACTCCCACCCCACCTAGTCCTGGGCACCCCAACACAACCGAAAATCTAGACCCAGATTTAAAAACATTTCTCATGATGATGATAGAGGACATCAAAAAGGACTTTCATAAGTCACTTAAAGATTTACAGGAGAGCACTGCTAAAGAGTTACAGGCTCTTAAAGAAAAGCAGGAAAACACAGCCAAACAGGTGATGGAAATGAACAAAACCATACTAGAACTAAAAGGGGAAGTAGACACAATAAAGAAAACCCAAAGCGAGGCAACGCTGGAGATAGAAACCCTAGGAAAGAGATCTGGAACCATAGATGCGAGCATCAGCAACAGAATACAAGAAATGGAAGAGAGAATCTCAGGTGCAGAAGATTCCATAGAGAACATCGACACAACAGTCAAAGAAAATACAAAATGCAAAAGGATCCTAACTCAAAACATCCAGGTAATCCAGGACACAATGAGAAGACCAAACCTACGGATAATAGGAATTGATGAGAATGAAGATTTTCAACTTAAAGGGCCAGCTAATATCTTCAACAAAATAATAGAAGAAAACTTCCCAAACATAAAAAAAGAGATGCCCATGATCATACAAGAAGCATACAGAACTCCAAATAGACTGGACCAGAAAAGAAATTCCTCCCGACACATAATAATCAGAACAACAAATGCACTAAATAAAGATAGAATATTAAAAGCAGTAAGGGAGAAAGGTCAAGTAACATATAAAGGAAGGCCTATCAGAATTACACCAGACTTTTCACCAGAGACTATGAAAGCCAGAAGAGCCTGGACAGATGTTATACAGACACTAAGAGAACACAAATGCCAGCCCAGGCTACTATACCCGGCCAAACTCTCAATTACCATAGATGGAGAAACCAAAGTATTCCACGACAAAACCAAGTTCACACAATATCTTTCCACGAATCCAGCCCTTCAAAGGATAATAACAGAAAAGAAGCAATACAAGGACGGAAATCACGCCCTAGAACAACCAAGAAAGTAATCATTCAACAAACCAAAAAGAAGACAGCCACAAGAACAGAATGCCAACTCTAACAACAAAAATAAAAGGGAGCAACAATTACTTTTCCTTAATATCTCTTAATATCAATGGACTCAATTCCCCAATAAAAAGACATAGACTAACAGACTGGCTACACAAACAGGACCCAACATTCTGCTGCTTACAGGAAACCCATCTCAGGGAAAAAGACAGACACTACCTCAGAGTGAAAGGCTGGAAAACAATTTTCCAAGCAAATGGACTGAAGAAACAAGCTGGAGTAGCCATTTTAATATCGGATAAAATCGACTTCCAACCCAAAGTTATCAAAAAAGACAAGGAGGGACACTTCATACTCATCAAAGGTAAAATCCTCCAAGAGGAACTCTCAATTCTGAATATCTACGCTCCAAATGCAAGGGCAGCCACATTCATTAGAGACACTTTAGTAAAGCTCAAAGCATACATTGCACCTCACACAATAATAGTGGGAGACTTCAACACACCACTTTCTTCAAAGGACAGATCGTGGAAACAGAAACTAAACAGGGACACAGTGAAACTAACAGAAGTTATGAAACAAATGGACCTGACAGATATCTACAGAACATTTTATCCTAAAACAAAAGGATATACCTTCTTCTCAGCACCTCACGGGACCTTCTCCAAAATTGACCATATAATTGGTCACAAAACAGGCCTCAATAGATACAAAAATATTGAAATTGTCCCATGTATCCTATCAGACCACCATGGCCTAAGACTGATCTTCAATAACAACATAAATAATGGAAAGCCAACATTCACGTGGAAACTGAATAACACTCTTCTCAATGATACCTTGGTCAAGGAAGGAATAAAGAAAGAAATTAAAGACTTTTTAGAGTTTAATGAAAATGAAGCCACAACGTACCCAAACCTATGGGACACAATGAAAGCATTTCTAAGAGGGAAACTCATAGCGCTGAGTGCCTCCAAGAAGAAACGGGAGACAGCACATACTAGCAGCTTGACAACACATCTAAAAGCCCTAGAAAAAAAGGAAGCAAATTCACCCAAGAGGAGTAGATGGCAGGAAATAATCAAACTCAGGGGTGAAATCAACCAAGTGGAAACAAGAAGAACTATTCAAAGAATTAACCAAACGAGGAGTTGGTTCTTTGAGAAAATCAACAAGATAGATAAACCCTTAGCTAGACTCACTAAAAGGCACAGGGACAAAATCCTAATTAACAAAATCAGAAATGAAAAGGGAGACATAACAACAGATCCTGAAGAAATCCAAAACACCATCAGATCCTTCTACAAAAGGCTATACTCAACAAAACTGGAAAACCTGGACGAAATGGACAAATTTCTGGACAGATACCAGGTACCAAAGTTGAATCAGGATCAAGTTGACCATCTAAACAGTCCCATATCACCTAAAGAAATAGAAGCAGTTATTAATAGTCTCCCAACCAAAAAAAGCCCAGGACCAGATGGGTTTAGTGCAGAGTTCTATCAGACCTTCAAAGAAGATCTAATTCCAATTCTGCACAAACTATTTCACAAAATAGAAGTAGAAGGTACTCTACCCAACTCATTTTATGAAGCCACTATTACTCTGATACCTAAACCACAGAAAGATCCAACAAAGATAGAGAACTTCAGACCAATTTCTCTTATGAATATCGATGCAAAAATCCTCAATAAAATTCTCGTTAACCGAATCCAAGAACACATTAAAGCAATCATCCATCCTGACCAAGTAGGTTTTATTCCAGGGATGCAGGGATGGTTTAATATACGAAAATCCATCAATGTAATCCATTATATAAACAAACTCAAAGACAAAAACCACATGATCATCTCGTTAGATGCAGAAAAAGCATTTGACAAGATCCAACACCCATTCATGATAAAAGTTTTGGAAAGATCAGGAATTCAAGGCCCATACCTAAACATGATAAAAGCAATCTACAGCAAACCAGTAGCCAACATCAAAGTAAATGGAGAGAAGCTGGAAGCAATCCCACTAAAATCAGGGACTAGACATGGCTGCCCACTTTCTCCCTACCTTTTCAACATAGTACTTAAAGTATTAGCCAGAGCAATTCGACAACAAAAGGAGATCAAGGGGATACAAATTGGAAAAGAGGAAGTCAAAATATCACTTTTTGCAGATGATATGATAGTATATATAAGTGACCCTAAAAATTCTACCAGAGAACTCCTAAACCTGATAAACAGCTTCGGTGAAGTAGCTGGATATAAAATAAACTCAAACAAGTCAATGGCCTTTCTCTATACAAAGAATAAACAGGCTGAGAAAGAAATTAGGGAAACAACACCCTTCTCTATAGTCACAAATAATATAAAATATCTTGGCGTGACTCTAACTAAGGAGGTGAAAGATCTGTATGATAAAAACTTCAAATCTCTGAAGAAAGAAATTAAAGAAGATCTCAGAAGATGGAAAGATCTCCCATGCTCATGGATTGGCAGGATCAACATTGTAAAAATGGCTATCTTGCCAAAAGCAATCTACAGATTCAATGCAATCCCCATCAAAATTCCAACTCAATTCTTCAACGAATTGGAAGGAGCAATTTGCAAATTTGTCTGGAATAACAAAAAACCTAGGATAGCAAAAAGTCTTCTCAAGGATAAAAGAACTTCTGGCGGAATCACCATGCCAGACCTAAAGCTTTACTACAGAGCAATTGTGATAAAAACTGCATGGTACTGGTATAGAGACAGACAAGTAGACCAATGGAATAGAATTGAAGATCCAGAAATGAACCCACACACCTATGGTCACTTGATCTTCGACAAGGGAGCTAAAACCATCCAGTGGAAGAAAGACAGCATTTTCAACAATTGGTGCTGGCACAACTGGTTGTTATCGTGTAGAAGAATGCGAATCGATCCATACTTATCTCCTTGTACTAAGGTCAAATCTTAGTGGATCAAGGAACTTCACATAAAACCAGAGACACTGAAACTTATAGAGGAGAAAGTGGGGAAAAGCCTTGAAGATATGGGCACAGGGGAAAAATTCCTGAACAGAACAGCAATGGCTTGTGCTGTAAGATCGAGAATCGACAAATGGGACCTAATGAAACTCCAAAGTTTCTGCAAGGCAAAAGACACCGTCAATAAGACAAAAAGACCACCAACAGATTGGGAAAGGATCTTTACCTATCCTAAATCAGATAGGGGACTAATATCCAACATATATAAAGAACTCAAGAAGGTGGACTTCAGAAAATCAAATAACCCCATTAAAAAATGGGGCTCAGAACTGAACAAAGAATTCTCACCTGAGGAATACCGAATGGCAGAGAAGCACTTGAAAAAATGTTCAACATCCTTAATCATCAGGGAAATGCAAATCAAAACAACCCTGAGATTCCACCTCACACCAGTCAGAATGGCTAAGATCAAAAATTCAGGTGACAGCAGATGCTGGCGAGGATGTGGAGAAAGAGGAACACTCCTCCATTGTTGGTGGGAGTGCAGGCTTGTACAACCACTCTGGAAATCAGTCTGGCGGTTCCTCAGAAAACTGGACATAGTACTACCGGAGGATCCAGCAATACCTCTCCTGGGCATATATCCAGAAGATGCCCCAACAGGTAAGAAGGACACATGCTCCACTATGTTCATAGCAGCCTTATTTATAATAGCCAGAAGCTGGAAAGAACCTAGATGCCCCTCAACAGAGGAATGGATACAGAAAATGTGGTACATCTACACAATGGAGTACTACTCAGCTATTAAAAAGAATGAATTTATGAAATTCCTAGCCAAATGGATGAACCTGGAGGGCATCATCCTGAGTGAGGTAACACATTCACAAAGAAACTCACACAATATGTATTCACTGATAAGTGGATATTAGCCCCAAACCTAGGATACCCAAGATATAAGATATAATTTGCTAAACACATGAAACTCAAGGAGAATGAAGACTGAAGTGTGGACACTATGCCCCTCCTTAGATTTGGGAACAAAACACCCATGGAAGGAGTTACAGAGACGGAGTTTGGAGCTGAGATGAAAGGATGGACCATGTAGAGACTGCCATAGCCAGGGATCCACCCCATAATCAGCATCCAAACGCTGACACTATTGCATACACTAGCAAGATTTTATTGAAAGGACGCAGATGTAGCTGTCTCTTGTGAGACTATGCCGGGGCCCAGCAAACACAGAAGTGGATGCTCACAGTCAGCTAATGGATGGATCATAGGGCTCCCAATGGAGGAGCTAGAGAAAGTAGCCAAGGAGCTAAAGGGATCTGCAACCCTATAGGTGGAACAACATTATGAGCTAACCAGTACCCCGGAGCTCTTGACTCTAGCTGCATATATATCAAAAGATGGCCTAGTCGGCCATCACTGGAAAGAGAGGCCCATTGGACTTGCAAACTTTATATGCCCCAGTACAGGGGAATACCAGGGCCAAAAAGGGGGAGTGGGTGGGCAGGGGAGTGGGGGTGGGTGGATATGGGGGACTTTTGGTATAGCATTGGAAATGTAAATGAGTTAAATACCTAATAAAAAATGGAAAAAAAAAAAGGAGAAAAAAAAAAAGAAAAGGTAATTTGCAAATTCATCTGGAATTAAAAACCAAAACAAAACAAAAAAAAAACCCAAAACCCTAGGATAGCAAAAACTATTCTCAACAATAAAAGAACCTCTGGTGGAATCACCATTCCTGACCTTAAGCTGTACTAAGGAGTAATTGTGACAAAAAAAAAAAAATATTTCTTTATACAAATCTAGTCCTTTGTTGTTGTTTTTTTTTTTTTTTTTTTTTTTTTTTTTTTTTTTTTTTTTATACAAGTGTGAAGATATCAGTTCTGGCCAGTTGACTTACTAGTCAACTTGGTCACAGGAGTCTGGCTTAAGACCTCTAACACTCTTTGTGCCCCACCACACACACACACACACACACACACACACACAGAAAGTTAAGCAAAAGAAACATAAAAACAAAGTAATATGACTTTTTTGTACTTTAATACAACCATGATTTCCAAATATCACATATAGATATGTGATCAATTATCACATCCAATAGAATGCCGGGGGTGGGCACATATTTCAAATTGTAAATATTATTGCCAGTAAGGCATGGCAGTCAGCCAAGATCAAATGAAGGCTGTACAGTGAAACATAGGGAAAATGGTATAGGAAAGCATGCCCTATTTCTATGACTTTAAAGGAAAGCTTGGAAATTACAGGTTTATTAATGCATTCTAAAACTATCTTACTAATATAACAAAGGTCCAGATGATAAAGAATAAAACAGATTGTAAATTATAGTGAATCGATGGAGAAAAATAGTAGCATGATTACAAGAGCAGTTACAAAACAATGTTGAAATGTTGATGATGTAAATTCCAATCATTTTGATAGCGTTTTGTTCCATATTTTATATTACATTAAAGTTTGGTTTAGTGAAAAGTAAACATAGAAATTAAAATGTGCAATTATATGAACCAAATTTTTTGCCTGAAAATTTCCATTTCATCTAGATTATTAATGCATTTGATTTATCCATAATGAAAACATTATTGATTTATCAACAAATTTCTCAAAGAGTTTTTTCACTGACCTGACTTTTTCAGTGGATTATTTTAGGCATATATGATAAGTTTATAAGCATTGATTAATAAATGATATGTACTCTTTTGGAGACTTTTTAAAATTATGATGTTCAGAACTTTTAATAAGCTTAACGTACTAAATTGATATTTGACAGAGAGATGAAAAATGATAGACAATTTTACAAGAATGATAACCTTTTTGCTATAGATTCAGTAATCTAGTGGAGGTTTTCATAAATGGAGTTTTATCAAAATGTCAATTTATTGTAGCATTTTAGTTTTGTTGCAACTAAAATAAAATAGAAATGTGACTAATGACTTAAGATTTTACTTTATATGAATGAAATATTAAATTCTCAGAAGGGATATGTGGGCATTTTTAAAAGTTTATTAATAAAGCCACCAAATGAAACAACCAGTTAAATGTGTAACATAATGGAAACCAGTCTATTCTGTTAAGCATCATATTTAAAGCATTTATTTTTTTATTATTAATAAAATTTTCTCTGACATGATCCTCAGAGATTTCCAAAGTCATTTTAGATAGTCTTTATTTCATTACTTGTTTTGTATGCCTTTTATTTCTTTGAGACAGGGCTGTCATGTAATCCAAGCTGACTCTGTAGCTATGGTTGGCTTTGAACTTCTGAGTCTCTTGCCACTTCCTCCCATATTCTGGAGTTATGGGTATGGACAACAGTTCCATAACAGATAGGTGATTACAACACTTTTTTTTTTCTTTGTTTCAATTTGTAGTGGCTTGGATAACTCATCAAGAAAGGCTCTGAGAGTTGTTGGAAAGTGATTCTAACTTCATTAGGGACTCATGGAAGGTGCCCTGTCACTGGGGATGGCCTGAAGTTAGTATTGAAACTGCAGAAGATCTCGTCTTCATTTTGCTGTCTCACCATGAGGTGAGTAGGTTTTCTTTTTTTCTAAACCATGGATGAAAACCTTCAATCTGTGAGCCCAAATCAGCATTTTTTTTCTTAATGAATTAACAACCTCAATTTTGTAACATATAGCTTAATATTTAAAATATGTATTATTTTATTTCTCATCAGTATTATAAGGAAGATGTCAAGTTAATTATTAATTATTAAATGGCCAAATTAAAATTATTGGGATATTAATCATCAATAAAATCAATCATAAATAGCATTCACTTATATTCCTTTTACCAAACTATCCTGTATCCTCTCCATTCCTCAGAATGAGCCAATAATCAACAAACTTTGAAAAAGTTCCTAATCACTGTTGAAGTATAAATCAACTAGTATTACATGTGATTTGAATATGAGAGAGCTGATGTCACCATGACAGTACAAATCTGAATTTAAAAAGAATCCCTTTACTCAGAATCATCATTAAAAGTAAATACTTCTATTAATTTATGACCATGACTTTTCTTTATTGCATGTAGTATTTGCATGCTTAAATATTAGCATAAGTAAAAGCTACACAAAAGATTTTCATTTTTATAAAAAAGAAAGGGTCTAAGCCATATAGATTTTCACCTATGAAGAATTCTAACAAAGTACTTGAAAGATATATATGTGACTTGATATGTTTTTTAATGTGGCCCATTCTCTCCCCTAAATAGGATACTAACTGTTAATTATATAAAAATTAAATGTTTCTTTTAGATTATTTTTATCTGTATAGTATTTAGATTTCAATCTTACATTTGTTGTAGTTAACCCTGACATTGCAATTTATATTTATAAACTTTTAGCCAACACTAACAACCTATAAGTATTAACAAAGCATTGATGTACAATACTGCAGCCGTTACTTTGATTTCATGTAAAGAAATCTTTGACAGCTAATGAAATTGTTCCTCTAATTGCAGAAGTGTGTATGGACAGTAACACACTTAATTCAGAACACACTGCAGTCCTGAGTCTGCACTGAAGGTTTGGGAGAGTGTTTGCTGGTATTACACAGTGCAAGTGCTTGCACATTGCAAATTACAAATGTTATGTGATTACAACCTAGGCTGCAGTGAACAAACATGATAGCTCATAGGCAAAAACACCTCATGATTGCACATTGATTTTTGAATGAATTTTTGGTTCCTGTGTGTTGAGAAACCGATTACTATTGCCAAATTTAACCCAACTGCCACACTGTAGTATATGACCTCCATAATGAAATCCCAAATTGCAGCTAGGGGTCTAGATAGCATATCCCCTCACTGCAGTAAAGAAGCAGTGGCTATGGAGACTGCTTTTAGATTTTAAAGTAAAACAATGTCAAAGGATACATCATTAGTAGGCAGGGGCATTATGAGTTCACTGGGCCTGGGCCATTGCCAGTTTTTAAAGAGATGTGAGAAAACTAGTGACCTGATATTTCGGTTGATTCTAGTTGAATAGAGAGAATTGCTAGCAGTTCTCAAGACACAGATACAATAGCTAAATTGTTTTGCATGACTACAGACATGTACAGAACTCACTGACTTCCTTGGTATCTTAAAAAGACTTTATAATCTGAAAAATTACAGCAGGGTGTTTACTCAATGGCAAGGCATACAAATATCATTTGTAACAATGTTACATTTTTTGACAAAAAGGTTTCATTCACATTCAAACTTGAAAAGAGAAAAGTATGTGTGGCCTGGAAAATCACATAATATTTATTCTTAGCCTGTGTTTCATAGTCATGATAGTCAGGTTAGATTGTTCTTACAAAGATTTACTTTATGTTTATATTCAAGTTTCTCTGCATACCTACATATGCATAGTGTGCCTGGTGCATGTGCAGAACAGAAGGCTTGAGATACCATGATACTTGAGTTACATGCAGTTATGTGCTGTCATGTGGGTGCCTGGAATCAAACCTGGGTCCTCTGAGAGAGGAACAATTGTGCCTATGTTTAGCTATCTCCCCAGCCCCAAAGGTAAATTTTCTTAAGTTTAAACTTGCTTAGTGATCATGCAAGTTCTGGTAAATCTGTGTTTTTATTTTTCAGAAAACCAAGGAAGTCTGCTGATTACTTCAATAAGGTAGAAGGAGAGGAAAAGAGGGATGGAGGGAAGAATAGATAGTGACAGAGAGGGAGAAGGGGAAAGGAGCACCAGCATCTCTTTTAATGTCTCTCCATTCATGAAAAGTATTTAAAAAAATTAAATTGACTTTCCCTTTTAGAATACAAGGGATCATTTTCTTACTACCTAGATTTGCTCATTCGTTCTTAGACATAATCCTGTTGATTCAAGCAATAGTGGTAACTCTGACCTTCTGGGTTCTCATGTCCATCTCTGCCTTGGCTACCAGTGTAAACTTTATCTGCTTCTATTCCTGAGGTGTTTGAAAGATGTGACCTTAGTTTGCCAGGGGCAGGAGCTTCTTGTTAACTATAAACATATGCTTTTCTTTTTAATTTCATTTCACTAAAAAATGAAATAAAACAGTGCTGTTTCACAATGGAGTTAAAAATGAGGTTGTTAAAGTAACGTTTCTTTCCTCTACCTCCCTCACTGCTTCCCCTCCATCCTTTACTCCATATAAAATTTAAAATGCTTACATTTTGTTCATTATTAATATGCCTTTTTCTGTGAAGTGGGTGATTGCAGCTCTACACAAATATACAAACACTGGAAACAGCCTGAGTTTCAATCCACAGAAACTATATAAACAAACTGATACAATCAAATAATGGAATAACACTTAGAAGTGGGTGAAGAATCAACTATTGATAAAACAACATAAGTTAATCCGCAACACCAAGAGGACTGACAGCATACAGAGTGCATGCTGGCTGCCACTTCTGTGAAATTAAACAAACAAACAAACAAAACATGGGCAAAAGACTTACTTTGGGTTAAAAATCAATGACAGTTTCCTGGAAATGAAAGATGTCTCTCTATGAAGCTATATACCTCAATAGGAATAGGATTGCTAACAATTCTAATTCTTGAATGACAGCACTTCTCAAATGTCATTCTCATTGTCACAGATCTTTAACTTACTGATAGTAAATCTTCCATCAGATTAAGCTAAGTTTACATTGTAATTAATATCAGAATGTGGAATTATTTACAGAGAGGTACACAGATGTCTGCATTAATCAAATTTAAAAAATAAGACAGAGAAATAATAAATAGATAAACAGAAGGGACTGTTTACAAAGCAGATATAGTAAAACTCATTTAATTCAGTGTAGATTATAAATATGTGTTCCTTATAAAGTACTTTCAGTGAATATATGAATATTTTATAAGATACTGGAGAAGGTTGATATATCTTTTAATTAAGAGTACATTGTCATCTTCAGCGCTAATGACAGAGGGTCCCAAGGTCCCCAGAGGACTCTCTACGCCATAGGCGCCCTAGCACACACTGGATCTTGGGATCACTGGAGAGAATGGAATACAATATCTGTTCCAAAGAATCCCAAAGGATCTTGTACCAGCAGGAACAGGGACAAAGAAACAACACCCACCAACCGGCTGGGATTCTTTCCATCAGGGCCAGCCCCATGCCATCTTGGGTGTGAATTGGGCAGGCACTAGCACACCCAGGATCTTGGGATCACTGAAACCAGTCTACACAGGAGAGCACCTGGGTGGCAGAAGCAAAAGAGCTTCTTAGAAAGGATCCCTTCAGGCCTTCATCCTTAGCCAGGAGGCAGAGCTGAGACCCAGAAATCTGGGCACCTTCCTTGCCAGAGGAGAGTCTTCTTCCAGGGAGGGCTCTGACCTCGGGACTCAAGAGGTGGATCTGAGCTCCAGAATTCTGGGCATCTTCCCTGCAGGAGGAGAGTTTGCCTGCAGAGACTGCTCTAACCGCTGGGACTCAGGAGAGAGTTGGGCTCCAAGGAGTGCTGACAGAGGCTAACAGAATCACAGGAGGAACAACTTCCAGCCAGAGACAGCCAGAACATCTAACACAAGAGATTACCAGATGGTGAAAGGCAAACTTAAGAATCTTACTAACAGAAACCTAGACCACTGGAAATCATCAGAACCCACTATGCCCACCATAACGAGTCATGGATACCCAAACACACCTGAAAAGAAAGACACAGATTTAAAATCAAATCTCATGATGCTGGTAGAGGATTTTAAGAAGGGCATTAATAACTCACTAAAAGAAATACAGGAGAACACTGCTAAACAGGTAGAAGTCCTTAAAGAATTACAGGAAAACACTGCTAAACAGGTAGAAGTCTTTAAAGAGGAAACACAAAAATCCCTTAAAGAATTACAAGAAAACACAGCCAAACAAGTGATGAAATTGAACAAAACAATCAAAGACTTAAAAACGGAAGTAGAAACAATAAAGAAAACCAAAAGGGAGACTACTCAGGAGATAGAAATCCTAGGAAAGAAATCAGGAACCATAGATTCAAGCATCAGCCACAGAATACAAGAGATAGAAGAGAGAAGCTCAGGTGCAGAAGATTCCATAGAGAACATCGGCACAACAATCAAAGAAAATGGAAAATGCAAAAAGATCCTAACTCAAAACATCCAGGAAATCCAGGACACAAAAAGAAGACAAAAGCTGAGGATAATAGGTACAGATGAGAATGAAGATTTTCAACTTAAAGGGCCAGTAAATATCTTCAACAAAATTATAGAAGAAAACTTTCCTAACCTAAAGCAAGAGATGCCCATGAACATACAAGAAGCCTACAGAACTCTCAAATACACTGGACCAGAAAAGAAATTCCTCCTGACACATAATAATCAGAACAACAAATGCACTAAATAAAGACAGAATATTAAGAACAATAAGGGAAAAAGGTCAAGTAACATATAAATGCAGACCTATTAGAATTACACCAGACTTCTCACCAGAGTCTATGAAAGTCAGAAGATCCTGGACAGATGATATACAGAACCTAAGAGAACAAAAATACCAGCCCAGGCTACTGTACCCAGCAAAACTTTCAATTACCATAGATGGAGAAACCAAGGTATTCCATGACAAAACCAAATTCACACAATATCTTTACACATTTCCAGGCTTTGAAAGGATAATAAAGGGAAAACTAAAAGATAAGGATGGAAGTTATGCCCTAGAAAAAGCAAGAAAGTAAGCCTCCAACAAACCTAAAAGAAGACAGCAAAAGAACAGAACCCCACCTCTAAAAACGAAAATAATAGGAAGCAATAATTGCTTTTCCTTAATACCTCTTAATATCAATGGACTCAATTCCAGAATAAAAAGACATAGACTAACAGACTAGCTACATAAACAGGACCCAACATTTTTCTGCATACAGGAAACCACCCCAGGGACAAAGACAGACACTACCTCAGAGTAAAAGACTGGAAAACAGTTTTCCAAGCAAATGGTCCAAAGAAACACGCTGGAGTAGCCATTCTAATATCGAATAAAATCAACTTCCACCCCAAAGTTTTCAAAAAAGACAAAGAGGAGCACCTCATAATAATCAAAGGTAAAATCTTCCAAAAATGAACTCTCAATTCTGAATATCTATGCTGCAAATAAAAGGGCATCCACATTCATTAAGGAAACTTTAGTAAAGTTCAAAGAACACATTGCACCTCACACAAGAATAATGGGAGATTTCAACACACTATTCTCATCATTCAAAAGATCCTGGAAACAGAAACTAAACAGAGACACATTGAAACTAACAGAAGTTATGAAACAAATGATTTTAACAGAAATCTACAGAACATTTTATCCTAAAACAAAATGATATACCTTCTTCTCAGCACCTCATGGTACCTTCTCCAAAATTGACCATATAATTGGTCATAAAACAGGCGTCAACAGATATAAAAATATTGAAATTATCTCATGTATCCTATCAGATCACCAAGTCTA
Organism: Mus musculus; assembly: GCF_000001635.26. Classification (NCBI taxonomy): domain Eukaryota; kingdom Metazoa; phylum Chordata; class Mammalia; order Rodentia; family Muridae; genus Mus; species Mus musculus. The sequence goes on along the minus strand of NC_000067.6, from coordinate 17,691,102 downwards.
AAGCTTATCTACAATAACAACATAAATAAGAGAAAGCCAACATTCATATGAAAGCTGAAAAACACTCTACTCAATGATAACTTGGTCAAGGAAGAAATAAAGAAAGACATTAAAGACTTTTTAGAGTTTAATGAAAATGAAGCCACAACATACCCAAACTAATGGGACACAATGAAAGCACTCCTAAGAGGAAATCTTATAGCCCTGAGTGACTCCAAAAATAAACTAGAGAGAACATACACTAGCAGCCTGACAGCACACCTAAAAGCTCTAGAACAAAAGAAAGCAAATTCACCCAAGAGGAGGAGATGGCAGGAAATAATCAAACTTAGGGCTGAAATCAACCAAGTGGAAAAGAAAAGAACTATTCAAAGAATCAGCCAAACCAGGAGCTGGTTCTTTGAGAAAATCAACAATATAGATAAACCCTTAGCCAGACTCACTAGAGGGCACAGTGACAGTGTCCTAATTAACAAAATCAGAAATGAAAAAGGAGACATAACAACAGAACCTGAAATTCCAAAACATCCACAAAAGGCTATACTCAACAAAAATAGAAAATCTGAATTAAATGGACAATTTCCTAGACAGATACCAGGTACCAAAATTAAAACAGGATCAAATTAATGATCTAAACAGTTCCATTTGCCCTAAAGAAATTGAAGCAGTCATTAATAGTCTCCCAACTAAAATAATAATAGTAATAATAATAATAGTAATAATAATAATCACAGGACCAGATGGGTTTAGTACAGAGTTCTATCAGACCTTCAAAGAAGACTTAATTCCAATTCTCCTCAAATTATTTTACAAAATAGAAAGAGAAGTTACTCTAACCAATTCATTCTATCAAGCCATAATTACTCTGATACCGAAACTACATAAACACCCAACAAAGAAAGAGAACTTCACACCAATTTCCCTTATGAATATGGATGCCACATACTCAATAAAATCCTCACAAACTGAATGCAAGAACACATTAAAATGATCATTCATCATGAAAAAGTAGGCTTCATCCCAGGGATGCAGGGATAGTTTAATATATGGAAATTCATCAATGTAATCCACTACATAAACAAACTCAAAGACAAAAGCCACATGATCATCTCCTTGGGTGCTGAGAAAGCATTTGGCAAAATCCAACACCTCTTCATGATAAAAGTCTTGGAAAGATCAGGAATTCAAGGATCATACCTAAACATAATAAAAGCAATATACAGCAAACCAGTAGCCAACATCAAACTAAATGGTGAGAAACTAGAAGCAATCCCACTAAAATCAGGGACTGGACAAGGCTGCCCACTTTATCCCTACCTATTCAATATAGTATTTGAATTCCTAGCCAGAGCAATTAGAAAACAAAAGGAGATCAGGGGGATACAAATTGGAAAGGAAGAAGTCATTTGCAGATGACAAGATAGTATATATAAGTAACCTAAAAGTTCCACCAGAGAACTCCTAAACCTGATAAACAGCTTCAGTATCTGGATATAAAATTAACTCAAACAAATCAGTGGCCTTTCTCTACACAAAGGATAAACAGGCAGAGAAAGAAATTAAAGAAACAACACCCTTCACAATAGAAACAAATATTTAAAAACACCTCGGTGTGACTAACTAAAGAAGTCAAAGATCTGTATGATAAGAACTTCAAGTCTCTAAAGAAAGAAATCAAAGAAGAACTCAAAAGATGAAAAATCTCCCATTCTCGTGTATTGGCAGGATTAATATAGTCAAAATGGCTATCTTGCCAAAAGCAATCTACAGATTCAATGCAATTCCTATCAAAATTCAAACTTCTTTCTTCACAGAGTTAGAATGGGCAATTTGCAAATTCATCTGAAATAACAAAAAAACTAGGATAGCAAAAACTCTTCTCAACAATAAAAGAACCTCTTGGGGAATCACCATCCCTGACCTAAATGTAAAAAGATGATAATTGGAAAGATGATGCTTATTGAAATTAAACTCATAAATATATATACAGCATAACTTTAATATAAAGCCTTATTCAAAATAATGCTTCTATTTAGAGATAAATTACTTATGTTAACTATCTGAAGACAGAACTCCTAGAATCATTAACTCCTTTTTTTAAGGTTATTTTATTTATTCACATTTCAAATGTTATCCTATTTCCTGGTTTCGCCTCCACAAACCCCCTGTCCCATCCTCTCCCCCATGCTTCTATTAAGAACCTCCCCTGTCCACCCACCCAAACCTGCCTCACTGCCCTAGCATTCTTTTCTTGATGGTTTAGTCCCTGGGAGTTTGGGGGTGGGGGGTCTGGTTGATATTGTTGTTCTTCTTCTTATGGGGTTACAAACCCCTTCAACTCCTTCAGTCTTACCCCTAACTCTTCCATAGTGTTCCCAGTGCTCAGTTCTATGGTTGGCTGTGTGCATCCCCATCTGTTTTACTCAGCTGCTGGAAGAAAGTCTCAGGAAACAGTCTACCAAGCTCCAGTCAGCAAACACTTCTTGGCATCCTCAGTAGTGTCTGAGGTTGGTGTCTGCAGATGGGATGGATCCCTAAGTGGGGCAGTCTCCCGATGACTTTTCCTTCAGACTCTGCTCCACTCTTTGTCCCTGTATTTCCTTTAGAAGGGCTGTTTATAAATACAGTAGATGTATTTTTCATGGTATACATGCATGCATAAATTTACAGAAAATAAAAAAGCAGGCATAGAAGCAGTTTTAACAACTTACCTTTTGGATAATGATTATCAACTTTACCTAAAAAGATTGGTATACAATAGGCCAAATATCAATATTCTGCAATAACCAATTTAATTGCTGTTTGAAACAAGGAACAGATGTCTTATCAGGTTTTTAAGATTTTTTTTTCAAAAATATCTTCATGATTTTATCTTACAATTCTTTATTAACACCACAACAAATTCATAAAAGGATGTTAAAACTTTACTTGAAGATGAAGAAAGATGTTTTCACGTTAATGCTCTCTTTTGCCAAAGAATTGTTGTGGGCACAGTGAATAAGAGTAACTAGAATACACTGCTAATATTTGATTACTATTGATTACAATTGATAACAATTGATTACAAAAGCTTCCTCTACTTTCTGCAAAGCTTTTTGTTTTTCACCAATTAATTTGTATCTCCCTTAATAACATTCAACAAAGGCTTAAGTCCTCCTGTGGTGAGCTTAAGGTGAGGTCTTAGCCAATTAACACCTGGAAGCCTTTAAAAACAATTTGAAGTACACAAATCATCTTTTCTTTCTTGAATTTTCTGTGCCACAATTTTTTAGGATATAACCGAGGCCCTAAGTATTAAAAAGATATTGCCCCTGAATCTTTTCTGGAGCAACAGCTACTCCCCAAAACTTTATCACTAGTTGTTTAAGAGGAAAGATTTGTAATAAACTTCCCTTCCCTTCAGAGGCATTAGCTAATAAAATACTTTCCATATAAGAAACAATACACACTGAAAGATTCAAAGTCCTAGCTTCTTGTATTGAAGCAGAGACAAAAAAAGAAAAAAAGAAAAAGAAAAAACAAACAAACAAACAAACACCAAAAAACTTTCTTACATAATGTAAGGCTATTAGCCATACCAAGAGGCAAAACTTTCTAATGAACACAAGCTCACTAAAAGCAAACCCTTTACAATTATCAGGATGTAAAGGAAAAAAACAATCTTCCAAATCCATAATAATTCTATATGGAGTAGGCAGGCGAGATTGTAATGCTCTTAGAAGTTCCACAACCTCACTGAACTTTCATAAATCTTAAGATTAAAGTTTATTTTGAACAACCCCTGGATAGATCTGTAATAGTGTTGTTTTGGCTTAAAATAAGTCCCCAAAGGCAAGGAGAGTCAAGGTCCCAAAAACTTCTAAAAGGCAAGGTTTGCAAAACAAAAGAAACACCACACAAGCTTCACTGAGGCTGCTTTGAGCTTTGCATTAACTCAAATGTAAATAGTTCTTAATCTGAGCATACTGACTGAGTCCTGGCCCAAAGATTATCTCTCCTGCAGTGAGGACAGATTCCAGGGGACCAATTCGACTGTCTATGCCTCCAATTTTTGGACAGTCTTTCTTAAGATGATTTGTGCTTAAAACATTCCTTATAACCTTAGTGCTGTGAAAGCATTGCTTGTACTCCAGTCCTCTGCAAGGCAGCAACCCTAGCCAAACTCATTGTACGAGGGTCCAATTTCTGCACAAAGATGAATATATCCAGATAAGTCTGGCTTTGCTTTGTATTCCCGAATTGCTGCTGTAAGCTACATTAGCGCTCTCATAAGATGATTACTTTTGTAGTCATCCTAATTACAATATATGGGTGAGTTAAAAATCCTAAACTTGAGATCAAACTGCAAACTGCAGTCAGTGGAACACTGGCAATTTTAACTATAATTTTTTTAAGTTTCTTTTGCAATATTAAGGTATAACCACAATTTTTGGAGAGCAAAACCCAATTTTAAACAATTTATTCTCTTTAAAATCAATACAAAAATCATCACTTTCATGTTATGAAGTTTGGCTGCCAATTCGTTTATATGAATACATGACAGTGCAACTTTTAATGCTTCATTAAAGAAACATTGTTTTAAATCTTATCCTTTATAAGTTTCTAGAATAAGAATTACATAAAATATTATCCCAATTTAGAAGTATCTTTAGAGGTCTAGTTTCCTGGGCAGGTTCATTCCACCTGTTGCTGTTTAGAATGACTCCAACCCTGAGTTTCCAGTTTTAAGCTAACTTTCTTGTTACCAATGTTACACCTTTTTAATCATACTCAATAACTTATAAGTTAATAGTCTAAGACCAAGACATGCAGAGCATATTTACACCTTTAAGACCAATCGGAAACCAAATGAAGCAGCTACATGAATCATATAAATTTAGACCAATCAAAAAGTTTTTACCTGGAGTCTCGCCCAACACCCGCAAGGGCCCACACAGGATTCCCCACGGGATCCTAAAACCTCTGGTGAGTGGAACACAGCCCCTGCCCCAATCCAATCGCGCAGAACCTGAGACTGCGGTAAATAGGGAAGCGGACCACCCAGGCCTGACCTGGGGCACAAGCCCCTTGCACTCCACTCGAGCCCCGAGGTACCTTGCCAGCAGAGGCGCCCGACACCTGCAAGGGCCCACACAGGATTCCCCACGGGATCCTAAGACCTCTGGTGAGTGGAACACAGCCCCTGCCCCAATCCAATCGCGCAGAACCTGAGACTGCGGTACATAGGGAAGCAGACTACCCGGGCCTGACCTGGGGCACAAGCCCCTTCCGCTCCACTCGAGCCCCGAGATACCTTGCCAGCGGAGTTGCCCGACACCCTCAGTGGCCCACACAGGATTCCCCACGGGATCCTAAGACCTCTAGTGAGTGGAACACAACTCCTGCCAGGAGTCCAGTTCGAACACCAGATATCTGGGTACCTTCCCTGCAAGAAGAGAGCTTGCCTGCAGAGAATACTCTGCCCACTCAAACTAAGGAGACAGCTACCCTCCCAGACTGCTTATAGAGGCTAACAGAGTCACCTGAAGAACAAGCTCTTAAAAGAGACAACTATAACAGCTAGCTTCAGAGATAACCAGATGGCTAAAGGCAAACGTAAGTCTCCTACTAACAGAAATCAAGACCACTCACCATCATCAGAACTCAGCACTCCCACCTCACCTAGTCCTGGGCACTCCAACACAACCGAAAATCTAGACCCAGATTTAAAAACATTTCTCATGATGATGATAGAGGACATCAAGAAGGACTTTCATAAGTCACTTAAAGAATTACAGGAGAGCACTGCTAAAGAGTTACAGGCCCTTAAAGAAAAGCAGGAAAACACAACCAAACAGGTAGAAGTCCTTAAAGAAAAACAGGAAAACACATCCAAACAGGTGATGGAAATGAACAAAACCATACTAGAACTAAAAAGGGAAGTAGACACAATAAAGAAAACCCAAAGTGAGGCAACGCTGGAGATAGAAAACCTAGGAAAGAGATCTGGAACCATAGATGCGAGCATCAGCAACAGAATACAAGAAATGGAAGAGAGAATCTCAGGTGCAGAAGATTCCATAGAGAACATCGACACAACAGTCAAAGAAAATACAAAATGCAAAAGGATCCTAACTCAAAACATCCAGGAAATCCAGGACACAATGAGAAGACCAAACCTACGGATAATAGGAATTGATGAGAATGAAGATTTTCAACTTAAAGGGCCAGCTAATATCTTCAACAAAATAATTGAAGAAAACTTCCCAAACATAAAGAAAGAGATGCCAATGATCATACAAGAAGCCTACAGAACTCCAAATAGACTGGACCAGAAAAGAAATTCCTCCCGACACATAATAATCAGAACAACAAATGCACTAAATAAAGATAGAGTATTAAAAGCAGTAAGGGAGAAAGGTCAAGTAACATATAAAGGAAGGCCTATCAGAATTACACCAGACTTTTCACCAGAGACTATGAAAGCCAGAAGAGCCTGGACAGATGTTATACAGACATTAAGAGAACACAAACGCCAGCCAAGGCTAATATACCCAGCCAAACTCTCAATTACCATAGATGGAGAAACCAAAGTATTCCACAACAAAACCAAATTCACACAATATCTTTCCACGAATCCAGCCCTTCAAAGGATAATAACAGAAAAGAAGCAATACAAGGACGGAAATCACGCCCTAGAACAAACAAGAAAGTAATCCCTCAACAAACCAAAAAGAAGACAGCCACAAGAACAGAATGCCAACTCTAACAACAAAAATAATAGGAAGCAACAATTACTTTTCCTTAATATCTCTTAATATCAATGGACTCAATTACCCAATAAAAAGACATAGAATAACAGACTGGCTACACAAACAGGACCCAACATTCTGCTGCTTACAGGAAACCCATCTCAGGGAAAAAGACAGACACTACCTCAGAGTGAAAGGCTGGAAAACAATTTTCCAAGCAAATGGTCTGAAAAAACAGGCTGGAGTAGCCATTCTAATATCGGATAAAATCGACATCCAACCCAAAGTTATCAAAAAAGACAAGGAGGGACACTTCATACTCCTCAAAAGTAAAATCCTCCAAGAGGAACTCTCAATTCTGAATATCTACGCTCCAAATGCAAGGGCAGCCACATTCATTAAAGACACTTTAGTAAAGCTCAAAGCACACATTGCTCCTCACACAATAATAGTGGGAGACTTCAACACACCACTTTCATCAATGGACAGATTGTGGAAACAGAAACTAAACAGGGACACAGTGAAACTAACAGAAGTTATGAAACAAATGGACTTGACAGATATCTAGAGAACATTTTATCCTAAAACAAAAGGATATACCTTCTTCTCAGAACCTCACGGGACCTTCTCCAAAATTGACCATATAATTGGTCACAAAACAGGCCTCAACAGATACAAAAATATTGAAATTGTCCCATGTATCCTATCAGACCACCATGGCCTAAGACTGATCTTCAATAACAACATAAATAATGGAAAGCCAACATTCACGTGGAAACTGAACAATACTCTTCTCAATGATACCTTGGTCAAGGAAGGAATAAAGAAAGAAATTAAAGACTTTTTAGAGTTTAATGAAAATGAAGCCACAACGTACCCAAACCTTTGGGACACAATGAAAGCATTTCTAAGAGGGAAACTCATAGCTCTGAGTGCCTCCAAGGAGAAACGGGAGAGAGCACATACTAGCAGCTTGACAACACATCTAAAAGCTCTAGAAAAAAAGGAAGCAAATTCACCCAAGAGGAGTAGATGGCAGGAAATAATCAAACTCAGGGGTGAAATCAACCAAGTGGAAACAAGAAGAACTATTCAAAGAATTAAACAAATGAGGAGTTGGTTCTTTGAGAAAATCAACAAGATAGATAAACCCTTAGCTAGACTCACTAGAGGGCACAGGGACAAAATCCTAATTAACAAAATCAGAAATGAAAAGGGAGACATAACAACAGATCCTGAAGAAATCCAAAACACCATCAGATCCTTCTACAAAAGGCTATACTCAACAAAACTGGAAAACCTGGACGAAATGGACAAATTTCTGGACATATACCAGGTACCAAAGTTGAATCAGGATCCAGTTGAACTTCTAAACAGTCCCATATCCCCTAAAGAAATAGAAGCAGTTATTAATAGTCTCCCAGCCAAAAAAAGCCCAGGACCAGACGGGTTTAGTGCAGAGTTCTATCAGACCTTCAAAGAAGATCTAATTCCAGTTCTGCACAAACTATTTCACAAAATAGAAGTAGGAGGTACTCTACCCAACTCATTTTATGAAGCCACTATTACTCTGATACCTAAACCACAGAAAGATCCAACAAAGATAGAGAACTTCAGACCAACTTCTCTTATGAATATCAATGCAAAAATTTTTAATAAAATTCCCGCTAACCGAATCCAAGAACACATTAAAGCAATCATCCATCCTGACCAAGTAGGCTTTATTCCAGGGATGCAGGGATGGTTTAATATACGAAAATCCATCAATGTAATCCAGTATATAAACAAACTCAAAACAAAAACCACATGATCATCTCGTTAGACGCAGAAAAAAACATTTGACAAGATCCAACACCCATTCATGATAAAAGTCTTGGAAAGATCAGGAATTCAAGGCCCATACCTAAACATGATAAAAGCAATCTACAGCAAACCAGTAGCCAACATCAAAGTAAATGGAGAGAAGCTGGAAGCAATCCCACTAAAATCAGGAACTAGACAAGGCTGCCCACTTTCTCCCTACCTTTTCAACATAGTACTTGAAATATTAGCCAGAGCAATTCTACAACAAAAGGAGATCAAGGGGATACAAATTGGAAAAGAGGAAGTCAAAATATCACTTTTTGCAGATGATATGATAGTATATATGAGTGACCCTAAAAATTCCACCAGAGAACTCCTAAACCTGATAAACAGCTTCGGTGAAGTAGCTGGATATAAAATTAACTCAAACAAGTAAATGGCCTTTCTCTACACAAAGAATATACAGGCTGAGAAAGAAATTAGGGAAACAACATCCTTCTCAATAGTCACAAATAATATAAAATATCTTGGTTTGACTTAAGGAAGTGAAAGATCTGTATGATAAAAACTTCAAGTCTCTGAAGAAAGAAATTGAAGAAGGTCTCAGAAGATGGAAAGATCTCCCATGCTCATGGATTGGCAGGATCAACATTGTAAAAATGGCTATCATGCCAAAAGCAATCTACAGATTCAATGCAATCCCCATCAAAATTCCAACTCAATTCTTCAACAAATTAGAAAGAGCAATCTGCAAATTCATCTGGAATAACAAAAAACCTAAGATAGCAAAAACTCTTCTCAAGGATAAAAGAACCTCTGGTGGAATCACCATGCCTGACCTAAAGCTTTACTACAGAGCAATTGTGATAAAAACTGCATGGTACTGGTATAGAGACAGACAAGTAGACCAATGGAATAGAATTGAAGACCCAGAAATGAACCCACACACCTATGGTCACTTGATCTTCGACAAGGGAGCTAAAACCATCCAGTGGAAGAAAGACAGCGTTTTCAACAATTGGTGCTGGCACAACTGGTTGTTATCATGTAGAAGAATCTGAATCGATCCATACTTATCTCCTTGTACTAAGGTCAAATCTTAGTGGATCAAGGAACTTCACATAAAACCAGAGACACTGAAACTTATAGAGGAGAAAGTGGGGAAAAGCCTTGAAGATATGGGCACAGGGGAAAAATTCCTGAATAGAACAGCAATGGCTTGTACTGTAAGATCGAGAATTGACAAATGGGACCTAATGAAACTCCAAAGTTTCTGCAAGGCAAAAGACACCGTCAATAAGACAAAAAGACCACCAACAGATTGGGAAAGGATCTTTACCTATCCTAAATCAGATAGGGGACTAATATCCAACATATATAAAGAACTCAAGAAGGTGGACTTCAGAAAATCAAAAAACCCCATTAAAAAATGGGGCTCAGAACTGAACAAAGAATTCTCACCTGAGGAATACCGAATGGCAGAGAAACACCTGAAAAAATGTTCAACATCCTTAATCATCAGGGAAATGCAAATCAAAACAACCCTGAGATTCCACCTCACACCAGTCAGAATGGCTAAGATCAAAAATTCAGGTGACAGCAGATGCTGGCGTGGATGTGGAGAAAGAGGAACACTTCTCCATTGTTGGTGGGATTGCAGGCTTGTACAACCACTCTGGAAATCAGTCTTGTGGTTCCTCAGAAAATTGGACATAGTACTACCGGAGAATTCAGCAATACCTCTCCTGGGCATATATCCAGAAGATGCCCCAACTGGTAAGAAGGACACATGCTCCACTATGTTCATAGCAGCCTTATTTATAATAGCCAGAAGCTGGAAAGAACCCAGATGCCCCTCAACAGAGGAATGGATACAGAAAATGTGGTACATCTACACAATGGAGTACTACTCAGCTATTAAAAAGAATGAATTTATGAAATTCCTAGACAAATAGATGGACCTGGAGGGCATCATCCTGAGTGAGGTAACACATTCACAAAGGAACTCACACAATATGTATTCACTGATAAGTGGATAATAGCCCAAAACCTAGGATACCCAAGATATAAGATACAATTTCCTAAACACATGAAACTCAAGAAAAATGAAGACTGAAGTGTGGACACTATGCCCCTCCTTAGAATTGGGAACAAAACACCCTTGGAAGGAGTTACAGAGACAAAGTTTGGAGCTGAGATGAAAGGATGGACCATGTAGAGACTGCCATATCCAGGGATCCACCCCATAATCAGCATCCAAACGCTGACACCATTGCATACACTAGCAAGATTTTATAGAAAGGACCCAGATGTAGCTGTCTCTTGTGAGACTATGCCGGGGCCTAGCAAACACAGAAGTGAATGCTCACAGTCAGCTAATGGATGGATCACAGGGCTCCCAATGGAGGAGCTAGAGAAAGTTCCCAAGGAGCTAAAGGGATCTGCAACCCTATAGGTGGAACAACATTATGAACTAACCAGTACCCCGGAGCTCTTGTCTTTAGCTGCATATGTATCAAAAGATGGCCTAGTCGGCCATCACTGGAAAGAGAGGCCCATTGGACACGCAAACTTTATATGCCCCAGTACAGGGGAACGCCAGGGCCAAAAAGGGGGAGTGGGTGGGTAGGGGAGTGGGGGTGGGTGGCTATGTGGGACTTTTGGTATAGCATTGGAAATGTAAATGAGCTAAATACATAATAAAAAATGGAAAAGAAAAAAAAAAGTTTTTACCTTTTCTAGCTATAATTTCAAAATAAAAAGCACTTTGTCATTTGCTGAACCCAATAATCACAATTGCAGAGAATTTTCTCGTGAAAAAACCCAACTATCAGCTTACTTGCCTTAGGACCAAGGAGCTGCAGACTCCTTTTAAAAGTAGCTTTTTAGCAGGGCCTCTCTTGCTGTGCTTGACTCCTGGCTAAGGGTATGAGGCAACTTTAATCAGCCTCTGCTATGAAACTTGAGACTGAATCAAGAGATGGATAGTCAGCAGATAAATGTTTAACCATTTTTTCTTTCAACATGAATCATTGAACAATAGTCATTCAGACATCGAAACAAAAACAGACATGAACTCATATGTGGACAGATTGGTGCACCAAACACAGACAATACAGAGAGGGTAAAGAATTTGACGTAACCAGAACTAAGAATGTTTCCTGGAGGGGCCAGAGAGAAAGCAGGATGTCTCCAGATTTCCTTCTGTCCCAGGGAGAGCGCCAACATCCATTTTCCTTCTCTCTTGTTCTTTCTTTCTCATGTCATTTGTATATCTAGCATCCCCCTTCTTTTTTTTTTTATTTTACTCATTTTATTTCATTTTATTTTATTATTTTAAGCCCTACTCCTCCCACCTCATACACTTCTTGATTGCGGACAAAAGCCTGTTTAGAATTTTCAAATCCCATTTTCAACTGTCAACCTATAGCTGATATCAGAGTTGGGCTGACACTGACTCAGTCTAGCCTGCATCCTTTTTGCATCCTTGTGATCAACAGTCTTCAAAAGATGAAATTTGTTGCCCTAACACTAATACTGTGTGTTGCTTACCATGCAAGGATACATTTTCTTCTGTTTTCTGTGAAGCCCCACCAAAACAGTGTATCCCCAGTCCTTCTTTCTGCTTTCAGACCACTTGTTGCATAGTCTTAAAGCAGAAAGAACCAGAGGCCATGGGTTACTGAATTCCTGAAAGGAAAGATGGGGTTTGCATGGAAAAGGCAGCTAGAGAAATAATAAGCCAAGACAAAACTTTCTAATCAAGGCTGATGTTTACTTATGAGTCTGAGTTTATAAAGGAGGGAGGGGTGACCCATCACCCACCACGCCAGGATCTTGTTGTTTGTCAAGATAGTGTCAGGAAAACAGGTTCAGTTTCTCAGCAGGTAGTGCTATCTTGGAGGAAAGCCACAAATGTGACAGGACAATACCAGCTGGCTGTGGCAAGCCAGGTCTGAGCCAGCCTGCTCAAGGCTAGGGGGAAGGGCACACTCATATAATTGAAAAGCTTCTGTAAGACAAAGGACACTGTCAACAGGACAAAATGGCAACCTACAGATTGGAAAAAAAGATTTGTACCAACACTATATATGATAAAGGACTAATATCCAATATAAACAAAGAACTCAAGAAGTTAGACACCAGAGAAATAAATAATCCTATTTTAAAATGGGATACAGAACTAAACAAAGAATCCTCAACTGAGGAATCTCAAATGGTCAAGAGGCACCTAAAAAATTGTTCACCATCCTTAGTCATCAGTAAAATGCAAATCAAAATGACCCTGAGACTACTCAGAATACCTAAGATCAAGAATCAACTCCTTTATCACCCTGTTTACATTCCTTTAATTTTTGACATCTTGCAGTAGTTGATTTTACTACCCAATCAAGACTGCAACTAGAACTATAATATTGATCCACAAAGCTGCCCAGACAGGCTCTAAACAGAAGGATGTAGATTAACAATTGAGAGTTATACTAGTCTGTATTTATTACACTAGAAAAGGCTTCCTTAATAAAAGTATGCTACTAATCAAGTGCCTTTGAATTTTCTAGAGGGGAGAAAACGGGGGATAGGAGAATAATGATGTTTCAAACAAAGAGAATACTGATAATAGAGATAAAAAAAAAGAAAAAAACTAGAGGAAATCTACACAGTTATTCTTATCTAAACAAACATAGAGCATAATGCACCAGCACAGAGGACTCCAGCCACTGTGGGAGAATTTCAGTATTATGCTCTGTAAAGCAGGACTCAACTTAACTTTTTACCGCATATCCATTACTGTACTGTTTGGTGAATTAGACAAGTTGCAAGAAACAAGAAAAAAGAATGGTGGGGTTAAGGAAATATTCAAGAAACTTTTTTATTAAAAATGATAGTTTTTATTATTTTGAAATTTCATACACGTGCAATATATCTTGATATCCATCTTCCTCTATCTCTTCATACCTCCAAGACCCCTCCTAATACATATCAATACCAAATTAACGCCCTTGTTATATTTATTTGTTTGTTTATTTATTTAACCCACTGAGTCCACTTAGTGATGTTCATATGTGCATAGGTGTGAGTTATCCAGCAGACACAAGAAATCTACTCCTGGCCATATTTCCAAAGAAAAATGAAGATTTATCACTAACATGACTAATAATGGCTCTAAATAATAAGTTCTGTAGGAAACATGGGCTTTTATTGTTTTCTGTTTATATTTATTATATATAGTGTCCACATTTTAACTAAAATAAATGTTAAGTCTTATCAAGACCAGAAAGGTGGAAGGGCAAATAGCTCAAGCTACTAAGTACAACTTGATTAATTTTATTTTGCTGTTTATGAATGTGCTTGCATGTTTTGTGTGTATATGTGTGAATGAATGTTCAAGTATAAATGGCCCTCATAGATGCACATGTATATGTCAGCATGAGTTTAATGTTGAGTGTCTTTCTCCCTAATTCAGCTAGCCTCATTAGCCAGAGAAATCTAAGGATGCAGCAGACCCTGCCTGCCCAGTGTTGAGACAACTGGTAACAGCTTCCATATGCAGCTTCTTTATGTGGATGCTGGAATTTTGAACTCTAAATGCATGCTCAACTGACAAGCACTTTTCTGACCGAGCCATCATCCTAGTCCCTACTGTAGTGTTTTACAAACACTTTCTGAAATGTTGATTTGTATCATGTGTGGTCTCTCTGTAGCACTGAGAAGACAGGTTAAGGTTTGCCATAAAGCCTGCACTGAGGAGCAGGAAACAGAAAATGACCATATAAACAAGCAGGCAACCATGTAGTGTATTTTTCAATGATGAGTGTGATCACAGGCACTCTGCCTTAGAATCTGCTTATGCAGCTTAAACTGAAGTCTTTGGAAGTCTATGGGCTCTGATCTTAGTCAAGACTGGGGACAATGGTTTGTTAATTCTTATAACTTTAATAACCCATGTCTCAAAGTCAGAAAGAAGTGTTTAAATGTTTGTGATAATCTTATTACTATAAATGCTTATAGCTCTTGTTCAGATGTTCATGTTCATTTCTAACTGCTTTTCAATCAGCTGCCTCTGCTTTCATGGGGATCAGGCCCATGCTTGTATGACATTAGTATATGCTTCCAGCTAAGAGCCTGAAAAATGCCCACTATGCTATCTTAGAGTGGTTGTTTGCATCTCGTGTATAAAGTTAAACTAGAGGAACTTCTGTTTAAGTGATTAATTTTCTGGCATTCTTCTGTATTTAGTTTTGACTCTGGATTTAGTAGTTACATGAAGTGAAATTTTACAGAATTTTCTTCCATTAGGGTAAAGTATTTGGATCATGAACAATTATACTTAAGGTAAAGTGTGATAATATTAAAACTAAAAATATCTAAATTCAAGAAATTCTATAAAATGTTCAAGAACTTTTAAAATGGATAATGATGTGTGTGCAAGAATGAATGCACCTTCTCTTGTGAAAAATTTTCAGTATATTTATTCTTAATATTCTGAATAATAATATGTTCGGGACCATAAAGAGAATATCAAAAATCATATTTTTACTTCCATGTTGGTTGTGATCAGTTTTAAGCCTCCTTTGCCTCCTCAAGTGTCAACAAATATATACTTTCCACAGTTATACAAACCTAGATATATGACAATGTTCAAAGAAATGTTTGGTGCATAAGAAAGACCCTGGGAAGGAGAAAATCTTTGATGACAGAGGGAAGTAGAAACCCATTAATCCTTTTTTGTAATTTTTATTTAATATTTGAGATTTTTTTAAAGTATCACTCTTCCCAAATATATACTAAAAAAGATTGAAGAACATTCTTAACTAAAATTTAGCAATGTTATGTAAAATGCCACTGAATTTTATGTATGTTGGTGAGTGTATGGGTGTGTGTACCTGTAAGGTTGTGTATGTATGTGTAAGTTTATGTGAGTATGTCTGAGTATGAGGGTGTATGTGTGTGTGAGTGTGTGCATGTAAGTCTGTCCATGCATGAAAGTATACGTATGAGTGAGTGTGTGTGTGTATATGTGTGTGTGTGTGACACATATCTGGGGGTGACCAAGGATGCTCAAGGAGATTGTTACATCCATGGTACTGGAGATACAGATAGTTGTAAGCCCTCTGACATGGATTTTAAGAATGGAACTACAGTATTCTACAAGAATAGCTCTTCTTAATCAATTAGCCATCTGCCCAGCACACCCCTTGCTTTTTCTAATGTTTTGCTCTTATTTCTTTCCCCTAATTGTTTAAAAACCTGACCATTATGCATATGTGTGCATGCTCTGATTGTGCTGGTTTCTAAGGATGCCAAAAGAGGCTGTCAGATGACTGGGAATTGGAATTACAAACATGTTGGAACGGCTGGAAGTAGTGTTGGGAACTTTGGTCTTCTGCAAGAACAGCAAACACTCTTAACCATAAAGCCATCTTTTCAGCTCTGACATTATGTTTTAAATATTGTTTAAAAGTCAGGCCAAACTCTGGAAATCAGTTTGGCGGTTCCTCAGAAAATTGGATCCCGCAATACCTCTCCTGGGCATATATCCAGAAGATGTCCCAACCGGTAAGAAGGACACATGCTCTACTATGTTCAAAGCAGCCATATTTATAATAGCCAGAACCTGGAAAGAACCCAGATGTCCCTCAACAGAGGAATGGATACAGAAAATGTGGTACATTTACACAATGAAGTACTACTCAGCTATTAAAAAGAATGAATTTATGAAATTCCTAGGCAAATGGTTGGACCTGGAGGGCATCATCCTGAGTGAGGTAACCCAATCACAAAGGAACTCACACAATATGTACTCACTGATAAGTGGATATTAGCCCAGAAACTTAGTATACCCAAGATATAAGATACAATTTGCTAAACCCATAAAACTCAAGAAGAACAAAGACCAAAGTGTGGACACTTTGCCCCTTCTTAGAATTGGGAACAAAACACCCATGGAAGGAGTTACAGAGACAAAGTTTGGAGCTGTGACAAAAGGATGGACCATCTAGAGAGTGCCATATCCGGGGATCCATCCCATAATCAGCTTCCAAATGCTGACACCATTGCATACACTAGCAAGATTTTGCTGGAAGGACCCAGATATAGCTGTCTCTTGTGAGACTATGCCGGAGCATAGCAAACACAGAAGTGGATGCTCACAGTCAGCTATTGGATGGATCACAGGGCCCCCAATGGAGGAACTAGAGAAAGTACCCAAGGAGCTAAAGGGATCTGCAACCCTATAGGTGGAACAACATTATGAACTAACCAGTACTCCGGAGCTCTTGACTCTAGCTGCATATGTATCAAAAGATGGCCTAGTCGGCCATCACTGGAAAGAGAGGCCCATTGGACTTGCCAACTTTATATGCCCCAGTACACGGGAATGCCAGGGACAAAAAGTGGGAGTGGGTGGGTAGGGGAATGGGGGGGAGGGTATGGGGGACTTTTGGGATAGCATTGGAAATGTAAATGAGGAAAATACCTAATAAGAAAATAAAACAAAATAAAAAGTCAGGCCAAACATATAGCAGATAAAATTTTCACTTAAATATTGATAATCCAATGAATTCATAATAATCCAATTTTTATGATAATCCAATAATTTATAATAATAAACAATGAACCAGATGACTGACTGAAAATGATGAGTGGATAGTTAAGGCTTCAGAGGAATGCACTCCTCTAAAATGCACAGTAGACTGACACTGTGTCCTGTGAATGCCATTTCTAGTCTTTGTTGCATTCATAGCAGCCAAATGGACACAAAAGTTCCTGTGCCACTATAGGGAATAATTATAATCAAGAAACCACAAGCCCATTATTTAAAGTAACTTGTAGTATCCTCTCCCCCAGCCTGAAACCTGCTTGCTCAGGGGTGGGGCTTCCCACTCAATCTTTCTGCCACGCCCACTGCTGGAACCTGCCGCTTTGCTGTTCCAAAGCCATCATGTGATCACCCTGCTATGAGACCCCAAGATTATTTGGCGGGAATTGGGCCCCTCCCCCTTCCTTTATAACGGAGTGCCAAAATAGTAAAAATTGAACCTTGAGCAGAGACCTTTGTCTTGGTTCCATCCTTATCTCGAGCAGCCCAGCCCCTCTTCTCTTCCAGGTTTCCAAAATGCCTTTCCAGGCTAGAACCCAGGTTGTGATCTACTGGCCAGACACAACATTTGGCGAACCAACGCGGGACTGAGAAACGGCAAAGGATTTTTGGAAGAGGCACTGCTGGTTTGGAGCTCCATGGAATAATTAAAGGATAAAGGAAATTCATACCGGAGAAGGTATGGGCTAAGCTGAAACAGTGTTAAACCCGAGCGCTGGTTCACTTAGGTTCAGCAGTGAAGCTTAAGAGAAGCTGGGAACTATAACAGGCGGTATACCATGGCTCTCTGAAGCTACATTTTTAGGCGTGAGAAAAGAAAGGGTTTATTAAAAGGAAATTAATAATCAGGCGGATTGCCACAGTTAATAAAAACTGCATCATGAGGGAGGAAAATGTCCCAAAAAGCAGAGAGAAATTTCAGGAGTGCCATGCTTTGTTCTCTCTGGGCCTTATAGCAGGAGTACTCTGTTCCCTTTTGTGTCTTGTCTAATGTCTGGTGCACCAATCTGTTCTCGTGTTCAATTCATGTATGCTCGTGTCCAGTCTATATGCAAAGCCGAGAGCTGCCACATGCTTCAACCAGGAATCAGACACATGGCAGGAGGGCCCCTGCTGGAAAAACTGTTCGTTTTAGGAAAAAAGGGTGAGTGCACAGCCTCTTAGTTTCGGAGAAAAAAAGCTGATAAATGGTTGATAATTAATGTGTTTGACAATGGTAAAGTGCCTTTTATTCTATGATTGTAGCTACAAAAATTAATATTCTCTGATTGGTCTAAAATTAACTGCTTCATTTGGTTCTTTTTTATTGGTAATGTGCTCTGAGTGTTTTCACAATCAGCTCATAAGTTGTTGGTTAAGATTAATAATTGTTACATTGCTACAGATGGTTAGTGTTAAATTTAATAATTCAAGTTTAGAGTCCTTCCGACACGTGGCATAAGGCAGGCCAAGAGGCTGGGTCTCCAAAGATATTTCTAGTTAAAATAATAATTAATGTAGATCCTATCCTAAATAGTAAAATTAAGATAAGATTTAAAGCAATGCCTCTTTATTAAAGCATTAAAGCTTGCTTTAATAGGTATTCATAGGTATTAATTGGCATCCAAACTTTGTAATATGATAGTAATGCTTCTAATATTGATTTTAAAGATGATAAATTGTTTTAAACTTGGGTTTTGCTTTCCCAAGGTTGTAGGTATTAATCTAACCTTGCACAAGAAACTTAAAAATTATGGTTAAAACTGCCAGTGTTCCATTGACTGCAGCTTGCAGTTTGATTGCAAATTTAAGATTTTCTACTCACCCATATATTGTTAATTAAGATTATTACAAGAGTAATCATCTTATGAGAGCGCTCATACAGCTCACTTCATACAAAACTGTGACAGAGTTATCTAGTTATGTTTGTCTTTGTGAATAGATTAGACAAACAGTTTTGCTATAGTTGCTGCCTGGCAGTAAACTGCAGTACGGGCAATTTTTTCACAACACTAAAGCTGTGAAGAACATTTTAACTGTAAGTCATCTTAAGATAGAGTATAAAAAATTAGAGGCGTAGACAGTAAAATTGTTCCTCTAGAATCGGTCCTTATTGCAGGAGGGCCAAGATGCTCAGATTAAAAGGTATTTTACGTTTGAGTCCATGCATGGCTCTGGGCAGCCCCAGACCAAGTTGTGGCCTTTCTTTGGTTTTGCAAACAGTGCCTGAGAAAGTTTTTCCCTGTGTTCAAGAAAATTTCTTTTTAACAGTGTTGCAGATCTATTCAGATGTTTAGAATAATGCTTAAATTCAAAGAGTTTTGCTTCTAGTGAACTGGTAATTACTAGAAAATTTTGCCTCTAGGTATGGCTAATATAGCTTTACCTTATGTAAGAAAAATTTTTATTGTTTCTGCTTCTATACAAGAAGCCAAGCGTTTTAATCTTTCAGTGTATATTGTTTCCTAAGTGGAAAGTATTTTATTAACTAATGCTTCTTAAAGGAAGTTTACCTTAAATCCTTGCTCTCACCCAAAAGATTCAGAGACAATATTCTTTTATTACTTAGGGTTTTAGTTTACTACAAAAGGTTTTACAAAAAATAAAGAAAGCTTTTATAATTGGTATCAATTGGTAATTAAAAATTAGTTGTGCCCAAGACAATTCTTTGGCCAGAAAAAACATTATTGTAAAGTCATTTTTCTCATCCTCCCAGCCGATCATTGACCCACGTGGGCCCACGTGGGCCCAACTAGCTGCTGTGGGGCGGAGTCTTAAGACACAGTTTTCCCTGTTCCAGCACAAATAATCAAGTTGTGTGCTGTAGATGGTGTTTTAAAATGCTGAACAATCAAACCTTAATTTGTATATTAATAGTCAATGCCATATCTCTGAGCTCGCAATTGCTTAAATTGTTCATCCCTCAGATACTATTAATTCTCAAATTTACAATTGCTTATGCATATTTCTAGTTAATAAATAAATAAATTACGCACATGTGACTCTTAATAACTTTTCAAGCTTTCTAGTTACAACAGCTCCTTAAGAAAAATGATTAAAAGTGCAATTAGTCACTGCCCCTTTACAGCCAAGTATTTAAAATGTTTTGTCAACAAGTTATTAATTCAAAAGGTTAGGTATTGTGAAATTTTAAAACTTTAACTTCTTAAAAGACAAAAAAAGAGAAATTGTATCCCCATACATACTATTTAGTGCATTCCCATGCACACTATTTAAATCATATCTTTATTTTCAAAATTTGAAATTTAAATGTCAAAGAATTTAATAAATGCTTTATAGTATCTTAAAAGGATCTACTTATTGGCTTATGGATTGATCCTAAAACAGCTACCTAATTGGGAAAGGGAAAAACAGGTTCTCTCCACAGAACGCTGCAGAAGCATATTAATTCATGTGATGAGCTGGCAGGTAAGTTGACTCAGTGTCCTGATTGAAATGACCAAAAAACTAAATTAAATTCATGTTTTAGATCCATCCTTGCTTGTCATTTTTCCAGTTTAGACTAGCTTCTATCCTTTTAACTTTATGGCAATTGTACATCAGAGACTGTATATTCTGACTTAGTAAAATTAGTCATTTAATAGAGTCATAATGATTTTTCTCTTTTCTTCAGTGTGACCAGTCATTCTAACTCAATCTTAGACTGGTCTAATATTCAGTCCAATGTTAGAGATTCCTATATTCTTAACTACCTAGCAAAGTTAATTCAGAGCACATCCCCCATTTCCAGAGAGTCTCTGGCTTTTTACTATTCTAAAAGCAGCCCAGAGACTGAGCTTGTGCCTTGCTAATTTGCAACTGAATAAAGTACCTAGACTTCCCCAAAAGAAGATCTGCTTTCCTACTTTCTCATTGTCTAGATCTTTTGTTTTTCAAGCAGGTTAATCAACATTCTCCAGTCTGACCAGCAGGTGTACATCTCCCGCCCCCAAGAGCACACAGGTGGCAACTGCTATCTTCATTCCAAGGACATTCTAGCACGTGGTTTTCAGTCTGAGTTGAAATTTAGGTTTACCAAGAGGGCTAGTAAGGCAGATATTTCTATATTAAAAGAGATTGGTTTTTATTTTAATCGACGGGCTTAGTCCCTTAGCTGGCCTCTGGCTTTTCACCCTTGCTGTTACTGCAAGGTCCCCTTAGTTCCTCAGGCTATGGGAATAACAGGAATGAGGAGGAAGACTTCCAGCTCCTATTTTAGCCACAAATCGTGGTGTTACTAATGACATAATTCTTGTCTAGGCCTTGCTAAATCTGAGGTTGACAATTCTCCTTTAGGAGCTGCACAGTACTCAGAACTGTGCATACTGGTTCGTGACCATACGAATACAGTATGGGTATCGCTTGGTGCAGAGAACTACTGTAGGGGAAAGTCCAGCTTGACCATTTCTGAGTTTCCTGTGGGATAAACCCAGTTTGATGGAGGTTGGTATCTATTTACAGCTAAAAAAAACAAAAATATCTAAGGCTCTGCCTCCCCTCCCCAAAAGATACCAAGAGCCACAGGTTTGGGTGGTGATAGCACCCACGGGAGGAATCGGGTCAATGTCCACCCAAGCCAAGATTAAAAGCCCACTCATCTACAGATGAGAAAATCATTTGATCACCTCAGTTATGTGTGGCCTTTTTAAACTTAATTAATAGGGGGGAGAGAAGTTAGAGACCATACTGTTGGAAGGGCAAGCCCTTCACAGCCTCCCACCCTAAAAAAGCCAATTGGCCTTGTACTACGGAGCCAGTCCTTACCCCCTTCTCCCTGTTTCCCGCCTGTCATCCAAAACTGCGGAGGAATATCAACTCAGTGTTATTCTTAATAAAGTGTATTTCAAATTTGTTCAGTCAAACTTAGCCAGGGTTCTAACGCCCTACTTAAAATTCAACTAGGAAGTTACCTATTCAGCACTAAATAGCATTATAAAGTCAGAGCCTACTGCTTAGGGCTTTTCTGTTAGTTGTTTACTAGGATAGAAAGGACAGTCTTATCCAGATACAGTTTACCATAAGACAAGTTAGGGAATCCCACAGAGACAGGTTTTTTTCTTTAGCCCTAAGAATTCAGGCAGAACTATTGAGCATAGATTAATTTTTTGCCTCAGGCCAGCCCTTTTTTATTTTTATTTTTATTAAAAACAGGGAGGAGATGTAGTCTCCCCTCCCCCAGCCTGAAACCTGCTTGCTCAGGGGTGGAGCTTCCCGCTCAATCTTTCTGCCACGCCCACTGCTGGAACCTGCCGCCTTGCTGTTCCAAAGCCGTCACGTGATCACCCTGCTACGGGACTCCAAGATTATTTGGCGGGAATTGGGCCCCTCCCCCTTCCTTTATAACGGAGTGCAGAAATAGTAAAAATTGAACCTTGCGCAGAGACCTTTGTCTTGGTTCCATCCTTATCTCGTGCAGCCCAGCCCCTCTTCTCTTCCAGGTTTCCAAAATGCCTTTCCAGGCTAGAACCCAGGTTGTGATCTACTGGCCAGACACAACAGTAACTTCCCAGGTCTAAGAGATGCCAGCACTGCCCCCATCCAGTTAGCACTTCTAGAGAACTCCATTGAATAATGCTACACTTGTTCATGATTTATTCAATGAGTTTCACTTATGACCATCATATAGCATAGTTAGTTGCAGTAAAGAGCCAAAGAAATAAATTCACACTCAAACATAGACACAGAAACATACACATGTAAGCACACATACAGACACACACGTAGTATCCATATTAATATTTGTACTTTCTGTAAGACAAAAAAGTCTTGGTGAGTTTTGGGCTATGGAATCAGAAAGAGAGTTAAAGTATATTACCACCATTCTTTCTTCTTCTTCTTCTTCTTCTTCTTCTTCTTCTTCTTCTTCTTCTTCTTCTTCTTCTTCTTCTTCTTCTTCTTCTTCGTGCTTATTTCCTTCATGTTCCATCTCTTTCAGGATAGAGGCAGGATCTGCTCCATCCCTGATTTCTCTCTTTCTACTTCAAACTCCCTTTTGCTTGGGAACCAGTCAGATTACTTTGGATTTTTTTAGGGTCTTTATTGAACCTCTCTAATCTTGTGAGGTCAGAAGCAGAGATGTAAAAGACACATTGACTGAAATTATTCCTGGATACGAAAATTCACTACAGCAGCAGATGCTGAGAGAACACTTTGAAAAGAGCCCATATCAATAGATTTACTGGGACCCAGTGCCAAATCTGGGTGTCATGCACATTCCTTGATTGGACTGATTGAAAGAACAAACTGCAATTGTTGTTCTCTGTGAAAATCACAAAGGCTGTTCAGGTCTTAAATAAATATCAACTATTTTTAATGAGTTAGCATCTATAACCAACAGAGAAAGTCACTGATCTGTGTTTTCTCAGCCCATGTCCTTGACATGGTTACTCTCTCCTTCACTTCCTCATGTGCTCTCAAAGCAATGGCATCACCTATGGACAATAGACACACCTACCTACTCCTGCTTCTTTCAATGGCTCCTCTCCCAGAAACTGGGTTTGATGAGCCCAGTTAAAATTGATGTTAAGCCCATGTACTCTGTGGGTACAGGCAATGGAATTTCTTCTTCTTTGCCCTTACTTTGTTGTTTCAAGCCCATATGCCTTGGTTATGTATACTGTTTCCTGCTCTATACATGTCCTTTCTTCTGCTCTAGATTCTGCTGCCATGTTGCACCTTGTTTTTATTTTCATATTTCAGGTTCAGTGAAAAAGACATTCTAGAGAAAAAGGTGAAGCAGATATCATCCCTTTATGAATCCTTTTTAAATGCCTTGCTGTTATTATTTTCTATATTCAGTAGTCTCTAGATTATACACATGAATCTAAGTTACATGTACACATTGCAAAGATTCTCTTCTAATCAACCATACCTCCTGTCTCAGTTGAGAAATGAAATACAGATTGACATATAATAATTTGAGAAAAGACATGGTAGTCAGAAAATGTTGAGGCCGGCCAGCGGCTCACACGTCCAGGTTCAAGCCTGGAAGGCATCTTGGAATCTGGAAGAAAAGAGGGAGCCTAGGCGGGTCAAGAAACAATGGAACCAAGACATGCTAGTCTGTTCAAAGTTCAAATTTTAACGTCGGGGGAACACACCTTATAAAGAAGTGGGGGCCCATTCCCACCAAATCATCCATGGAGCCCAGCTGCAGGTGACCATGTGTAGGCTCCGGAACAGCTAAGCAGCAGGTAGGAGCAGAGGCAGTGGCAAAACAATAGGGTGATCCAGGGAGGCAGGCTCCACCCGGTGATCTCCTAGTGACAAGTCAAGCCTGGCTCAGCCTGCTTCAGGCTGTGGGGGGAGGTTACAAGAAAACTTATCTAAGAAAAATAGAGTTCCAATCCACAAGAAATCTAGACTGCCATGATTCATATAACTCTTAGAGAATGGCTGTCACATGAAAGGAAATCTATATGTACTTCAGAGATTGCTTTTCCTCTTTTGTTCCTGCACAGGCAGGAAAGCTTAACTAGGCAAAATGTGAAGATAACATCAATATCACCGTTCCAAGTGCTTAGGAAGATTGCATTCTAGGCCTCATCTTTCCTAGTGGTTAGAATGGGGCAAAGGACAGAGATTTCAGGAACTACTGAGTCAGAAAAATCGCTCCTTTACTCAAGGAGAGAAAGATCAAAGGATGCCCTGATGAGAAAGATGGTAACTATCCATCATTAATTTGACCCATATAGGCCCTGGAAAAAAAGCTGCATATTTTTTAAAATATTTGTACCTGGTCCAAATATAAGTTAATGAATTGAGTAAGTGACTTAAAGTCAGAGTCTAAAAAAAGTCTACCCCAAACTCCCACTTTTGGGTCAGGATGGCTTTCTAGTTTTTGAGTGAATGCACTGTGCCCTCGAGAACAGCTGAAAACACAAGTCCTTCCAGTTGCTAGTGTTTATCTCATAACATAAAGTTCCTGGCTAAGAAAACAGCAACTGGGAGAAGAGAGAGACGACTTGACTGAAACTCTCCCAAGCTCTTCCTCCAGTGTCACAGCTGTAACATGTCTAATCCCCCTGACTCCTGCTGGATGTCAGAAACACAGTTTGAGGATGCTTTGCTGTTTATCTGCTGCTTTTGTCTACTGCTTTCATTCATCCAGATCAAAATGATGGGTATGGCAGAGCACTATCCTGACTTACAATGCACAAGATAGGCTATCTTATGCTTTCTATGAGGTATCCTTAGTACTTACAAAGCTTCAGTTTAGCACTATATGTAACCATAATTTATTAAATTATGCTACATATATAGTTGAACTTTCTTTAGATAAAATGATAAATATATTCATTGGTGCTATAATGTGCTATCAAAAAAGGAAAGAAAAATGGTAAGCAAGAGAAGAAATATTTTAAAAAGATGTAAGAAAGCAAATATTTTTAGTAAATATGGAA
Organism: Mus musculus; assembly: GCF_000001635.26. Taxonomy (NCBI): domain Eukaryota; kingdom Metazoa; phylum Chordata; class Mammalia; order Rodentia; family Muridae; genus Mus; species Mus musculus. Next base: position 17,665,588 of record NC_000067.6, on the reverse strand, counting down.
TTTTTTATGTAATAAAATTAGTATGACTGAGCATCTTCCTCCGAGTGGGAAAGAAATATTAAAAGAAATGTTAAAAAGCCTGAGAAAGTTATGAAGGTCTGAGTAAGTTATATAAGGGGCATAAAACATAAGATATAGAGAGACAGAGACAGAGAGAATATATATTCATATACACACACATATACATATTTGTATGCACCTACTATGCAAGTAAGAATGGATGTTTCTCAAAATCTAAAAATAGATTTCACTTATGAGCACTCTAAAAATGAAAGTACAAGACTACCAAATGGTGCTTTCCAGCTTCCATCCTGTGAGTTCTAGGTCATAGTAGACTTTCATCAAAATGAAGAGATTCTCATTAATATTTTGTTTTGATATCCAATCTCAAGTGAGGAGAATTACAGTATGCTATATTACACATTGTTGGAGCCAAGCCAGTTGAGCAGAATTCTACTTCCTTAGTCATTTAGGATAACAGCAGTCGGGAAGCATCCAAAGCTACTGAGAACTTAAGTGAATCATAAAATGTAGGCAAGACAGACAGAAGACACACTGAAACATTTTTCCTGTGTTAGGTTGAGAAGAGGTTGTCTAGGAAACTGTACTGGGAGATACAATTGCTGGTTGCTGAACACAATAAGACTGGGTAGGCCAGTAGATAAAAAGAGCAGAAAATGATGCCAGAGTATGCAAATGGATAACTGGGAACTGGCGCCTAGTTCAGTCTAGTGCTTAGCACAGGGGAGGCCTTGAGTTCAATCCCAGCACTGAAAAGAAAAAAGTTAGACTATTATCATGGCAAGGAAAGTACTGTAAGCAGTACAAAGAAAGCGATTAAACACTACATCAGGCTCAGAAACAAGACCAGTGGCCATCACTTGATGCATAAAGAAATAATAGAGAATTGACAACTTGGAGTCCTACCACTGGGATAGGGGTGGTGCATCTAGAGGCAAGGATGGACTTATGAAAACTTACCATCAGCTCATAATGTTGCTGGAATGAAATTTTGGATCCATTTTTTCCACAGTTCTCAATTTTAAAACTTTGATGTATATATAGGTAACTTATTAGACATGATAATACAACATCTGCATACCAACATGTGTATGTCACTAACTTACACACTTAACATCTCCATTTCTTAACTCTAATTTGAGGTAAAAAAAAAAAAAACATAGGATTTAAAGTAACTTTCAAATTCTAAACAAGATATCCATTTTGATGACTATTAATTTCATATTTTTCCTACTTGTTAAAAATTTGATTCTTAAGGGGAAAGTGAATTTAAAGTCTCATTAGATTGGTTTAGAATCACATAGTACACAAAAATAACTAAGTACAAAAATACACAAAATAACTATATTCCTGTTTTTATTCAGTGTTATTTGGGTGCTGACTTCAATCTGTAAGCCTAATGGGGGTTAATTAAGGATCTCAAATATAATTTGAAAATGTTTACAGACAGCACCCTTCAGATTGCCAACCCCATGTGTGGATATATTGCTATATTAATGACACAATGTTTGCTTGAGAGGTCATGGTGTTTGTTGCCAGGTTAAACATTTGTAATCTGGATCCAGCTTTAATATCCCCTTTCCCCCAAAAAGCCACAGGCTTTTTACTACATCAACAGGGCTTTTCAATTGAATGGCTTGTTAGGATTACAGAGGCAGATCAGCCAACAACAACAGGCCCCTTACATGTGGATGTTAATTAGAATGTTGACATGTTAAAACCATTTATAAGGACAAGTCTTCCTTCAGTACTCACAAGCTAACATCATTCAGAAGGCAAATCTGTTAATAGAATTTGTCCCCAGCGTGACCAAAGGCAGAGCAGGTAAATCCTTGTTTGTCTCCTGTGTGAGTGTGTGGGAGTAAACCACTGGGTCTGAGTTACTGCTTGTGACCACACAGTGGTTAATTTGTATTTCTTCTCTCAAATATCATTTTAAAGGTCACTCTTCTGCATTTTAAAACACACATCACTGTGCAGCATCAAAAGAAAGCTTAAGTATGCCTAGAGATTTTCTACCATTACAGGTGTAAAATGATTTCCAGAAAATTTTGTTTTAAGTTTTATAATATTCTGGATCTTTGCATTTATACAGTATAGCAGGTTTGAAGTTAAAATGATTTAACTTCTCATATTTGATTTTAATATTGATGTGAGGTAGAAACGCCTTTTTAAAAGATTGAAAGTGATATTCATAAAGAAACGAAACAGACTTTTAGGATGTAGCAGCTACAGGAGCAACAAAAGAGATGACAACAAAAGCTAATTTAAAGAAGTAAAGTGTACTGGATAGTTTTGTGTCAACTTGACACAGCTGGAGTTATCACAGAGAAAGGAGCTTCAGTTGAGGAAATGCCTCCATGAAATCCAACTGTAAGGCATTTTCTCAATTAGTGATCAAGGTGGGAGGGCCCCTTGTGGGTGGGACCATCTCTGGGCTGGTAGTCTTGGTTCTATAAGAAAGCAGGCTGAGCAAGCCAGGTGAGGCAAGCCAGTAAAGAACATCCCTCCATGGCCTCTGCATCAGCTCCTGCTTCCTGACCTGCTTGAGTTCCAGTCCTGACTTCCTTGGTGATGAACAGCAACATGAAAGTGTAAGCCGAATAAATCCTTTCCTCCCCAACTTGCTTCTTGGTCATGTTTGTGCAGGAATAGAAACCCTGACTAAGACATAAAGTATCTTTCAGAGTTTACCTAATAGGTCATTTCTATCTCAGAATTACACTTCTTCCTTTCTCTAAGACTCTCAGCAGGTGCCTGTAACAGCAGATGATAAAAAATTATAAACTAGACACATAGACAAATTTACAATAGAATAAAATGGGTATAGCAGTAGACTGAATATTACCCCTCTTTCTCACTCAAGAGTATTTGTTTCCAGTGTGCTGAACATTGTGCATGCTGTGAGATTATGGTGAGAGTTGAAGAAGACACAGTATACCTCCCTTTTGGGACATCTGAATTGCTAAAGCAACCACCTTTTTGCTTTGGAGCAATTAATGAAATAAAGGTGAAAACAGGCAGTCTTAAGAGTAGACCTAAAAACTAAAATAGTTAAGTTCCTAGCAGACAGGTAGCTTATAATATGGGCACTCTGAATAAAGGGGTAATTTAAATTCTTGGGCAGGAATGTATAGGATGCTTTAAGATCTCATAATCCAACTCAAAATTGTGTGTAATTTCAAATATCAATTATTTATTCCTGAAATTTTGTGTGTTATACTTTCAGACTGTTATTGGCTCCAGGGAATTAAAATTAGGGAGAGAATAACCTCAGCTAAGGGAGAGAGAACCATCTAACTTATGCAGTTATAACCAAAAACTACTAAGCATGTATGGTGTACACAGCCATATTTATATTTTACCATTGAATATCACCTTAATAGTGCTACCACAAATTTTAGGGACCCCCACCTTAGGAGCCATACGTTATGGAGGAAGTTAGGGGCTTTTCTCAGGATTCTCAGTCTTCTAAGTGAAAGAATTTAATAGTAGACTTGGGGGAAAGTTTTAGCACATTTTTTAATTAGAGCTTGAAGGGGAATCCCCAGGATAGGGGCAAGGTATTAATGTTGGCAGCTGTCCAAGAGGAGTACCAAGAGGAGAACTAGTGTAAGGAATCCCAGAGTGTAGGCAGGCATGCTTAACAAAGAAAAAAAAAAGGGAGAAAGAAAGGAAGACAGACAGAGAGAGAGAGAGAGAGAGAGAGAGAGAGGAGAGAGAGGAGAGAGAGAGAGAGAGAGAGAGAGAGAGAGAGAGAGAGAGAGAGGAGAGAGAGAGGAGAGAGAGAGAAAGAAAGAAAGAGAGAGAGAGAGAGAAAGAAAGAGAGAGAGGACAGAGAGAGAGAGAGAGAGAGAGAGAGAGAGAGAAACGTTACTCTGCTGAATAATTCAGAAAAGTGGGCAGGTTTAACAGGGGTACAGGGCTGATATTCTGTAAGCAACTACAAGGGCTGAGATTCTAGGAAATAAATATACACAGATCATCTAATTAAGAAAATAATTCTTTTTGATTACAAAATAAATCAAAGTATTTAATTTTTTCCTTCAAATGTATTTTATTAGCTTTCTTTGTTTATTAATCATTCCATTTCTTTACATCCCAAATGATATCCCACTTCCTGAGTACCCCTCCACAAACCCCCATCCCACATCTGCCATGCCCCCTTTGCCTATATAAGGGTGCTCCCCTATCCACCCGCACTTTTCTGCCTCACCCCTCAATCATCCCCCTACGCTGGAGCATCAAACTTTCCCAGGACCAAGGCCTCCCCTCCCATTGCTATCAGGCAAGGCCATCCCCTGCTACATATATATCTGGAGCCATGAATCCCTCTAGGTACACTCCTTGGTTGGAGGTCTACTCTCTGGGAGAACTGTGTGGTCAGGTCAGCCTATGTTGTTCTTCCAGTGGGGTTGCAATCCCCCTCCACTCCTGTTAGCTCCCCTACCAGGTTCCCTGAGCTCATTTTGATGGTGGGCTCCAAGCATCCACATCTGTATTGGTCAGTTGCTGGCCAGACCTCCCAAGGAACCACCACACCAGGTTCCTGTCAGCAAGCAGTTCTTGACCATGGCAACAGTGCTGGATTTAGTGTCTGCAGACATGATGGATCCCCAGGTGGGGCAGTCCCATGCTAGCCCTTCCTTCGGTCTCTGCAACATTTTTTGTCCCTCTTCTTCCTTTGAACAGGAACATTTCTGGGTTAAAAACCCAGAAATGAGATGGGAGGATGGTCCAATACCTCAACGGGGGGCCCATGCCTATCTACTGGAGGTGGTCTCTACAGGTTCTATCTCAATAGTCTCTGCACATTTTTCCTAAAGTCATCCCCATTGGATCCTGAGAGCCTCAAGTTTTCCTACTGTCTGGGACACTCCAGTGGCTATCCCCAGTTTCTTATCCCCCCTGTGACATATTTTTATTAGATTTCCTGATCCTCTGTACCTCTTTCACAACTCCTCCAATTCCTGATACTGCCCCCTTATTTCCTCCCCTCCTTTATCCCTCCCAGGTCTCTGTCCACCTCCCATGATCATCCTGTTCCCCCCCTCAATGCAGGACCACACCCTGGTCTTCCTTCTAAGCTTTATATGGTCTATCATTGTGATCTTTTGATGAATATCCACTTATCAGTGAGTACATACCATGTGTTTTCTTTTTTGTCTGGGTTACTTCACTCAGGATGATTTTTCTAGTTCCATCCATTTACTTGCAAATTTCATGAAGTCGTTGTTTTTAATCATTGAGTAGTACTCCATTGTGTAAATGTATCACATTTTCTGTATCCTTCTGTTGAGGGACATCAGGGATGTTTGCAGTGTTTGGCTATTATAAATAAGACTGCTATGAATATGGTGAAGCATTTGTCCTTGTTATATGTTATAGAATTTTTTGGGTACATGCCCAGTAGTGGTATAGCTAGGTCCTCCGGAAGTACTATGTCCAATTGTCTGAGGACTCTTCAGAGTGATTTCCAGAGGGGTTTTACCAGCTTGCAATCCCACCAACAAAGGATGAGTGTTCCTCTTTCTCCTCATCCTTGCCAGCATCTTCTTTCACCTAAGTTTTTTTATCCTAGCCATTCTGACTGGAGTGAGGTAGAATCTCAGGGTCATTTTGATTTATATTTCCCTGATGACTAAGGGTGTTGAGCATTTAATTTTTTTTAGCATGAATTATCTTTCCTGTAGGTTGATTAGCCAGGTGGTTGAATGAGCAAATAGATTAACTCACATTGTATGTACCTTGGAATACATACATGTAAGAGTGAGAGTTATTCTTAATGGACTCCCAGTACTGTTGAAATGATAAGGCATCACTGAATAGCACTATTCACAAACTCTATCTTGTCTTTCATTGTCTGTGTGGTGCTGAGGCTTTAGGACGACCTTGCATGTCCAGGCTCCCAACACTCACGTTCTTATGGAATCATCCCCTGCCAGTACACAGGCTCCTGGACATTTGCTTCCAACAGACTTCTGACATTTGAACAGAATGCCTTGCTTTATATCCTTATGCATCTCCGCATCTGAATCCAATTCAGCCAATATCGACATGTATTTCATAAAATGGATAATACTCTCTTTGCTCATGCTCAGTAACCATTATAGAAATGCTTCCTGCACCATAATAGCCATGAAACTAAGACTTTTCAGTTATAGAATAACACTTCACACCAGATAGGACGTTTGAAAGTATGGAAAATTTGGAAAATTATCGATTGGTACAGTAAATTACCATAAATGAATCTTGGAAGACTTAAGCTATAGTTAATAATGTCAGAACTTAATAAAATTTAATTTAGCTGTTATAAAAATGCCATTAAAGGCTTTGTTTGTAGTAAAAAAAAAATCTGTCAATTTTATTAGTAACTATTAATTGCCACATAGTATTCCTTAAATCAGACAGAAATAAAACTGTCCCATTTCATTCCAATTTCCATTTATAGAAAAAGTATGTGAATATTTAGAAAATGTTGATATTCATTCATTTTATAGGATTTATGATATTACAATTTTGATCATATTTCTGTCTACTTACATTCATTTTCCTCAAGGGATTCTAATTTCACACATCTATCATCTCATGTATGAGGAACTTGTTTTGATTTACTAGTATTTTAACACTTTTCCAAAAATGACTATTTTTATGGCATCCATGGCCTGCTCAAAATATTTCAATAACATAATTACAAGAATGTATTCTCTCCTAGGACTCCAATAAAACCCTACATGGCATCCTTGGTCATAGCTTTCCTGTATGGCACTGTAGAATTCATCTGGGGCAAGGATTTGATAATAAATAAACAGAATCCATTGTGTGGCCTCCAGCAAAATATGTCACCAAAGGTCTAAATTCATTCTTTATGAAAGAGATAATATATTTCCAGAGTTGTTATAGGCAGGACAGGGAGGAAAATAGCCTTCTAACTGACTTTATTGTCATATATATAGTTGGCAAGGAAAAACTGAGATAATTTTCCAAGAGTGAAACAAAGAGAAAGCTAATTTTCTCAGTATAACACACATTGCTTCTTCAGACTGAGGTTCAAGATCAAGAATCCAGAAGATTCAATATGTTCATCATAGGGATACCTTTACTGTGTTCTTACATGGTGAAAGAGCAACCCAGCTCCTCTGGACTTCTTTTATGAGGGTCCTAATCCACTCATGATGCCTCCACCCAGTTGCTATCATTTCCTAAGGCTCCGCCTCTGAATGTCATTGCACTGAGGATTAGGTGTTAACATACGAGTCACTAGGATTGGGCAGATACTCTCATAAAGTAGCAAAATCCCTAGAAAATAATTGCAATTGCTCAAGATTGACCACTTTAAAATATCAGAGAATAATTTCTGTGGAAGGAAATACTACTTTATATCATTACTAGGCTCTTTCTATAAGGGATTAATTGACTTTTCTTGGGATTTTTTTTTTTTGAACTGCTGTCTGTGATAGCCTCTAAGCTGATACAATTACCAACACTGTCTACCAAACACACTTGTCTCTGGATGGCAATTGCTCAAATATCTCCTCCAGGACTTCCTTCTTCTATTACCAAGACCATGGTGATGCTAAAGAAGATTAAACTGCAGAGACTGCTCTCTGTATGGTGCCTTTCATGACCATGCACCTAGCTGAATAGGTTCTTGTCATTGTTTCTTTAAGCCCTTTCTTGAAGTTTTATACTTCTGACATCCCTACACACATCTTAAACTGTATGAACTGGATGTCTTTTAATTACAAGGCCTCAGAGAGATTATCAAGCCCAAAGACTTTAGCATACTTTGCTACAGACACTGCATGTGAAGATCATAGATATGTCCTCCTTAAGTTCAGGGTCACTTCACAGTTCTCTTTCCTGAGCATAAAGTGTCCAGCTGGCCCCGTACTCACTCAGTAGGCTCTTGTGGCGATGAGCTATAAAGAACAAATTTCCTGAGGCTCCACACTCTAGCTCACCATCTTTTCTGCAGCTGGTCCTCAGAAATGTTTCTGGTTCATGAATACCTCAGGAAAGACTCATTGTGCCTTTTGTCTCAGTTCCTACGTCTAAACAAAGCTGTATGTTGGCAAGAAGCCAAGTAGAGAGAGGACTCCGTGGCTCAGCTTTAGCTCAGACCCAACCACCAACCACCTACCCCTGTTGTATGACCATAGGACTTCATTTCCCATTTTTCTCTTCACTTTCATTATTTACAAAACATAAAAAATAAACAAACAAATCAATCAGGAGGAGGGACCTAGAGGAGGAGCAGAGTTTTCTTTGGTAGTCTCACAGCTATTTAGTAAACAGATAAAATTATATGCATGAAATTCAGGACACAGCAAAAATTTAAATTGCAATTCTGAAAATCTGGAAGACAAGTTCATGTAATTTTATTTATATATAAACAGAGTCGGTATTATTCTTTAGTTAAATAATTACCCCCAAGCTCACAAACTTAACCTTCAGAATCATAAAGTGATTCAAATATCCAAAGGATAAAAAAGCCATGAGTGCAGTCATAATTAAAATGTCATCATAATAAAGTAACAGGCTACTTTTGATTCCTCAGGGTTTAGAAATAAACAACTTGCTAAGCACATTTTGGCCAGGCACTTTTTTTAAAAACAAGGTTAGCTACAGAATTACAAGCCCTGCGAATGGAAAAATACAACTGTGTGCAGCTAAGGAAGGGAAAGAGCACGTTCTATATTAAAAAGCAGTCAAGATGTTTTAAATTGGAGGTGGTATGGCTTGCTTTGGGTTTTTTGTTTGTTTGTTTTGTTTTACTCTTATATTGCTTCTTTGAAGAGTTTTATAAGGTAGTGTGTGTGTGTGTGTGTGTGTGTGTGTGTGTGTGCATCACACATGGCACATGTGTGTGTGATTACACCAAAGCATGAGCATAAAAAAAAATCCCCAAAGAATTCTATAATATCTTTTGACAGAGAAATAAATATTTTCCTCTCTTTTATTCTTATTTAAATACATGTGGTACACAAAGGTGTGATTAATGCTACACATACACATTTCATATTAAGAAAGTGTGTCTCAGAGTAGAACATGTAGGGATGTAGTAAGAAAATTGGATTTACATAGCTGTGAGGTTACCTCCTAAGCACAGTACTCTGAGAATATGTTTGTCTTTTACCCACAAACAAGGGGAAAACATAAGGGAAACCAATTCCTGTGTTGTGAGTGTGTGTGTGTGTGTGTGTGTGTGTGTGTGGTCATTCCCTTCCAAAATAACTTGAGTATGACCTATTTACCTCAAGAAAGTTCTAGGGACCCACCAGTGTGGGAGAAGTCAAACAAATAAACACTTTGTTTATATTTTACCACACTGTATAATTTCTGAATTCAGTTAAAAAAATACTAAATGTCTCTTTTATTTCTAGGTAAATTAGCAGTGTACAGATTATTTCTATCAATAAAATTAGGAAAGGATATAAATTCAAATAAAGAAAAATGTAATGTTACAAAAACCAAACGGACAAATAAAAACCATTGGCTTACAGGGCACTGAATTGCTGTCCTAGGATAATTTCAGTCACCTGGGTATCCCAGTGACATCATGTTACTAGTTTGCGTCTAACAAGTTCACTCCTTGCTTGGCTTGGTTCTCCAGGACAGCAGCAGGATTTGCTGAAGCAGCTGTGTATCTTAGACTCAGAAGCTTCCTGGGGTCAGAGTGAAGGCTGAGGATATTATGTTACCTTCTCTGCCTCCACAGCTGCCTGTACTTCAGTCTTCAGCTTCCTTGGTGCCATAATAAATGAAAAACAGTGTTCCTCTGTGGGAGTTGGAAGCTTCTATTTCAAATCACTAGGCTGGAACTCACAGCTCCCCAGCCATTCCTGGGACCTTGCTTGTAACTCCTCCCTGCTCAGTTGGACTTCTGTGAAAACTTTCTTTCAATAGTCAGTGTTTCCCAAATGACTATAATAAAGAAAAGACTCTCTCTCTCTCTCTCTCTCTCTCTCTCTCTCTCTCTCTCTCGTGTGTGTGTGTGTGTGTGTGTGTAGTAAATTTGGAGAAGCTGAGTTAATTAAAATTATTTTCTCTATGGAATCTGGGATTTAAAGTCCAAGATGGAGAAAAGATGGAAAAATTTCCCAGAATAATTTTATTGGGATATACTTATTTTCTATCAGTGGAGGGTACTTTGAGAAATGATCTTTGGAAAGATAACATATAATGCTGTTTCTATGCACCTTCAACAATTCTCCAAATCACATTTTCAACCTATGATTGCCAAAGAACAGCACTGTGGAGTATCCAAACCCCAACAGATATATCTATGAAACAATTCCTACACCTAAACTCAGGAAACATCACTGGAGTAGGAGCAGAGAGATTGTAAGCCCCAGAGGACTAGGAAGACCTCCGTGAGAGTATCCCTCATGACACTCATGATACCACAAGATGGTTGCCTGAAAAAGACTTTAACAAGTGTAATACCAATAGACCTGTTAATTTGGAAGAAAGAAATCTAACAGGCCCCACCTCTAGACAACTATAAGCAACTAATGGCATCAAAGTGAGGGAGAATTAGTCTTTCCCAGAGACAAACCCCCTAACTGAGCATCTAATTCCAAGTGGACTGTCTTCAAATCATATCCATATAGCAATAGTAATAGACCCAGTAAATAGTATTTATATATTTAGACACGCATATGCATGTGTACAAGAATAAGAATCAAAATACAAAAACAAAAAAAGAAGAGACCATGCAACTGACAGCAAGCAAGGGGAATGTGAGGGACTAAAGGACAAAGTCATGGGAAAGGTTATATTGAGGACCGAGAAGGAACAAAATGATGTAACTATATTTTAATTTAAAAAACAAATTTAAAAACACCTTAGCCTATGCCAGGATGGTTATCTCAGTTTATAAAGTTCTTATCAAGCATGAAGAATTGAGTTCAATTCCTAGAATCCACTTAAAACTTAATGAGCATGGTGCCACACCCTTTTCATCTTAGTGCTCAGGAGAACAAAGTTATTTCTAAGATTCAGGCCTATGATGTCAGAAAATGTTTCTGAGAAATGGCATCCAAAATTTTCTTTTGGCATTCATATATAGATACACACACATTCATGGCCACCTAAGGATGTCAAGGTTCAATCTCAACTTTTTCAGGAGTCCTAAGGAAGGGGTGTTTGGGAGCAGTGAAAAGAATGACTCAAAGTCAAATAATGGGCTTCAACCTAACACCCTGTAGTCTGCTCAAGACAGCTCTCTCTGCTTGAGAAAGCAGCTTTCTCTTGCTAGAAAAAATTCTAAAAGAGCTTTGCTCACTCTCCATGCATTTTCTTGCCAAAATCAAAGATCCTGTTAAAAAAGATTCTGTTTGCTCTCCAGAGATCTCCAGCCAGTTCAGCTCTTGTTAACAAAAAATTCTAAAAAAAGTACAGCTATCAATCTCTGCTCACTCATCTCATGCAGACCCAAAACCAAATCTTTTATTTCCACATAGATCAATTTAGTCATGTACTTCAGGTTCCCTTTTGATTAACCTATTAATTCATGACTTTAGCCCCTTGACTCTTAGGAAAAGACAACAAGTATTTAAAAAAAGAAAATTGAAAATAACTTCAGAGATCTGCCTGCCACTGTAAGCACAGACAATATTGCTAGCTGGGTGGGATCCCACTCTGAGAACATTATTTTGACCATGCCTGCCTGGATTTAAATTAGCTCTTTCCCAGGCTGATCTTAAACTCTGGAATTTTCCTGCCTTTGTATCTGCCTGCCTATGTATCTTTCTGACAAGCAGGCTTATAGTACAGTTGCCTTTGTTCTTTTACATCTATGAAGCTTCTCATATAATTCATTTTGACAAATTATATATTTTTGAATTCATGTTTTCAGAGTTCTTTTCACAGCCTTAAGTGCTGTCCTGAGGTCTTAGCATTTACCACTTTCCTGAGACATTAGACACACCCTCACCTCCTGGACTTGTTGTGTCTCTGATTATTATGGAGTCATTAACCTTGGTAGGGAGGACATTTCCCCAAAGGAGGAATAAAATATACAAACAAGCCTTAAAACTAGCAACCACCAACCTATGCCCTGCTTGCTCTGTTCCAGGGGCATGAAACCATGTTACACCGCCCCTTCCACGGGGCCAAGCAGGGCTCAGCAAACACACACACACACACACACACATACACACACACACACACACACACACACACACACAGAGAGAGAGAGAGAGAGAGAGAGAGAGAGAGAGAGAGAGAAAATATGTATGTGGGGGGGGGAGGCATTAACTCTCTTATCCTAAAAATCATAAAGACCCGGGTATTTATCTAAATCTAGAAAGTCAAGATTTCTATTCTGTATCTTTCTTAACTAAGTTTGAATCAAGAAATGAAGGAAATGCTATATTATCTAACTTTAACTTATGCTTTGCCCATCTGTAGGCCAATTTAAATACTAGCTATATTTTCTTATCCTTCTTAGTTTGGGTATGTTGTGTTTAAATTAAGCTATTTGTTATGTTTACAGGTTAGTTGATTGTTTGGGTCTCTGAATCTTATTATCTCACTGGAGGCAAGAGGATGGGTATAGTGTGATTAGACTGTTAATCAAATTGGGTTGAAGGAAGTGTGGCAAAGAATTGCATTAACTTTGAAAAGATGATGCTATCTAGTATGGTGGAAATAAAAACTTTCAGAATTGACATAGAATTAGGGCTGTCTTAGATAGAAGCTAAAGTAAGTTTTGAAAATAAATGAAGAGACAGGATAAATATACTCAAAATATGAGAAAGCTAAAATAAAGTTTCGTGATAGCTGATCATTATTATCAACTTTATTGAATTGAGGTATCCTGAGCAATTGAGTACGTTTCACTTCTGAGTTTATCTTTGATGAAATTTCCAGAATGAAAGAGGAGAAGGAGGATGAGGCAGATGAGGAGAATGAAGACTAAAAGGAGGAAGAGGAGCAGAGCTGCCCTGGATGCTCTGTACCATCCCATTCCCCAGTCTGGGCTTCCTATGAACTAGACTTTGCAGCAAAGGAAAATACTAGCTCATTCTCTCCTTCTCCTCCTCCTTCTCCTCCCCTCCTCCTACCCCTGACCCTTCCTCTCCCTCTCCCCTCCCTCTCCCTCTCTCCTTCCTCTCCCTCTCCCCCTCCATCTCCCCTTCCTCTCCATCTCCCCTCCCTCTCCCTCTCCCCCTCCATCTCCCTCCCTGTCCCTCTTCCTCTCCCTCCCTTTCCCTTCCTTTCCTCTCCCTCAACTGTTTCCTCTCCTCCTTCCTCTCCCTCCCTCCATCTCCCTCAATCTCCCCCCCCCTTTGACCATAGCAGTCTTTTCTATCATTTCCACTATGAAGTTGATATCTCCAAAACGAATGTAGTTAAGGACTGCAAATTTGTGAAAAAAAAAATGAACCTTTACTTCCTAGGAAATTTTTTGTGCCAGGTATTTTATTGCAGTTACAGAAAGCAAGTAGAGTGATGGAGGGAATAAATGCTAAGAGTCTAACCATAACAATATGACTATTAATAGGAGTCCAACTTTTACTGAAGGAAAACAAGAACAGTGGGGGAAACATTTTTATAGATGTTCATGAATCTTTGCATATTTCCCATATTTAACAAACTCAGAAAACATTCTGGTAGAAATAACATATTCTTGTTTAAATTGACCTATCCAGTAGAAACAAAGGGTGACATTGAATTTTTTATGAATTAGATATAGCTTTCTAGTCTTTTTGATGTCTATATTCAACAATAATTGAGATAAAATGGTCTCACTGAAAAACACATGAAAAATACCCTCTTGTTTTTATTAGGAATTCATATTAAATAAAATTTTGATCCCCCACAAAACTGTTTTAAGTAGAATTTAAAAAAAAGCCCTCAACATCATAAAATTTAAACTATAAGTATTTTCTTATTCCATCATTGGACTTGAGTGCATGAATGTGTGTGTGTACCTGTGCTTATCTATGTCTCTTTACATGTGTTCATGTATATGTAGAAACCAGGCATCAGACTCAGTTATTTCCAGGTGTTATTCACCTTGCTTTTGAGATATGGTTGGTCTCCCATTGGCATGGAATTTACTAATGAAGCTAGGCTGACTGTCCAATGTGCCTCATCATGCTACTGGGTCCACATTCTACTGCTGGGGTCACAAGTGTGCACCTCTCTATTTGGCTTTCTTACCTGAATACTGAAGATAAAACTGAGTTTTTTATACTTGCACAGCCAGCTTTTTTTCATACTTTACTAACTGTGCCATCTCTCCAACACTAGATTTTTTCCCCCTCTCTTTTGACTACTTCCTGCAAACAAACACTGAGACTTCAACAGAATTAATGTCCTAGTCTCAATATGCAAAAAAAGAAATAGGAAATGAAGAAAAGAATGAGAAAGGGAGAGAAGCAGACAGGATGACTAGGAGGCATGGAGAGAGGGAGGGAAGAAATGAATGGAAGTAATAGCTAATATAACCAAGCATAAGGATATTTATTTTAGATTCCCATCAAACTCCCATTCAATAGGAAAAAAACTGATTAAATACCCAAACTTCCTTTTCATTATCTATAGAATTGCACACCTTTTACGTTGTTTTGAATATTAAGAAAATATTGTAGGAAAGCTCTTACCATCAAAACTCCTGTGATGGAAATTAATTGGGGATCAATGTAGTTAAAAATTGAAATATCTCTACTTTTATCAGAAAATCTTATAAGGTAAAAAGAAAAAAAACCCACTAGTTTGGTTGCCAAGCCATCAGCTGGAGCCATGTAACATCAGGATTGTGGTAGAGAAACTGCCCACTGCCATTATGGAGAAATGCCACCAGGGGATGGTTCTCACCATAAGTTTAGTGCTTTTACTAAGGAACAAGCAAGTAGCCAATGATTTGAAAGCCTTAAGGAAAGCCTTCAAAATGGAATAGCTTGGGAAACATTCACACAAAGCATAACTTGGAATAAAAATGTAAATAAAATATTTTAAAAATCTACTGAGATTATAATTAATATTCTCAAAATGATATCACCATAAAGCAACAAAATGGAATAAAATAATGTGCATGCAAATATATTTGTATTAATTAAGAACAACACAGGTAAAATATCTAAAATATATACTATAGAAAGACAAATGTATGGCAGAAAATAAAAATATCTACAAATAATCCACAAAACATAAAAATGTTTAAAATAGTCTAGAAATAAAAGAATTTATAAACTAGTGGAAAAGCATACTGTGGTTTTAGAAGTATAAACATAGGAGACTATCAGCAAATAATGGAGTGTGAGAAAGAGGAAGCAGAATGGACATGATGAGGAAACAATTATAAGAAATGTTGAAGACTCAAGAACATGTTTCTTCAACATAAAAAGGTCAAGTAAATCATTTTAAAAATCAACATTAGATTATACTAAAGGGAATTTTTTAAACACTGGGGATTAGTATAGACTTAGATCATTGCAGAAAAAAATCTTTAAAATCTGCTCTCAAGGTTATGAAGCAATGCAAAGAATGCAATCAAGTTTTTGAGCAAAATATTTTCACCCTAAAATTCTACACTCAAGTTTTTTTCTGTCAAAAATAATAATGTAATAACCAATTTTAACGTAAATTCAGGTTTCCTGATTTATTTATAACTGTAATTGCATTTGTTCATCAGATTTCATTTAGTTATAGTTGTGATAGAATATAGTCTTGCTAGTTTACTGAAACTATTTGTCAGCAGCATTTGTCTTGAAACATGATAATATAAAACAAAACTGGTGATTCCAAAGTCTAGATATTTCTCAGAACCTCAGCTACTCTAAGACTCATCAAACACAAGCACGTGTGTGTGTGTGTGTGTGTGTGTGTGTGTGTGTGTGTGTGTATGATCCCAGTGTGAGAACCTGAGTTGTCAGAAACAATCTAGGAAAGATTATGGCAAACGAGTTTTCTGGAAATGGCCCATCATTTTACATGGATGTGATGGGTACACTCTAGAGGCAAAGTCCACAGAGACTTCATCCTAGAATTTCTTCTCCCAGCTGATATACCTTTGCTGTCACTATTATATAACCTAATGATTCTTGGGCATCAGTCTACCATATTGGGCAGATTTCCTGCAGAAATGCTATGACAATGTACTTTTATGTAGTAATGCTGTGTAGACAAATGAATGATTTTATGATTCTTGATAATGATTTTATAGAACTCCTAAATTGATACAAGTAATCTCATACCCCCTATATAATAAAAGCTGCAAATAGACCTCTGGAAACTTTTATGTCTTACAGGCTAATTGCTAAGAAAGAGAGAGAGAGAGAGAGAGAGAGAGAGAGAGAGAGAGAGAGAGAGAGAGAAAGAAAGAAAGAAAGAAAGAAAGAAAGAAAGAAAGAAAGAAAGAAAGAAAGAAAGAAAGAAAGAAAGAAAGAAAAGGGAGGAGATTTGGAATACTTTTACAATCTAGAAAAATATTCCTTCTAGGTTAGTAATGAGGCCACTATCTGGTAACTAAAGGTCATAAACTGGGAATGGGCAATTTATTGTAGATGCAAGGACAGAAAATGAAGGATGAACTAGTCTATCTATAAAAGATATCCATGTAATAAGACACAAGGCAGATATTTGGGTCTTGACAAAAAAAATGCTAACTTAGGAGAGAAAAACTATTGCTTTACACTTATAATGAACTTATGGAGTTAGAAAAAAAGATAATGAATTTTTGTCTGGTAATTGCTTTGCTGGAAAGACATGTAAGCAAGTCTGCTGTAAGCCTTATAGATCTATGACCTGAACTAGTAGTTTAAACTTCCTATGAATTACGGAATGTGAAATTGCTTAGAAAACCATGTGGCCAATTATCCTGAGAAGGTATAAAAACTAAGAACAACAATAAAGTTGCAGTGCAGCCCTTTTCTGCTTCAACCAGTATATATGTCCATGTGCTTGACTTTCTTACTTTTCTGTTCTCTCTGACTCACAAAGAGTTAATGAACTCTGATGTTCTCATCTGATCAGTCCTTATCAGCAAGGGACCCAAGAGTCAAAGAAAAAAGAGTCCACTTAACTAAGCATGCATATATCTATATCTATATCTATATCTATATCTATATCTATATCTATATCTATATCTATATCTATCTACATGTAGATGTAGATAGATATCCTATATAAACTATCTTTATTTTCATACTGCAGCTAGTTGTGATTTACATATATTCATGACAGTATTAGAGTATTCTGAGTTTGACTATATTCTTAAATGTATAGTGATATGTATATTTCTGTATGCTTTTGGTTGTTTTTTTTCATTTCTCTCCTGATTGCATATTTTATCCGCTCGTACACCAAATGCCAACCCCCCTTCCTGCCCTTCCCCTGCCCCGTGCAAACCCTCTACCCCGCCTCTACAAGGACACCCAAACAAACCTGCTCATTCCTGTCCCACTGCTCTAGCATCCCTCCACACTAGATCATCAAGCTATAGGACCAAGGACCTCCCCTCCCATCCCATCGATGCCAGACAAGGCTCTGTTAGCTCCTTCAGGCCTTCCCTCAACCCCTCCACTGGGGACCCTGTGCCCAGTCTGACTGCTGGTTTCAGTTGCTCAGTAGCCCTGTGTGCAGCATATCTTCCATGGTGCCTTCAAGCTGTGGTGTCAGTTGCCCTGTGTGCAGTGGATCTCCTGGGATGTTTCAGGCTGTGGTGTCAGATGCCCTGAGTGCAGCAGCTCTCTTAAGATGCATCAGCATATGGTGTCTTCAGGGGAGCAGACTAGCTAGAAATCTGCCCCAGAAGAAAGGGCAGGCCAGAAGGAGAGTGGAATTCTGTGGGAGAAGGTTTTGAGGGGTGATGGGTCCTGAGTTCACTGGCCTCCCAGCCGCAACTCTGGGACTTCAGGAGGGTTCTTAATAAATGGCCTGAGTGCAACGGATCTCCTGGGATGCCTCAGGATATGGTGTCTTCAGGGGAACAGATTACCTAGCAGTTCTAGAACTAGCACTAGCTAGAACAGTAAGACAACAAACAGAGATCAAGGGGATACAAATTGGCAAAGAAGAAATAAAGTATCAATATTTGCAGATGATATAATAGTATACATAGCCACCCCAGGAATTCTACCAGAGAACTTCTCTGGCTGATAAACAACTTCAGCAAAGTGGCTGCATATAAAATTAACTCAATTAAATCAGTGACTTTCCTTTATAAAAATGATAAACAGGTTGAGAAAGAAATTAGGGAAAAAATCCCTTCATAATAGCAACAAATAATATAAGATATCTTAAGGGTAACTCTAACCAAACAACTGAAAGATTTGTATGTCAATAACTTCCAGCCTCGCAAGAATGAAATCGAAGATCTCAGTAAAATGAAGAGATCTCTCATGCTCATGGATTGGCAGAACCAACATAGTAAAAGTGGCCATCCTGCCAAGGGCAATCTACAGATTCACTGCAGTACCCATCAAAATCCCAACACAGTTCTTCAGAGACATGGAAAGAGCAATTCTCAAATTCATCTGGAAAGGCAAAAAGCCCAGAATAGCTAAAAACAGTTCTTAACAATGCCAAGAATTTGGCATTTACTCATGAGATCTGGTACAACTGGATTGAAATTTGAGGAAAAAGTAGGTTACCACCTGTCATTTAAGCAGTGCTGCATTTTCTATATTTAGGTTTTAATATGTTTCATTTTGTTTTATCATTTATTTTTAGCACATTTGATGCTCCCAGTTCTCCCCTCGTTCTTTCTTTGAATCTTAGGTCTTCAATTTAGAAATTGCCATTAATGTACTGTTTTATAAATCGACTATGATGCATCCTGTTGAAACCTACTGCCATCTTTTCTTTACCAAGGATTTGAATACTCTAGTCATTTTTATTTTTCATTTTCAAAATTTTTATTATTGATTATTTTTTATTGACTAATCAAAAGTATATAGACCTATGGGTTTCAATGTGATGCTTTGATAGACACACGTATAAGTCCATACATACATATGTAGATTACATTTAGACAATAAAGGCAATTATCATCTCATTTAACTATTATATATTATGTTGAATTATTTGAAAGTTATAATCATAGTTTGAAATATGTGTTATGGCTGACTTTAATTATTATGTTTATTATGTTATACAAAACACCTCAAAGTCTATTCCTCCCATCTACTAGAAGATTTTAAATTATGTTCATTTTATTATTAAGATTTTGTCTTTTTAAAAATCATTTATTTATTTATTTATTTATTTACACTCCAGATTTTAGTCTTCTCCCTTTCCATCCTCAGACTGTTCCACATTCTATAACTCCTCCCTGCCCCCCTGTCTCCACGAGGATGTCCCCACCTCCCACCTCCATTCCACCAGACATTTTGGCTTTTCGAGACAGGGTTTCTCTGTATAGCCCTGGCTGTCCTGGAACTCACTTTGTAGACCAGGCTGGCCTTGAACTCAGAAATCTTCCTGCCTCTGCCTCCCGAGTGCTGGGATTAAAGGCGTGTGCCAGCACGCCCGGCTTCCCACCAGACTTTTAAACACCCTGGGGTTAGGTGCATCTCCTCCAACTGAAACCAGACCCAGAGTCATCTGCTATGTATGTGATGGGGGCCTCATATCAGCTGGTGTATGCTGCCTGGTTGGTGGTCCATTTTTAGAGATCTCAAGGGCCCTGGTTAATTGAGACTGCAGGTCCTGCTACAGGGTCACCTTCCTCCTCAGCTTCTAACAACTTTTTCCTAGTTCACCACAGGTTTCAGCAGCTTCTGACCATTGATTGGTTGGGTGCAAATATCTGCATCTGATTCTGTCAGCTCCTAGTCGGGTCTTTCAGAGGGCAGTCATGATAGGTCCCTTTTTTGTGAGCACCCCAAAGCCTCAGTAATAGTGTCAGGCCTTGGGGCCTCCCCTTGAGCTGGATCCCAATTTGGGCCTGCCACTGGATCTTCTTTTCCTCAGGCTCCTCTCCATTTCCATTCCTGCAGTTCTTTCAGACAGGAATAATTATGGGTTAGTTTTGACTGTGGGATGCCAACCTCATCCCTCACTTGATACCTTTCTGCTGGAGGTGGGCTCTATAAGTTCTCTCTCCCCACTCTAGGACATTTCATCTAAAGTCCCTCCCTTTGAGTCTCTCATCTCTCAGATCTCTGGTA
Source organism: Mus musculus (assembly GCF_000001635.26). Classification (NCBI taxonomy): domain Eukaryota; kingdom Metazoa; phylum Chordata; class Mammalia; order Rodentia; family Muridae; genus Mus; species Mus musculus. The sequence continues at coordinate 17,645,441 of NC_000067.6, read as the reverse complement.
CATTGTGGAGGGGGCGGGAAACCTAATCTGGTATTGAGTGAGGGAAAGGACTAAAGTCCTGAGGGCCAGCATAAAGAATGTAAACAGGCAACCTCAGGAAATAGGAGGTTGGGGAGGGGAATCCCAGAATGCACCAGACACCTGGGAGGTGAGAAACTCCAAGGATTCAAAGGGAGGGAATTACTTGAAATGCCTGACAGTAGGGAGAGGGAACTTACAGAGCCCACCTCAAGCGGGAAGACAGGACATCAAGTGAGGGGTGGGGTTGCCACCCCACAGTCACATCTCTCACCCATAATTGTTCCTATCTGAAAGAATTACAGGGATAGAAATGGAGAGAAGAAAAGAAGGTCCAGCGATAGGCCCAAAGTGGGAGGGCCCAAAGTGGGAGGGCCCAAAGGAGAGGGCCCAAAGGGGAGGCCCCAAGGCCTGACACTATTACTGAGGCTTTGGAGTGCTCACAAAAAAAAAGGGACCTATCATGACTGCCCTCAGAAAGACCCAGCAAGCAGTTGAGTCAGATGCAGATATTTGCACCCAACCAATCAACAGAAGCAGCTGATACCTGTTGTTGAATTAGGGAAGGCTGAAAGAAGCTGAGGAGAGGGGTGTACTGTAGGTGGACCAAAGTCTCTATCTGGACCCCTGAGATCTCTCAAACACTGGACCATCAAACAGATAGCATACACCACTTGATATGAGGCCCCCAACACACATAAAGTAGAGGACTTCCAGGTCTTTGTTCATTCAGAGATGATCCACCTAACTCTCAAGAGACTGGAGGCCCCAGGGAGTTTAGAAGTCAGGTGTGGTGGGGAGTGAGAGGGGCTGGGGGTGGAGGCATGCACACAGAGACAGGGTAGGGTGGGGAGGAGTTGTGCAATGTGGAGCAGCCAGAGGGTGGATGGCGGGGGCAGAAAACAGAATATAGAGTGTAAAATTAAATTAAAATTAAAATTAAATTTTTAAAATTAGGTAATTAAAAAATTAGGTAATTAACCTATTAGATCCTTTCTGTAAAACATAAGTACAAACTCCTGGTTACATGCCTTCTTGACATATATGTATGCTGTGCCTACACAATAAATTTTGGTGATATTGGACTGACTTGAAGGTTATACATATGTGTAAGGGTATATAATTTACTACTAGGACATCTCAAATTAATACAAGACACCAAATACCTCTCTTCATTTTCCTCTTGGTTGTGGACAGATATATGTGCATGCTTGAGTGAGACATTGAAACCAATAAGCTCAAGTTTTTCTAAGTCAGGGGGAGAAACCTACCTATCTCAGGTAAACTTCAGTGATGTTAACTTCAAATTCAAATGATCAGTAAGACTATAAAATATTACATCATTATTTGGGTTATTCAAGAAAAAAGCAGGTAAATATTATCAGGGGAGTTTCCAAAAGATATGTATTTCTTCAACTTTTTCTCAAAGGACACTAGTGTAACAATGTAACAAGAGTTGTTGCTGTTGTTCTTACAATTCTGATGGTGTTTCAAATTTTTAGTAATTATTAAGTGTTTATCAGTATTTTTCTGTGTATTTATGTGCATAATCACAATATACAAAACAGGCTTATTTTCTAATTTCATTTATTTTACTGTTTATGGAGAATAAAGACAAAACTGTAACTGTAAAATAAGTTAAATAACAATGAATTGTATGAATAAACCTGATGAAAAAAGAGGAAAATAGGCAATTGGCAAGAGTAATCTTAAAACACATGGCTTGGATAGCTCTATTTAATGTATCACTTCTAAAACTGAGTTTCAATGAGAATTGGTGAAGAATAATACTGGCAGAGAAAAGAGCACATTTAGTGCTCAGGGGAGAACATTTATACTGTTGTTAACTTAAGGTGTGCTACAAATTGGGCAGATAAAACCAAGAAATTGCTACTGCTCCTTCAAATGCAAAGACTAAATGGAACCACCAACACTTTCGGAGAATTTCAATGGAAAGGCACAATTTGACATCCTTAACATTTTTGAGCATCCTTAACATCTTAAGATTTTTGATCAACTTTCTGATGATCTCCATTGTAAAGATATAAAAATATTGATGCTGTTAAACTAAGTTACATTGAAAATATCAAGGCCTAATTTATGTAAGGCCTTTTTGTGATATATAATCCTGGTTGTAAATTTGATTAGATTGAGAAATGGCTAAGAGATTAGAAAGCACTCCTTGTTCGGTATCTGTGAAAGTTTCCAGGGACAGATTAAATGATAGGGGAATACCTGATCTTAATGTTGGTGTCACATTCTATAGGCTGGGCGCCTGTGTGAAAAGGAAAAGCTGAGAAAGCCAGCTACTGACAGGCTTTCTCTGTTTCTGCTTACAAGCCACTGTGATGTGTGATGCTCTGCTCCACCAAGCTGCCTCTACCACAACAGACTGTAATATCTGAAACCATCAGCAAATATTTTCCCCTCTAATTTGTACTCTTCACATATTTATCCTGGTAAATACTAAGAGCCCTAGAGTCTACACCTTCATAATCAAGATTATTTAGACAGTGATGAAAAGGCTCAATCTTTCATTACACAGTAGACAATGTAAGTCTACAAAGGCCTTTTGCTCCAACATAGTTTTTCCTTTCAGACTTGTTTTGAGTTCCTGCCCTGAACTCCTTCAAATATAGACTATGATATGGAATCATAAGCTAAATCAACCCCTTTCTCTTCAATGCTTTTAGTCACAGTGTTTCATCACAGTAACTAACAGTAACTAAGACAGGAATTCTTACCAGGGAAGAGGGGTATTGTTGGGACAGCCCTGACTGTTTTGAGGATTGTGCACATACCTTGGAACTTTGGACTAGAAAAGCCATTGAGTGTTGAGAGCTCAGTTGAATGTTCTGTAGGAGCTTGAAAGATAAGAATGTTCAAAGCAATGGAGATGATAAAGGCCAGGCTTGTAAAATTTGAGAGGGCAGCAAAGACTCTACAGAGCCATTTGGTTGGCAAATCTGTGGTATCTTAATTAAGAGGACTTAAGAGGCAGCTGTGATTAGCAAGAGACCAGCACCATCAAAGTGAAACCTTTTGAAGTCAATGTTCTTTGAAGTGTAGTGAAGTTGCTCGGACAATTGATGGTGCCTGGCTGAAGCTGAGAAATTGGCAGTGATTAAGAAGAGACCAGCAGTTCCTTGGGTACTTTCTACAGCTCTGTGTTCCATTAACTAGATGACTGTGAGCATCCACTTCTGTATTTGCCAGGCATTGGCATACTCTCACAAGAGGGTTATATCAGGGTCATGTCAGCAAAATCTTGCTGGCATCTAAAATAGTGTCTATGTTTGGTGATTATTTATAGGATGTATCCCCAGGTGGGGCACTCTCTGAATTGTCATTCCTTTAGTCTCTGTTCCAAACTTTGTCTCTGTAACTCCTTCCATGCGTATTTTGTTCCCAGTTCTAAGGAGGAACGAAGTATCCACACTTTGGTCTTCCTTCTTCTTGAGTTTCAGGATTTTGCAAATTGTATCTTGGGTATTCTAAATTTCTGGGCTAATATCCACTTATCAGTGAGGGCATATCATGTGAATTCTTTTATTATTGGGCTACCTCACTCAGGATGATATCCTCCAGATACATCCATTTGCCTAAGTATTTCATAAATTTATTGTTTTTTAATAGCTGAGTAGTACTCCATTGTGTAAATGTACCACATTTTCTGTATCCATTTCTCTGTTGAGGGACATCTAGGGTTTTTCCAGCTTCTGGCTATTATAAATAAGGCTGCTATGAACATAGTGGAGCATGTGTCCTTATTACAAGTTGGAACATCTTCTGGGTATATGCCCAAGAGAGGTATTGCTGGATCCTCTGGTAGTACTATGTCCAATTTTCTGAGGAACCATCAGACTGATTTCCAGAGTGGTTGTACCAGCTTGCAGTCCCATCAGCAAGTACCCAAGGAGCTGAAGGGGTCTGCAACCCTATAGGGGGAACAACAATGTGAACTAACCAGTAACCCCAGAGCTCTTTTCTTTAGCTGCATATGTAGCAGAAGATGGCCGCTTCAGCCATTATTGGGAGGAAAGGCCCTTGGTCTTTCGAAGATTGTATGTCCCAGTACAAGGTGAGTGGGTGGGTTGGGGACCAGGGCAGGGGGAGGGTATAGGGGACTTTCGGGATAGCATTTGTAATGTAAATAAAGAAAATATCTAATGAAGAAGGAGAAGGAGAAGGAGGAGGAGGAGGAGAAGAAGGAGAAGGAGAAGGAGAAGGAGAAGGAGAAGGAGAAGGAGAAGGAGAAGGAGGAAGAAGAAGGAGGAGGAGAAGGAGGAAGAGGAGGAGGAGGAGGAGGAGGAGGAGGAGGAGGAGGAGGAGGAGGAGGAGGAGGAGGAGGAGACCAGCAGGCTTCTACCTTTATGTAAAGCCCACTCAGCAGCCCCAAACTGCAACCTTCCACTGGGCTCCATAAACTGGCCTAAAACTCTGATTCCTTTTCTGGAGGGCTGCCAGGAAAAACAACACACCTAAAAGCTTTAGTTTAAAAATGAGCAAACACACTATGTTTGGTGTGATTCTTTACAGAGGAGTAGATAGCAAGAAATACTCAAACTCAGAGCTGAAATAAATCAATTAGTAACAAAGAAAACAATACAAAGACTCAATGAAAGAGTTGGTTCTTTGAGATCATCAACAAGAAATCCTTATCCAATCAAACTAAAAGGCAGAGGCAATATCCAAATTGGCAAAATCGGAAATCAAAAGGGGGCTAAAAACAACAGACAATGAGGAAATCTAAAGATTCGTTAGGTCTTACTTCAAAAACCTGTACTCCACAAAATTGTAAATTCTAAATAAAATGGACAATTTTCTTGACAGATACCGTTTGCCAAAGATAAAGCAAGATTGAATAAACAATTTAAAGATGTATTCTTAGGATAAACAGAAAAGGAAAGACTATGTCTTAACAATGCTATGCTTGTGTGTCAATTTACATAGGGATCAATTATCCCAGCTAGTTTTACCTGAACTTGACAAAGGCTACATTCATCTGAAAGTTGGGAACGTCAATTAAGAAAATCTGTCTATAAGATAAAACTGCAGAGCATGTTCTTAACTAGGGATTGATGTGAGAAGGCCCATTCCATTGTGGACAGTGCTATTGAATGGCTGGTGGTACTCAGTTCTATAAGGAAGCAGGTTGCAGGCCATAAAGAACAAGAGGATAGGCAGCACTCCTCCGCGCATCTGCATTTTCTCCTGCCTCCAGGTAACTCCCCCGTTAGAATTCCTATCCTGATTACCTTCAGTAATATGGAAGTATAAGCCGAGTAAATCCTTTTTTTCTCCAATTTGTTTTTTATTGTAGTGTTTTATCGTAGCTATAGAAGCCCTACCTTAGACAAGGCCTCTACAGAGAGCCTCTTAGAGATTGCTCCTGACACAAGTGTGCATGCAAAATGACAGACTAAGAAGACAAAAGTATCATCTACAACAGTTGGTTCAAGTGTCTCATGTATTCTTCAATAAGACTGTGCCCATCCTAAGTTAAATACCAAACGAGGAAGAGAGAATGAACTCAAAACAGGACTCTAGTGCTTTCCTAAAAATGGCCTCATCACTGTGCATAAATGTAGAACAAATTATTTAGACTCTAATCATTGTTTCAATAAAGCAAGCATCTTTGGAGAGGAGAGGCTGCTCAGATTTACATTAAATGTGGTGCAGAAAGGAGAGAGTTAGGTTAAAATCAGGTGAGCTCATCTACAGTAGCAAGTTCTCTCTCTCTCTCTCTCTCTCTCTCTCTCTCTCTCTCTCTCTCTCTCTTTGCTTCATCTTCATTTTTCTCTTTTGACTAGTCAAAATGATTAAGTTTTAAGCCAGTGACATATAGTATAAATGACCCTAGATTATGATGAAAGTTTTAATTATTGCTTGCTAAGTTTTTTTTGTATAGACATAACTTCTTCCAAAATGACACGGCATTCCCTCTTATTGTTTATTCTGTAAAGAAGAAATGGATTAATAGGCCAGGTGTAGTAGTGTATAGATCAAACAAAATGTAAGATTTGTTGTTTTATTTTCCAAGTTCTTTCTAAACCAGAAACTTGTTTGCTGCCTTTTGAGAAGTATGTTCAAGTAGTCATTGAGACCTGTGCCAAGAACCAGCCCAAGCTGATGGCTGTGGTTAGTGGAAATCTTATTTGTTTTGTGAATCAGATCCAGTGGGGAGAAAAAAAAGGCAACTTTTGAACAAAATTGTAAAAAGAAACAGGTCTAAAAAAAATTGAAATATTTAATCCAAAGAAAATAATAATGATTAAGTGGAAAATAATGTTCATACCCTCTTATTTTGACTTCACACACTGGAAGCTTTTTTATGGTCCTATAGTGCTGCTGTCACTGTGGAGAGTTGTGCTCCATCAGCAGTAGTTTACTGATGATATTTCTCTCAGTCTTGGGTTAAATAGTGGCACGAAAAAGTAGTTGGTAAATTTCATTGATAACTATTTTGAGTGAAAATTTGTCAACTAATACAGGGCTTTATCTAGAAGAGCACTCCTAGTAAGTCTTTAGCTGGACAGCTCTAGCAGGGCATGGCTAGTTTCTAAGCATAGAGTTGAACTTGGCTCAAGAGGTCTCTCCTCCAGGTGCTGACATGACCTTCTTTCTGAATAAATTAGCTTCAGTTTTGGAGGAAATATCAGCATAGATACTTATCCAATCACAATCCATGTCCAAAAGTACCATATTAATTCCTACTTGGCAAATTAATGTAGAAAATAACCTAGAAAAAATAGTCTTTTTAACTAACTGCCCTTGGTGAGCACTGAGTTTATTGTTCTCCTACTTTAACAGCATCTTCTTTCCCCTAAAGGACAACCACTTCATTGTATATTTTTAAATTGAATTTCAACTTTTTATGTATAGTCCTCTCAGTGAAAACTTTTTAGAATTGTTTTATTTTCTGTCATGATAAAAAAACAATGTAGGCCATAAAAAAAGTTTCACCTGTTTGGCAAGGTTAATGGTAGTTTGCCATAGTTGGTATTAAAATGTTATGGTCATCAAGAGTCATCAAGCCTCTACAAGACCAAGCTTATCCCCTCCCATTGAGGGCAGACAAGGCCATGTATGCTCCTCAGTAGGTGGCTTAGTCTCTGGGAGCCCTGAGGGGTCTGATGAGTGGATATTGTTTATCTTCCTTTGGGGTTACAATCTTCTTCTGCTCCTTCAGTCCTTTCCCTAACTCTTCCAAAGGGGTCTCTGATCTCTGTCCAATGATTGTCTGTATCTGAATCTGTCTCAGTCAGTTGTCAGTAGAGCCTCTCAGAGGACAGCCATGTCAGACTCCTGTCTGCAAGCACAACATGGCATCAGCAATAATGTCGGAGTTTGGTGCCTGAGCATGGAATGGATCCCATGTTGGGCTGTCTTTAAATGGCCTTTTCTTCAGTCTCTGCTCCATTATTTTCTCTGCATTTCCTTTAGACAGGAACAATTCTGAGTCAAAATCTTTGAGATGAGTAGATGGCCCCAGTTATGATGAATGTTATTTAACTTCTGTTTAATGTTCTTTCAACTCGAGGTGTTCTTTGAATAATGTCAAGCATCCCATTAATATTTTGAAATAGTAAGATAGCACTTACCCACAATTCTATAGCCATCTAAATTTTACTCTAAATAGAATTAATGTGTACATAAATTACACATTAATTCTATTTTTATTTTCATGATAAAGTTTGGTTACTTTTTGCATCTAAAATTGTTATTGGGAAACTATGTTTTCCATCATAGAGCTTTAGAAACAAAAGGGATGTTTCAAACAGCTAAAACAAATATCTTGTCCTGTCTAAAAGAACTACAGAGATAAAAATGGAGCAGGGACTGAAGGAATGGCCAACGAACAACAAGCCCATCCCCTAGGCAAAGACCAGTTCCTGACACAATGATACTCTGTTCTTCTTGCAGATTGGAGCCTAGAATAGTTGTCTTCTGAGAGGCTCTACCCAGCAGCTGATGAAACCAAATGCTGATACCCACAGTCAAACATTAAAAGGAGGTCGGGGACTCTTGTGGAGGAGTTATGGGAAGGATTGAAGGCCTGAAGGAGATAGGAACTCTAAAAGTCCAACAGAGTCTAGACCTTTGGGACCTTTCAGAGATTGAGCCACCAACCAAAGAGCTAACAGGAACTGGACCTAGGCCCCTGGCACATATGTAGCAGATGTGCAACTTAGTCTCCATATGGGTCCCCCAAAACCTGGAGTGGGATCTGTCCATAAAGCTGTTGCCTGACTGTAGAATCTGTTTTCCCCAACAGGGCTGCCTTATCTGGCCTCAGTAGGAGAGAATTTGCCAAAGTCAGCAGAGACTTGATAGTACCATGGTTGGAGGATACCCAGGGAGGGTAGGTACCTTCTCAGAGGAAAAGGAAATCAATCAAGAAAGGGGGATGGACTCTGTCAAGGGGGGACCTGAAGGAGGAGTAGTTTGGGAAATGTAAGTAGAATATGAATGAATTAATAAATAGATAAATAGATAAATAAATATATCTTATACATTTTAGGACTTATCATAAAGATTTTTAAATGTATACATAAAGAGATGAATTCCCTTTATCACCTTAAAATGCATATTAGATCATTTCTCTCAAACATCTATCCACACGAGCTCAAACTACTTGACCTAAAATTCATTTATACTTTATGGGTAATGAAAATAATATTTTAAATATGATAAAATCTTTAAAACAAAATTTTTAGAGTTAATAACTACCATTTCAAGAAAGAATAGAGACAAACCAGTAAAATAAATTTAAGTTACAAATATAAATTTTGATTTAGAAAAGTCAAACTATAAGAAAACTTTATTATAACATTTATAAAATTGTTTCAGAAAACTGAATTACCCAGAACCAAACTCCAAATTTCAAGGAAGAATCAAGACCATACTCTTGCACTTGATGTCCAGGACAATTGGACAGACACACCTGCTGAGAGTCTAGAGGAGCCCATTCGTCTCAGGAACAATCAGCCTCCAACCCCTGCTACGTGAATTATACTCCCCTTCTGGTGGTGCCTTCTCCCATGGCAGAGTACCAGCTTGTCTGCTCCTCAGAACACACCACAGTCTCAAGGCCTCCCAGGAGATCTGTTGCATCCAGGGCCCCACTGCCTGAAGGCCTCATAGGAGGTGTGCTACAGCCAGGGCCACAGGCCTACCAGGAAACTAGCATAAACCCAAGGACATAAAATGTAGGAACCAGACAGAGACACCTAAACTAGCTAACACTAGGGGGAACCAGATTGCAAGAGGCAAGTACAAGATCATAAGCAACAGAAGCCAATATACTTTGGCATCATCAGAACCAGGTTCTCCCACCACAGCAAGCCCTAGATACACCAACACACCTGAAGATACAGAATATGACCGAAAATTCTATCTCTGAAGATAATAGGGTCCCTAAAAATAAAAGAATATTTTATTTACATTTCAAATGTTATCCCCTTTCTCTATTTCCACCCAGAAATCCCCTAGCCACCCCCCTCCTCCTGCTTCTATGAGGGTGTGCCCCAACCACCCAACAACTCCCACGTCCTTGCCCTCGAATTACTCTACATTGGAGCAGCAAGCCTTCACAGGTCCAAGGGCCTCTTCTCCCACTGATGCCTGACAAGGCCATCCTTTGCTACATATGCAGCTGGAGCCCTGGATGTGAACTCCTTGGTTGGTGGTTTAGATCCTGGGATCTCTGGTTGGTTGATATTGCTGTTCTTCCTCTGGGGTTGCAAACCCCTTAAGCTACTTCAGTCCTTTCTCTAATTCCTCCATTGGGGACCCCATGATCAGTCCAATGGTTGACTTCAAGCATCAGCCTCTGTATATGTCAGGCACTGGCAAAGCCTCTTCTGTCAGCATGCATTTCTTGGCATCCACAATACTGGCTGTGTTAATTGGTGACTGTATATGATAGATCCCAAGGTTGGACAGTCTGTGGATGGCCTTTCCTTCAGTCTCTACTCTACATTTTGTCTCCATATTTGCTCCAATGAGTATTTTGTTATCCCTTCTAAGAAGGACCAAAGCACATGCACTTTAGTCTTCCTACTTCTTGAGCTTCATGTGGTCTGTGAATTTTATCTTGGGTATTCCAAGCTTTTGGTCTAATATCCACTTACCAGAGGGTGCATACCATGTGTGTTCTTTTGTTATTGGGTTAACTCACTCATGATGATATTTTCTAGTTCCATTCATTTGCCTAAGAATTTCATGAATTCATTGTTTTTAAAAGCTGAGTAGTACTCCATTGTGTAAATTTATCACATTTTCTGATTCCATTCCTCTGTTGAGGGACATCTGGGTTCTTTCCACCTTCTGGCTATTATAAATAAGGCTACTATGAACACAGTGGAGCATGTATCCTTGTTATATGTTGGAGCATCTTTTGGGTATATGCCCAGGAGTGGTATAGCTGAGTCCTCAGGTGTGGGGAATTGCAGGCTAGTATCCAGTCGAGCTGAGGTCTGAACCCCGATGGTTATAATTCACCTACATGATATGGTAGGCATTCTCTCATGCTCCAGAAACTCTGGCCCCTGCCTAAGTTACCATCTCCCACAGCTCCCATAAGAAAAGCATGGTCAGTATTCAGGAAAGCAATGGCCCAAGCTTCTGACCTTCAGGCTAAACTTCCTCCCCAGTTACCTAGCAACAGTAAAGACCATAAAAGGGGCTGTTAAGCCCCCTCCTTGCTCTCTCACTCCTTTGTTCCTTTACCTCTCACTTCTCTCTTCTCTTTCCTTTCTCTTTGTCTTCTTCTTTCCTCTCCTCTCTCTCTCTTTCTCTTTAACCTTTCTCCTCTCTCTCTCTCTCTCTCTCTCTCTCTCTCTCTCTCTCTCTCTCTCTGTCTCTCTCTCTCTCTCTCTCTCCCTTTTCTCTTTCCCTGCCTTTCTATAATAAAGTTCTTAAACCATAGAGAGTCTTGGCTCCATCAAGTTCCGCTGCGCACTCTGGTCAGTGTCGGGAACACCTTCCCTTCTCCCTCTCTTCTATAACCCTGGTGGCTTTAGCAAAGTAGCTCTGGGGTCCCCTGTTTGAGGCTGCTCTTTCTCTACCCCCCACTGTGTGGATCAGAGGCTTAGATGTCCACCGGGGCCATGTGGAAAGCACCTGGCAGTCTCACCGAGTTGGCCTGCCCAGAGCAGAGGAACTCTGGTCGGTGGTGGCATATTTTTCCTCCCCACTTTTCCCCAGGGCTCCCAGGGCCCCGCTTTATTTTGTTCTCACACTGAGGTAATATTATGTCCAATTTTCTGAGTAACTGCCATACTGATTTCCAGAGTGGTTATACTAGCTTGCAATCCCACGGAGGAGTGTTCCTCTTTCTCCACATCCTCGCCAGCATCTGCTGTCACCTGAGTTCTTTATCCTAGCCATTCTGACTGGTATTAGGTGGAGTCTCATGGTTGTTTTGATTTGCATATCCCTAATGACTAAGGGTTTTAAACATTTCTTTAGGCTCTTCTCAACCATTCGAGTTTCCTCAATTGAGAATTATTTGTTTAGCTCTATACCCCATTTTTAATAGGGTTATTTGATTATCTGGAGCCTAATTTCTGAAGTTCTTTGTATATATTGGATATTACCCCTCTATCAGATGTAGGATATGTAAATGTATGAAAATCTAATAAAGCACCATTTTGTACAATTTCTATGGACTCATTTAAAAACAAGGCTAATCATGACAGTTTATCTGCTCATAACAAATCCATCAAGATAAATATGAATTAATTAAGTGTCCATGATAGCATAGCTGTTTTTACAAGTAGGATTAAGATTATTATCCTATTTTTATTATTTGAGAATGCCATACATGTATATAATGCATTTGATCAACTTCAACCTCAATTTCCTCCCCTCTAGTTTCTACCTATTCTACTATGACTTTTTCTCCAAAGCTCATATATTCTAAGAAATTAAATCCACTGAGTTTACTTAGTTCTGCCCATATGTGCATGCATCTATTGCAACATGGATATCCCATGTCTGAAGAAAATAATGACTATCCCTCTCCCAGAAGCCATCAGTTGCCAGTAGCTCCTCAGCTAACTCCATAGATGAAACTCATGCCTGGTACCATTAATTAGACCAAGAACCAACAGCAGGGCCTTCGGAGAATTTAGAACTATTATTCAGCTAAATGTACATGATATTAATCTTTCCCCAAGCACTTATTTTCATTCCTGTAGATTAGCACATCCCTATAAATACTTATCAGAGTCTTATGATGGTTGAAATTGACATTTATTTAATTATTCACCTACTTCATTGGAGCTGATTAGATTATTATTACTGTTTCAACACAATAATGTGTCAGAAAGTTGGTTGTCATGGGAAAGATAATATTTGTCTACTAGGTATTTTTAGTCTTAGCTTGTACCTTTGCTTGTAAATTATTTTACATTTTAGTTTTTAATCCTATGAATCACTAAGTACAGTTATGTGGGAAAATTCTAAAAGGGCACAGACTAGAGAGAGCAGCAGTCTTGGACCACTTACTGGTCCCCAGATGCTCCACCTCCAATTCCTGTATTGGTCATTTCACTTAAGGAGGAAATGAGAGTAACCACTGTCAATCAACTATTCTATATGTTTGTAATTTCATTAAGTACATTTAGATTACATCCATCCTCTGCTCCCAAGTTTCAACTCCTCCCAGCTTTCCTATTAGTCCCCCTTTTGCCTTGTGTGTTTATTTCTCATTAGTGCATTGTGGGGCTGTGAAAGGCAGTCTGGTTTCTGATTGAAACCCCAGTGACCCCGCAGATGACTCCACAAGTGATAACCCTGCAAGGGACAGTAGGTGTTTTGTCATGCTCTTGGACACCAGACTCCTTACAAGAGGCCTCAACTCTCCATAATTTTGTGGCCATCAGTCACATAAGGGCAATGCCCCAAGCCCCTCCATAGGTAGAAAACATGACCACAGGTCATGTAGCCTCAAGACAGAACTCTATTTTAATGAGGCATCTAAAGGTCTGAAGGGCTTAGCCAATAAACTCTCCTTCCTAGACACCCTTTTCTGCAAAAAGTATTTAACCTCAGGCTCACCCTGAGAAAGTGGGGTATGGTTTTACTCATCAAAACTCTCTGCCATGACAATAAATGTCTAAAAACCATGGACTGTCACTTTTCATCATCGGCATCCACCATGGGGAGCAATGGAGCAGGCCTTTGTCTAAAGAGTTGCTTTTAATCTTCTTCAGGAGGCCTCTGTGCTCCCAGTCATGGCCTCCATCAAGCCAAGTCACCCACTAAGAAATACAAGGACTCTCCTCCCTGCAGGACCCAGCTGGAGCTCCCCTCTTTTCCTCTACAGCCCTGATCTAGATCCAGCCCGTGAGGCCCCTGACTCTGTTCTCAGCACTTCTTCAGCTCCCAGCAGTACCCCTGTGCAGGCCCGGGGACCCCCAAGGCTTCAGCAATCCCCAGGAACCTCAGACTGCACTCCCCACACCCAAAGCAGGGTCTTGGGGCTTCCCATAGCCCAACACCCAGGAATTGCAGTCAAAACTTTCCATATCCCTCCTCCACAAGTGGCCCAATCCCTGGGGTGGATACAGGACCCCAATAACCCCACAGTGCATGTGGCAAGTCTCTCACTGTGTAGAAACAATTGAAAGCATTTATCACCCCCACACATAACAAATCTTCATTTCAGAAACTTTCTCCATCTACAAAACTAGAAGTATAACGTATTGTTTATATCAATTGGCCAAGTCTGTAAGGATAAGATTTGCAAACACAGAAACCAATCAATTAATTAATATATCAGTATTAATTAATTAAAAACAAATCAACTAACATATCCCTTTAGCCTGTGTTGGTGGAAAGAACTTCCCAGAGGTATTGGTTGGAGACTGGAGACTTGAAATAAGAGTAAGAGATGAGACAAAGGGTGCCTAGCAAGAGGAAGAGAGTTAAAAAATGAGCTATGGGGCTGGGTGGGAGACCCTCTCTGAAATGACTTAGGGAGGCTTTTTCATAAGCTAAAACACCAAGAATAAATTTAGCTAATTTCTGGGTTATTTTGTGTTTCGTTGGGATTGCCTATGAGATCTGTCAACTCCTCAGAGGTGTGACACCCTGATAATCCCAAGCCAGTGACTACCCAGAAGGTTCCTGTGCCCAGGATTGCCCGCGGCACGCTTTGGAGCCTCTGTAAGGCTAAACATAAAGATAGCTTAGGTATCTGTTATAATTTCTCACATACAGAAAATCTTGATACATCGTTCTAAAAATGTTATTTTCTATGTATGTTTTACTTTTCTGAAAATAAGGGGAAATTTTGAGAAAATAAGGGGAAGGCTAAGTAAGGAGATAAATGAGAACGAAGAAAACCAGTTACTGTAATTTACTGATGTGCTAACATTGCATTCGTTGATGCTTTAGAAATGGGAATAATTTCTTCTCAAAGTTATATCATCTGCTTCTTAGAATATCAGAAAAAACACTCAGATCTCAAAATCAAAATAATGAATAATATTTTATTGAAGGAAAAATAACACAGTCAGGTTTAAAAGCTACATTTGCTATGGTCTGCAAGTACAGAGGTTAAAAATCCATACATTCATAACACTGTATCACTACATAAAGGAGCACCTGTTCACCAATGCAACTCTACAGAATGAATTGCAGCCAGCCGTCATATTTATGCTTACAATTTCTGAAGTGATACATTCAATTTTAGGACTATATAAATACTTGAAAGATGAACATATTTTTAAAAAGCATACTCTTCATATATGCACCATACTTAATTCATTATCCAGCTTAAAAGTAAAATTAAAAAAAAAAAACACAAATGCTGTAATAAGCAGCCAGGGACAAAATGAGCCCAGTGTTTGATTCCCTTCAAAACTAGTAGATTGCCAGCACAGTCAGAGTGAAAGTAGTTATGTAAAAGAACTCCAGAAATACTTTAGGCTTTCAAATTTTGTTCTTTCTGTAACTGATTGTTTCAGGAAAAATCCGGGTAATTAACTAACTTAGCAGAATGTCGTTTAGTGTAATGAAATTCTACAGCCCAAAGAATAAAGTTTCCGGGCACTAGGTTTGAAAAGAATAGGTCCATATTTTGAAGCTTTGTGTGTGGTTTAGATCCTAGAAGAGCTTCCCATTCTTAAACAAGTTTGAAAATAACCTGAGGTTATCTGATGCTTTAAGACAGTTTATGAAATCTATCATCACATGAGTGTCATAAGTTAAACTGTTATTGGAATAATAGCAAGTTAGTGTTACTTCTGTAGTATGAAGCATAACACACAAATGATAGATATGCAATCAGCATAGATGGCTCCGTGGTATATGTAACTAGTTACTATTTTATATGGTCTCCTATTACGATATGTCCTGAGCTAAGTAAAACAACAACTCTTAAAAATGAGATGCAATGATAAATCATTTCCAATAAAATAAAATACAATAAAACTGAAACTAAGTACCTTAGAGTGGACATTACATTTTTTTTTTTAAAGTGAATGAAGTACTGTCTGGGTTCTTTACTCTTAAGAAGGCATGTCAATAGACTCAAGCTTGTCTTGTGGTTTTAATCCTGGGAGATCCAGGGTGAAAAATTCTGGGACAGTGCAAAACAAATTTTCACTAAGCACAAATAGCTTTTATCAAATATACAAATTTGTCTTTTGAAACACCAGAGGGCGCCACGGCCTGCAGCATGGTTAACACGGGTAATTTTACCTTTCAGGCCATACATCTCTCTCTCTCTCTCTCTCTCTCTCTCTCACACACACACACACACACACACACACACACACACACACACACACACACACACAAACACACACACACAAAGAAAAACCAATATCCACTTGAAGAATGGTCACTTCTAAAGAAATATATTTACATGTAATGATATTGTATTGTTAAATAAAGAGAAAGCAGATTCAACTGTCATATATTGGTAAAGATTAGAAAGTTTTGCTATTACTTCTGAATCAAGAATAGATTTTAAAAGGAAGTGATTTTAAAACTGTTGACACTAACAATTCATTTAGCACCATATATTTAGCAGCAGAATAGGCAACTATTGCTCATTCATATCTAATAGTAACAACTGTAGTTTCAAAAAAACCTCAAAAATTGTAACAATATGGTAATTGTATTTTTTTCAGCACCACTAACCATTGACTTGTTTAACTTTCTATTTTAATCAGCATTTTACAATTCCAAGTTGAGCCATGCCACAACTTTTAAAAGGCCTTGCCATAGGTTTGAATATCTTCACACACACACACACACACACACACACACACACACACACACAAATACAAAACCCCTGTAAAAAAAAAAAAAAACAATATTAACTACTACTAGAAATATAATTTTATCCCCTAAATACTTGAGTAGGTAAATCTTTCTATCTATAAGATTCACATTCCATGCATGATATTGTGAAATCTAAATACCAAGGGGAAAAATAGTACTGGTTTTAGTACTGCCTTCCTTTAGGAAAACTTTCATCTCATCCATTTATTTTTGCATTATTTACCAAGCAAGGAGTGAACCTTTAAGTGAAATACTTAAAGTAGTATAAATATGCACTGGATTCATAGTGTAAACTTTATGGGTTTGTTTAATTCAAAAATATGAGAAATATATTATTTTTGATTAAAATATTCAGAGTATACTGTATCAAGACTGTATAAAAATTAGAAATAAAATTTTCATGAACATCTCAAGTGCAGATAACAGCAGAGCTAGATAAAAGTTCTAGAGAAGCTTTGATGGGTTAAAAGCAAAAATAATAGTGCTAATCATCTTGGCTTCTGTGTTATTAAATCAAGCTTGTCTGTCATTACAAGAATGCTAAGACCACACCTGCACAGTTTACACACATTTCTAGTAAGTAGTGCAGCAATTTCATATTTATTTTTTCCCTTATGTGAAGGTTAAAAAATGATATTGTAGCAACATGTTACTTTTCCCCTAAATAAATATTATTGGGAGAAATCAATACTGTTAGTCATATTTTTGATGAAACCTTTCAAAATAATATCTTTAATGCTGATGACTTAAAGTTGCCTGTGTGACACAGTTTATAGCCAGGCCTGTTCCATCTCTGAGAATTACAGTGCAAATCCAAAAACCTAGCACCCCCATGCAAATGTAAGACACTATATTGATACAAGCAAAGTATCATTTGCAATGGCCCAGGAAAGAGAATATTTCACATGGCATTTTACATACCAATGTTAAAAAGTACAGACAGAATAACAAATATATCCGTTGTGGTTTTGGCTTACTTGTAAAGTTATAAATAAGCTACTGGTTCTAGCTGTAGTTTTGAAAGAGTTGTTTTGCATGCTTGAAGACCCCAAGTTCAGTACCATGCCATGCATGACGTTTTTTGGACATTTGTTATATTCAAACTTTTATGTTTTAGAGAATTTTTAGTCTTTAAACGTTTTGAAAAGGCAAGCTCACTTTAGCTTTTACAATTTTAGACTTTTAAACTAATTCTGAAAAATCTACTGAATTAAACATTTATTATAGTACATCCAGTAGGTAACATGCTGTAATATATGCAATTAATTACAAGAGTCCATGCCAAGAAGAAGCTCTATGAGTGATTGTTTTAATATTCATAAATTTCTGATAATATGGTAGATTGACTTTTCTGGGCAAGTCTGGGACCTACATAATAAATACCATTATTATTTCTTTGAACTGAGAAACCTTCCTACACATATAAACTGGAAAGTAACCTGGAAATGAGGATTGTAAACTACTGTTTATATGGCTCTACTTCAGTAACCTTAAGGAAAAAAATTCTTAAGTAAGTCAAGCAGATGTCATCAAAACAAAATTCCTACCTTTAGCTACGTGGTACAAATCTATAAAGCCAGCATTTAAGAGTTAGAGGCAAGAGAATCAGGAATCAGGTTATCCTTGACTATACAGTGAATTTAGGGTTAACCTGGATTATGTGAGACTGTCTCAAAGGAAATAAAAGAAGGAAAAGGAAATTAGATCAACTCTAAATTATGTAATATTTCTTTTCTCTATTGTATTTCTAAAATACTTAAATACTTATTTAAATAAGGTCCATATATGTTTCCACAAAGGCAGGGTCGCTTATTAACAAAACATTTAGTCCCAATATTCAGTGTTTAAAAGTTTTTAGACCATTTGTTTGTCTTTAAGAAGGCCCAGTATCCAGATTGTGGATATATCTCCTATTGAATTGAACGAAATTAACTGTCATCCTTCAATGTATCCACCTAAGGAACTGCAGCTGTGTATGGAGTTTAAATATGTAGCTTTCTTCTCCTGTTTGCCCTCTGAAAGGACCAGGCTTACTTACTTTCTAAGTCTATGCTTATGCTCACACATGAATGCACTCACATATGCACACGTATTTTAAATATAATTTGTTTTGTGTCTTGACCCAGGTGTTATATTGTCCTCTCTTAAAAATTTTTTTTTAAATTAAGACATATATTTCCAAATGGTTGATTTAAATGTTTTAAAAGCCAAGGACAAGCCCAGTCTCACTCACTCTGCCTCCTGCCTGTAAATAAGCTCTCAACTATGGCTCCAGTGCCTTGCTTCCTGCCTGAACAGCTCCAACTCTCCACCATGATGATCATGGACTAGCCTTCTGAAAGTGTAGGGAAGTCTCCAATTTTAAGTGTTTTTTTTTTAAAGCAACATTGGTCATGATATCACTTCACAAAAATATAATTAAGACACCTTACATCTCTCATTTGTATATTGAAGCTGGAGTCTCTTGGGAAACAGGCACTTTAATGTGAGACAGTAGAGTTTACCAATTATCCTATCTGTATGTGGTTACTATGTGTGTTCCCTCAAAACACATAAAAAATGATTTGCTAAAAATAATTTTACAACCCACTCACAAAAGAACACACATGGTATGCACTCACTGATAAGTGGATATTAGCCCAGAAGCTCAGTATACCCAAGATACAATTCACAGAACACATGAAGCTCAAGAAGAAGGGAGACCAAAGTGTGCATACTTTGGTCCTTCTTATAAGGGGAAACAAAATACCTATGGAAGGACAAAGTTTGGAGCAGAGACTGAAGAAACGGCCACTCAGAGACTTCCCCACTTGGGTATTCATCCCATATACAGTTACCAAACCCAGATACTATTGTGAATGCCAACAAGTGCTTGCTGACAGAAGCCTGATATAGCTATTTCCTGAGAGGCTCTGCCAGTGTCTGACAAATAGAGAGGTGGATGCTCTCAACCAACCATTGGACTGAGCACAGGGTCCCCAATGGAGGAGCTAGAGAAAGGACCCAGGAGCTGAGGGGTTTTCAGCCTCATAGGAGGAACAACAATATGAACCAACTAATACTTCCAGAGATCACAGGGACTAAATCACCAACCAAAGAGTACACATGGAGGGACCCATGGCTCCAGCTGCATATGTAGCAGAGGATGGCCTTGTCAGATATCAATGGGAGGAGAGGCCCTTGATCCTGTGAAGGCTCAATGCCCCAGTGTAGGGGAATGCCAGAACAGGGAACTGGGAGTGGGTAGGTTAGTGAGCAGGGGGAGGGAAGATGTTATACGGGGTTTTCAGGGGGGCAAACAAGAAAAGGGGATAACATTTGAAATGTGAAAAAAAGAAAATATCTAATAAAAATAATTTTATAGCAAAATTATTATTTTAGGGACATCTGATAGCTTCTCAAAGGCAAGAATTAAATGTAATTATCAGACCATAACCAGCAAAGTAAATTAGTCACAGTAAACACTAAACATGCTTACTAATTCAAAACCAAAATGAAACCAAGCAAAAGGTGTGTTATGGAAACTTACATAAATTGAACATTCACTTTGTAGACCCAAATAAAGTATCTCCAGAATGAATTCAACAATTGCTTAATTAAGTTATTTCCAAATATCACTGAGTTGCAAATTATACATTCATGGGAATTATAGAAGTTGTCCTGAAAATGTCTCATGACCTCAAGTATATTTTTAATTTTCCCCTGTTAACGACCACATCATATTATTACCTATGTGTCATATCACACATCATATATGTGAGCATATCTTTATATATGTATACATAGGAGTACACATATATTATAGCTTGAACATACATCCCACTCTTTAGGGTCATAATAACATAATTTCTCTGAATTGCAGGTCTTAGAATTGGATGCAACAACTGTGGGTACATAGCTACATATGTGTATGCTACAAATACAGTAATTTAAACTTAAGTTCAAAAGTAGAAAATGATGTTTTGTTTGTATCTAAGACTTAACACTCTAGATAAACACTAGTAAATTGGCAATTAAAATGAAAACAGGATTACAATAAAGTAAATATAAGATGTTCAAACTTCACAATATATATATATATATATATATATATATATATATATGCTTATTAGTCCAGAAACCATTGTATCCCCTTGAAAGGAAAAAGCTTATTTAAACCAGTACAGGTAGTTTGTGGTTACCCCTGGAAAGCACAGATTGTCAGTACAGGCTCCACCATAACTTGGAGGACACGATGAACATGGCACTCCAACTTTGTATGGTGCTTCTCCTATCCAGTTACCCCTAGGATGGAAAA
The DNA here is from genome assembly GCF_000001635.26 of Mus musculus. Classification (NCBI taxonomy): domain Eukaryota; kingdom Metazoa; phylum Chordata; class Mammalia; order Rodentia; family Muridae; genus Mus; species Mus musculus. The sequence continues at coordinate 17,624,821 of NC_000067.6, read as the reverse complement.
GGCAAAGATGTATTAGTGCTACTCACTTACCTCAAGGACAGATTCCTTTTACATGTACACACTATTGACACAGGATGATATTTTTAAAGAACATACTTTTATAAGACACTGAAAATAGAATTTTTTTTCCCAAAGCAGCCTATTGCTATTAAAATCGCCACTCCCACTCTGACTAAGTTAACAGAAGCTTAACTGACAGGTAAGTAATGAAGTCCTATGTACAATGTCTGGTAGTATTATAAGTTGTGGACATTAGGCTTATTCTATAACATTTGTCTTCTGCTCTAGTAGTGTTCTAGAGCACAAGGTTAGGCCACAGTTATACACACATAATGCTTCTCATTTTGGGCTGACTGCTTCTCAGTGCTACTTTAAAATAGCTAGGGTTTTAACTAACTCACACAGAATCTGCACAAACCTAGATCTGCTCACATTCTGCCATAGATGGAAGAGGTGCCCTTGAGGCTCCATTCCTCCCTGAGAAGCTAATTGGTTGGTTACTGAAGGAGAAAAACATTTTCTTCAGTGCTGTAGAAAAAATATTTGGTTTCAAAAGCTCATAATGTTTATTTTTAAAGGCATGAAAATTTTAGTAGTCTAATATTTATAAAATAAGAATCAAGGGAAACTACTCTTATAGTGAGAGAACACTGGCTCAGAGGAGCTAAAGTGATTCACAAAGCTTTTTCCATATAGAAAGTCAAATCTACTTGGTTTTAGTTTTGCTTTTTCATGACCATAAGCAATGATACCACGATTTTAATAATGAAGCAAGTTCACTATTTACAATAGCTGAGCAAGTCTATGATGCTTCTGCAGTTTTGCTCTTTACATTATAATAAAAGATGACAATAAATTTACTTTCAGTATTAGACTATTAATACAGATAGCAAAGTAAAGGAAATTAAATGAAAAAAGAAGATCGGCTATGAGTGCTAAAGTCAGGGTTGAGCATAGGATCACAAAAGACCCTAATATGCATTCAACCTCAATAAGGCACAAAGCAGGCTATGAAGCACACATACAGGATATGAAATTATCTAGCAAACTCATCAGTTAAAACTCAGGCAATTTCAACTTGAGAAAGTGTACATATTAAACATTTATTAATTAACTATTCGTATTACAAACTGAAATGAAGTTTTAGGACTTCCTACTTCCACTTAATGAATTCTCCTGTTTGCCTAGAGGATAAGATTCCTAGAGGGTCATTTTGGTGGCATCACATGATAATCTAGAAGCACTCCAAGCCTGTTTCCTATCATGTGACCCATGTGTTCTCATCTTCTCTTGACTCCTCCTACCCTGTAATAAAAATATTATCTATTACTACATATTTATTCAAAGCTATATGAGAATAATGTGCAGAATCCGCCTATGTTATATAATTTCATATTTTCTACTTATTTTTAATTTTTTAAAACTATCAGGAACTTAGTTTGGGAAATAAAGCACAGAACTAGAGTTTATTACAAGTGGATGGGGGAGGGGCCATGGGGACGGACAGGGAAGATAGAGGGGGCTGTGATTGGGATGGAAAGTGGATAAGTAAATGAATGAATAACTAAGTAAATAAATAAATAAGTTTTAAAAGTTTATTATATGTAATATTATCTTATGCTACCAAATTTTATAAAAAAATCATACTCATTGAATAGATAATGTATAGAATACAGCAGTAAAGCAGTCATTTAATATATTATCCATTCCTTCATTTTTGTTCTAATTCATTTATTTATATGTTCTTTCTCTTTTCTCTGTTTATTTTCTCACTTTCTCTTTTTTCCCACTAAAAGCACTAGCCTAAAGAAAACTTCATGCTAAAGTTGGAAGAATAATATTTACCTCCCAGTCTATATTTTAAAAGTATTAGTCATCTATGATCCAAAGCATATATTTCTATCACTACATTAATGTTAATGTAATGACTTATTTGGGAAGCTTATAAATTGATCAATACTATTAAGAAATTCTATTATTTTCCCAAAAACCAAATACCCAAATGAATTTTTAAAATCTGTCTTTGATCATCTCATTGCAACCCAGCCAAGTTATGATGGATGAAGGGTAAAGTGCTTAAGAAGATAATACAAGGCATGAAAGTAAAAATATCAAGCAAATGCAGGGCTTAGATTAATTTTGAAAATTACATTTTTTCAGACTATTATCATTACAATAGTTCTGAATTTTACAATTTTTCAGGATTGGCCCAGTCATATCAATGGGTCATGATCACATTGGCACTCATAACATATTGTCCACTCCCTCCTTGTGCTGGACACGCTGGAGAAAATTTTTGTTTCAGTCTCACTTTAGAAGACACCAGGAGTGGCATAAATTTTTTGCAAATTTGGTACTTATTCTAAATGGGAAGATAACTCTGTGTAAATATTGGAGCACTTTATCTTCCTCAGTTACTATTATCAAGAAGGCATTTTATCATATATTAGCAAATGTTTATTGTTATTTATAAAGAATATTCAAACATGACTAGGTTTTTAATCTTTGATCAATTCATAATATATTTGTATAGGTTATAAGATGATGAGACTGAGTATATTTTTATTGAAAAAAAGTGTGTGCATATGGGGAGATTCTTTCCCAATATGATGTTTTCCTAATAAAACAAGTAGGACAGCATTCAATTACTGATAATTCAGAATAATAGGGTGCTGATTCCTTCTATAGAGGATGTCTTCTAATTCCATTGATACACTTTTTAGTGCTTGAGGATACTTTTGATGCCTTTGATACAGGTGCAACTGCTTATGAATCACAGAGCTTACGCATACCATGAACAAGCAGTGAAAGTAAGGAGAACTTAGCTAGTTCAGGTGTCATAACATGTGTTCCTTACTATTTAACCCAGAGACCTTCTACCCTCACTTTTTTTTTCCAGGACCATGGGCATAGTGATGAGGCTGGAGATGAAGAACAGGAGAGGATGAAGAAGTTCAGTAGAGTGCTTTGACTTCTACAACTATCAAAAATGCCCATCTGACTGTTTATCTCTCACTCCAGTTAATGACTCAGGAAATGGAACTCAACTTGGTACTTACTTTGGAGCATAGTTGCACACCAAGTACACTGCTCTTCGCCACACAGATCCCCAGACGTTCATGTTTTGGCAAGTGTGAATTGCACATCCTATTCGATTAGAAGTGGCCCAAACCATCTGTAAAAATAAACCAGTATCTTCTAATATTGCTTAAAAATTCCAACAGTCATCCAAATAAGAAAAGCATTTTTAAATATGCGAAACAAAATAAAGAGAGCAGTTGAAATGACCTGTGTATAATGAGTGCACATGGGCCCAAAGCATCGCATGGGACACCGAGGGTTGCAGTCCTGAGGGTAAGGAAAGGCATAATCTTTGACTTCATCATACCATGGCTTGACCAACTGGAGGATAGAGCGATATCTAGATGTCAAAAGAAAGAGCAAAAGAGAACTCAGTACTCAGAGTAGACTCGATTTACACCATAAATAAGTTTTGGAAGATTGTTCATTACAACTCAAGCTCATGTCCATGCCTGACAATTACAATCACACTCTATAAAGATCTTGATTTCTCTGGAAGAGAAAAGAAAAAAAAATGTCCAAGGAGCCTTCATTGTCCAAGTCCATGTCAGGATACCCCAAAATAGAAAAACGCAAATAATTTGGGAAAAATAAAATCCTACTTAATTTACACATAAAATTTACTCAATGGAAATTTATAATTGATTTAATTTGGCAAATAAAAATAGTTAAAATAATTTAACTCTAATTAAAGTACCAATAAAAGTGAGGTTAAATAATATTGGCCATGATGTTTTTCAGTAGAAAAAAAAAATCCTGTCAATGACAACAGCTATCTCATAGTTACATGTACATACATGCTTGTGTTCATACATATGTGAATGCAGATTTTTCTATCTTACCAATTTGACTGTTTACTAATTTCATTGTTATATGTACATGTACACAATAAGGAAAATTCTGTACACAAACATACATAGATGGCTTCTACAAGATCATAGACTTTGGGTGTGTGGGTTTGGAAAGCAGGACACAGCATACACAATCAATCCTAGGATTCGGTATGGTCAATGGCAAATACAGGTAAAGGTAGCATGTTTCAAAAGTAAATAAGAAAGAGAGATGGTCTTATTAGGTCTTATGAAATAGTTGTATGAGTGTTTTGAAAAAATATTGTTTATTCATAAGTCAAACATCTTTTGTCTTGCAGAAATCAGTAGAAGTTTTCTTTTTTTCTTTTTTAATATTTTAATTAGGTATTTTCCTCATTTACATTTCCAATGCTATCCCAAAAGTCCCCCATACCCTCCCCCCCACTCCTATACCCACCCACTCCCACTTTTTGGCCCTCACGTTCCCCTGTACTGAGGCATATAAAGTTTGCAAGACCAATGGGCCTCTCTTTCCAGTGATGGCAGACTAGGCCATCTTCTGATACATATGCAGCTAGAGACACGAGCTCTGGGGGGTACTGGGTAGTTCATATTGTTGTTCCACCTATAGGGTTGCAAATCCCTTTAGCTCCTTGGGTACTTTCTCTAGCTCCTCCATTGGGGGCCCTGTGATCCAGCAAATAGCTGACTGTGAGCATCCACTTCTGTATTTGCTAGGCCCCGGCATAGTCTCACAAGAGACAACTATATCAGGGTCCTTTCAGCAAAATCTTGCTAGTGTATGCAATGGTGTCAGCGTTTGGAGGCTGATTATGGGATGGATCCCTGGATATGGCAGTCTCTAGATGGTCCATCCTTTTGTCTCAGCTCCAAACTTAGTCTCAGTAACTCCTTCCATGGGTGTTTTGTTCCCAATTCTATGAAGGGGCATCTGATTCGACTTAAAATTGTTACCATTCTCTGTAGGGAGTATAATCACTGAGGCACATGGATAACTGCTTCCTACCTTCCAGTTCGTACAGACAAATTCTGACCCAAAAATCTCAGCAAATAAGAAGGTCCATGGTCCCAAATGCAAGTTGCTGCCCATGCCTCAGCCGATTTTGCAAGATTTTCATCCCAGACCTGTAGAAATAAAATAGTTCTTCAGTTTTGCTGAATTTGCTATGCTAAACAAAAACAAAAAAGGAAAGAAATGGTGCTCCTACTTCCAGTCTTTTCAACCCTGGGTCCTTAAATTATTTTATCTAAAACAAAGCAAATTCAGAACAATTCACTTGAAGTTAATGCAATAGGGATATCAGTTTTGGGGAAGGATAGAAAAAAATGACATCTAATTGTAACATGGGGGCATTACAAAATGACCTGTGAAATCAGAATGTATTAAAATAAATTGGTTTCACAAAATCCTTTTTACAGAAACAAGGAACTTTACCAACCATGTTTTCTCACATAATTAGAACAATTTTATTCAAACTAATTTGCCCAAATCAACAATGCCAATATACTGTAACTTTCAAAGGCCAGATTATGCATTTCAAAATCATGAAATCAACGAAATATGCTAGTACAGCATGGTACAAAGCACTGATCTGAAACAGAGTGATTTTATGTTCATCCTTAATTTTGGTACTGAGACCATCAATAACTGGGGCTTGTCCTTTATCTTATCATTTGCCTACTAGGTTACTAATCTATAAAACAAAAAGATAATTTGTAGCTTTCCTTTAGATTCACTGAATCATGAATTGGATATACTTGAGTAGCCCCAAAAATCAGGGCCACTGAAAACATGCACTCTATACAGAATAATTCAAAATATTTAACATGTGTTCTCTTCATCATATAAGTGTGTGTGTGTGTGTGTGTGTGTGTGTGTGTGTGTATGGGTGGGTGGGTGTGTGTTTGTGTGTGTGTATTACATATATGTTCATTTGTATATAGGGGTTGGGCATGCACATGTGGAGTCCAGAGATTCACATCAGTTGTCTTTCTTAGTTACGCTTTATTTATTTATTTAGTCATTCATTCATTCATTTATACAAGGTATCTCTCTAAACCTGGCCTATTAGCAAGAGTGGATGGCTAGCAAGCCCTAGGGATTCTCCTTTTCCACTTTCAGAGCTCTGAGTTACAAGCATGTATCAATACACCTGACATTTTTTATGGGAGTTCTGGGAGATTAACTAAGATTAAAATCTTCATGCTTGTATGTATCTCTCTAGATTATTTCCATCCTCTGGTTGAGAAAGAGAGAGAAAAAAGAGAGAGAATATGACATATCTTAAATATATTTTTAAAAATCTTTAGGAATTGAGCAATGTTAATAATATATAATACTGTCTTTATGCTCATAATGTGCATACCAAATATTGGATATAGCAATAACATAAACCAAGCAGTCCACATATACTTGAAAAAATATATTTTAAGCATATCCTTTGTTGACTATTATAAGGGATTTTAATATGAAGAAAGTGTATTTAGCATTACTGTGGACCAAACACTTATATATTTACATGTAAAATTATAATCAGCAGTAGTATAAAGAAGAAAATTACAGGTCAAGTGAGTATAACTGTTTTCTTTTTCTCTCAAAGTGTGATCTTAAAAAACTGATATGACAGATTCTTCCTTCTCCTTGTCCCTGAAAGAAGAGATTGGAAGGCAAATTTCCTCACACCCAGAGGAGATTTCCCTCCATGTAGGAGATATGATTGACTGTCCCTCTAATACCTTCTGGAGGGTGGAACAAATGGTTTGTGCTGTCTCCCTGTCTCCAAGCCTGTCCCACAACCATCTCTCGAAAAGGCAAAGGGTAACTTTGCATCAGGAGTTCTAAAATTAGAGACTATAACACATTCTGATAATGTTGATCTACATACTTGCTATCTCTCCATTGGCTACAATTCCTCCCAAGTGGATATATAATTGATGAATTTAATGTCTCCTAATAAATGTATGAATATTATGAGGTTTGTTGAACCTTAAAAAATTGTAACTTCATTTTTAAAAAATAATGAAATTTTAACAAAATTTTATTACCTTTAAGGCAATATATGATCTTTCTTCCAATATGGACATTCTGTGTTGGAATGAATGGTGCCAGGTTAACCTCAGGAAGAACTTAATAACTTACAGAAGTTCTAAGAAAAGGGTTGTAAATTGCATAGGCATGTGGTTTAAGATTGTGGACTGGCAATATAGTATTTCTGATATATATTTTAGTATATAATGCCAGAATTATATTTTGACCTGCTATATGATATAATATATATGAAATTATATATATATTTCAATATTGTGCCCCATTGATGTATCAACAGAAGAAACAAATGCAAGCACAGATGTGCCCTTGTTTCCACTACATGAGTATCAATATGCCAGATAGCATAATCTTTTATTAGAATAACTTTTTTCAAATATTCTGACAATCTGATAAGACACTGTGACAGTTAAGCTACTTCTGAACCCTTCAATATTTCTTAATGATTGAAATAAAAATTAAAGGCATTGTGAATGAATATGCGAAACAGTTATAGAAAACTAGAAATAGAAATTATGCTATTAATTAGATCATTTATAAACTTAAAGTAGATTACAATGGAGTAAAGTTGTATACTCTTGTAGGTCTGCCCTATGGTTACAAATGTTATTTTTTGTTTGTTTTTTGTTTTTGCTTTTTTTTTTCTAGTCTAGTTAAGAGCTACTGAGTTAACCATAAATAGACTAATTAGCTTCATTTTAAAATAGTTACCATGGATTTTCTCTTTATTAATAAATTTAGTGATAGCTTGAGCTAAGCAGAGTATTCACTGTAAATCACACGAAACTGAAACATTTAGCCTAAGACACACAACAGATTCAGACTGATGTCATCTTATCTGACCGTTGTGACCCTGAAAGATAAGAGGAAAATGAGAAGAATGCAGGATCCTCATCAAGTTCAGAAATCTTTTGAGTCTAACTCAGAGACAAAACTGAAGTCAAAAAATGTTGCTTCATGGGAGAAAATTTCCAGATAATATTAATGTAATACAAATAAGAATCTGTCATACCAAGGGTCCTGTTTTGAGATCTTCAGTGTGCTAACAGACATAATCATGGGAGATAATGGTACATATGACTGTCTACTTATGTCCCAGCCAGGGCTTCTGGCTAGTAAGAAACAATGGAATTTGGGAAGGTAACTCTAAACTTGAGATTATAATTACAGACTTATTTGAAAATATTTTCTTTAAAACTTCAAAGAATAAAGTATGGAAGTGTGCAAAAGGACGATTTTGAAGAATGAAAAAGTTCAGGTAAAAACCATGTGCTTACAGCCTTTTGCTATTGTTTGCAATAATTAGAAGATTGTGACTTCTCACAAGAGCACATGGTCTTATATTTCAATGTAAAACATGCAGATAAGGCATTACTGTCAATTGTAATTTTAAGTTGAAAATAATAAAAGTCTGGTAAATTTTAAAAAGTGATGTGAAATTTGGTTTTGTTTCTTTAACATTTGTTTCTTTTATTTTTATAGTATTGTAAGATTTAAGAGGATATTAAATCTGTACTTCTTGACTTATATGAGTTTCTTAAAAATATAGGAAGGATAATTATCAAGCCAAGTGAAACACTTAAACAAAAAATAAATGTATTACATTTAGAAATAGAGCTTAAACATTTAATTTTCAAGAGGAAGACATTAAATAAATATGCCCTTTCAAAATATGCTACTTTCATAAAAAGACCTCACTGTAAAAAAAAAGCAATAAATTAAAGTGAAAATTAAGGGAGAAATAAGAATAGTTTAGAACACCATAGTCAACTGTGGAAAAGCTCTATGTACATTGTGATCATCTTAAATGACCAAGTGCAGAAACAAACCTACCACATTAACATTTTAGAGGTAGATTTATGAGCTGGATATCGACATGTGTACCATCATAGCAATAATATGGAAGACAAGCATGGAATATTTTGTAGATCTTTATTTTCTTGGATATTTACATGGGCATTTCACACATATTCGGATTTTTTGACATTTCATACAGGAGATGTTTTACTAACTAGATGTTTTTAATAACTAGCGTGATGCTTTCTTTTACATTAGGGTAAGATGATTTTCAGAAGTCATAAACAAATTAAGGGATGACAAAATAACTGCCTTGGAGAGTAGCGAAAGCATCAACACACTTCATGGGCATTATCAAAGACATTTCTGTCTTAAAATTGTGTTAAAATAGGCATGGTTATGAAATGGTCATTGAAGGACACTGAAATAAACAAGTAAGAAGCATTGCTAAACTATCCAGGAGATCGGCAATGAGCCCTGGTTAGGCTGCGGAGGAGAGAGTAGAAGACAGGTCCGCAGAGGGATGATTCAGGTAATTCACTAGATGAATTCAATAATATTCAAATGATGCTATTTGTAAAAACAGAAGGAGGCAAGTAAAAGAAATGGACTGCAACAGCATCCCCAATCCTAACAAAAGCATCACCACACATTGTATGTAAAAATATTTAGGGAGACAAAACTGTAAGTACATGAAGACAATGGGAATTGGTGGACACTGACTTGTGTATATTGCTTTATTTCTTGAGGCAGGATCTCACTATGGATCTCAGGATGGACTTTTCTGCCACCACCTCCTGTGCACTGATTTACAAGTGTGCTCCATCACAACGGGATTTGCACTTAGAGGATGGGAACCTGACCAGTACCAGCATGCATGATTCACAAAATCCACTGTTATCATTTCTATTATGTTAACACAGATGTATTTTTCTTTATATTTATTTCAAATTCTTAAAGATAATAAATTTAAAATTTGTGAGAGTCTGTTTTCATCAACCATTTATTTAAAACACATAATTGATCTTCATTCAACTCCAATTAAGAAAATTTGAATCAAGCCGGGCAGTGGTGGCGTGCGCCTTTAATCCCAGCACTTGGGAGGCAGAGGCAGGCGGATTTCTGAGTTCAAGGCCAGCCTGGTCTACAAAGTGAGTTCCAGGACAGCCAGGGCTACACAGAGAAACCCTGTCTCAAAAAACCAAAAAAAAAAAAAAAAAATGTGAATCAGCAGAATCTGTCTATAAAATCTGCCAATCATACTAAGGGTCATGGACAGTGATATGACACCGTTATTTTTCATTAGTTAAGCAAGCATCTCACAACACAAGGCACCCTTTTGGAACCTAATCTAACAGAAGACAAACAAGAAGCAGCATTTTTTCTACACAGTTTCAAGTTCTCAAGATGACCCAATAACTCTACTCTTGTGGACACTTGTGTCTTGGCAAGGAGTGAACCTTGATTTTGAATTTCCTGAATAACATACTTGGTTTTCCAGGTTTTTAAAGAAACCAAATATCTTAGTGGAACCTTCTTTCACAGCCTGTGTTGGCAACTGTGGAATGGGGAACAAATTTATGCATCCATATATCATTTAAAGGACTCATAGTTAAGAAAGCTTGATATCTGGGAGTCCAAGATCAATGCCATAGTTATCTTAGCAGATATTCAAAGATGTTTAACAGTATCATAAGACATGTTGCATTATATTATTTTCCAAGCATCGAGAGTAAAATAATAATTTTATTGACAATTTTTAATTTTTTTATATTCTCTTATAGTCTCAGATGAAGAGCATGTAGAGAAATTTGCTCTGCAAATGAGCCCAGAAACAGTAGAGATGAACAAAGGGAAACATACCGTACCACACTGTAGTGTATTGTGCTGTACTGCACTGATGTTTGAAAGATATTTTTGCTGCCAAATAGATAATTTGGATCAACATATTCAAAGACTCAGAGAATTTATGCTTTTCATCCTTTAAGTTCCATCCTCTAATGAAGAAATCTGGCCCCATCTCCTAAGGCTATGATGAGTAAACACTGATGTGGAGACTGAAGGATATTTTCACAGTTTTAAGATGGCTAGAGTGCAGTAAATAACACCTGTTACTGTTGTATGGATTTTTAAAATGATAGTAAGTTTAGGGGTTTGGGGAGACACATGGAATGGGAATTAGTTTGAGAACCTTTCATGAATATATCAACTATTAATCTCTACTATACTGACAATCTGATAAGAAACAGATAAATCCTAAAGCCACTGAAAAATCAGGAATAGAAAAACAAGGCACTTCTCTGGGAAAATAACATTAGACAAAAGGAGATACCATTAAAGAATTTTAGAAGTTTTAGAAAAGTTTTTTTTCCTTCCTTCAAACATTGTTTTACATATGCTTTTTATGTTAAAGTTTGAAAATAATTGTTAGTGGATTCTAGCAATGATCCCCTTCTTCGGGGGTAGGGGGTGGACAACAGTTGCTATCTGACAGTGACATTTGGGTTGTCAAGGAATTTTCATGAATGGTCACTTTTCTTCACACTATATGTCACAATATACTAAAATGGATTTCTTGATTGTGAAGCTATTCTGAAATATGAATGCAAACCTACATCTTATATTGCCTACTCCTTAGAACATAGCTATCTATCTGTTTGGCTACCTGCTGCCTTCTGTAAATAGACTTCCAAAGGATGTACATAAACATAGTTGGTGAAATGTTCATGTTTAACTAAATTATGGAGTATGACTTTTTAGTGGAAAATACTGTGTTCTTAAGTAAAATCTTTGATGGCATTGATTATTATGGAATTTAAGAGGCTTTATGAAAAGCTATTTCTAAAATCAACATACTGGGCATTCTACTATATTTATGTTAAAATATTTATTATCTGATTTTAAATGCTATGAATAATATAACATGGTAGTACTCACAACTCACATTATCTCTACCAAACCTCAGTTCTGGATGCATTTGTGACATTTTCTTCTTTACTTTTTAAAACTTTAGTGTTATCTTCCTTGCCTGTCCTCTAATACCATCCTTCAAAGCTTCTCAAAGATAATCAAATACCTCAAGTTCATAAACATCAAATTCCCATGGACTATTTATGAGAGTCTTCATATATATTACATTCAAGAAAACAGACAGTCAGACTAGAGATTTCTAAATTTTCAGAAGACATCTGATTATTGTCCAGAAAATCCCTTATATCAAGAGAACCACAAAGCTTTGCCTAGGTCCTTGAATCAGACTTGGATTAAGGTAGCTGTCTTAGGGTTTTACTGCTGTGAACAGACACCATGACCAAGGCAAGTCTTATAAAAACAACATTTATTTGAGGATGGCTTACAGGTTCAGAGGTTCAGTCCATTATCATCAAGGTGGGAGCATAGCAGTATCCAGGCAGGCATGACACAAGCAGAGCTAAGAGTTCTATGTCTTCATCCAAAGGCTGCTAGTGGAAGACTGACTTCCAGGCAACTAGGGTGAGAGTCTTAAACCCACACCCACAGTGACACACCTATTCCTACCAGGCCACACCTCAAGATGGTGCCACTCCCTGGTCCAAGAATATACAAACCATCACATTCCACTCCCTGACCCTCATAGACTTATTAAAAAAACATGAGTCTATGGGGGCCATACTAAAACATAGCATAATGCAAATGTATTTAGTCCAACTTTCAAGTCCTCATAGTCTATAGCAGTCTCAACAGTGTTAAAAGTCCAAAGTTCAAGGTCTCTTCTGAGATTCATCCAACTAATTAACTCTAATCCCCAAAGCAAGGCAGGAAACCAGCTGGGAAAACTCCAAACTGCATTGCCATGGCTGATGTCAAAGTGGTTTTCAGATCTTCATTCCTTTTTCGTCTTTGTTGACTGCAACAAACTGCTTTCTCCTGGGCTGGTTCCACTCCCTGTTATGGCTCTGGCATCTTTAACATCTTTGAGTCTCCAAGGCAATTTCAATGTTACAGCTTCTTGTTTCAGTGTCTGGGAATCCACTTGATCTTTTGGGCTACTCCTGAGGGCTAGCATCACTTCTCCAGCTCTGCCTTCTGTAGCATTCTAAACTCAGGTTGATCCACTCCACTATGGCTGCTGTTCTTGATGATCATCCCATGGTACTGACATCTCCAATACACTTGGGTGTTCCACTCCAACTAGGCTTCACCAATAGCTTCTCATAGGCTCTCTTCATGGTGCCAAGCATCAAATCCTTTGCATGACCCCTCAGTACTGGGCCATCAACTACAGCTGAGGCTATACCTTCTCCAACAGCCTTCCGTGATCTCTCACAGTGCCAAGCCTCAGCTGTCCTTCATGACACCTTCATGCCTTCAAAACCAGTACCACCTGGGTGATTCTTACACATTACCAAGTCCAGCTACAGCACGAGGTACAACCTTGGCTATCTCTGGAACACAGCTTCTTTGTGCTCCCAGAAAACACTTCCCAGAAGATTTGACCTCAGTGATGCTGGTCTCTTCATAATCACTGCTAATTTCTTAGCTCCAGCTAAAAGGCATCAATTGTCCCAGTAGTTCCTTCTATTCTTAACTCTAGAGCCAGAGCCACATGGCTGAAGCTGCCGAGGAGTTCTGCTGCTGGCAGGAATTAGAACATGACCCACTTGTACTATTACATTGTCACTGGCTTTCTGTTTTCCAAATCCTTCACTGCCTAAGCTTGGCTATCCTGGTTCTTGCTCTGTAGATTGGCCTTGAATGCAGAGATCAGGATGCCCATCTCCTGGGATTAAAAGTGTCTACCACCATGCATGGATCTAAATTTAGCTGGGTAGGATTTTGCCCCAAGGTCCCTCTCCCTTAAGCTGTTATCTCCTAGAACACAGGATTTTGTTCCATTTCACTTCCTGGTACACCTTTAATACTCGAACCATACATTTTATATTTTTTCCTTTCTAAGCTTGCTATGCTTGTTCAAACTTCTCTTCATAAGACTTAACCAGAGAACAAAGTCTCTGCTAAGGTTTTTTGAAATTTCCTTTGTCAGTGCAATTAGCCTGAGTCTCTTCACCTTAGCCTCAGGCAGACTTTTCAGGTAAGGGCAAAAAGTAGCCACATTCTTCACCAAAATATCACAAAAACAGTCTTTATGCCACATTCTGAAATTCTTCTCCTTTGAAATCTCTTGGGCCAGGTCAACACAGTTCAAATTATTCCTAGCATCAAAGTCTTTCATATTCCTACTAGGATGACCTATTAAGCCCCATTTAAAGCATTCCACTGCTTTCCAAATCCAAAGTCCCCAAATCCACATTTTTTCAAATAAAAACATGGTCAGGCCTATCACAGCAATACCCCACTCCCAGTACCAACTTCTGTCTTAGTCAGGGTTTTACAGCTGTGAACAGACACCATGACCAAGGCAAGTCTCATAAAAACAACATTTACTTGGGGATGGCTTACAGGTTCAGAGGTTCAGTCCATTATCATCAAGGTGGGAGCATAGCAGTATCCAGGCAGGCATGGTGCAGGTAGAGCTGAGAGTTCTACATCTTCATCCAAAGGCTGCTAGTGGAAGACTGACTTCCAGGCAACTAGGGTGAGAGTCTTAAGCCCACACCTACAGTGACAGACCTATTACGACCAGGCCACACCTCAAGATGGTGCCACTCCCTGGTCCAAGAATATACAAACCATCACAGTAGCATACTCTTTTTAAAAATTATTTGTTTTTTAAACTTTATTTTTAATTTATTTTCTACACGCCATATTTCATTCCTCTCCCCCCATCCACCCTCTGAATGCTTCATATCCCACACCTTCCCACCCCACCCAGTCTCCACATGGATGCCCCCACCCTAAACCCAATCTGGTCTCTAAACTCCATGGGGCCTCCAGTCTCTTAAGTGCATCATCTCTGAACACAGACTCAGAAGTCCTCTACTGTATGTGTGTTGGGGGGCTCATATAAGCTTTTATATGCTGTCTGTTTGGTGGTCCACTGTTGGAGAGATCTTGGGGCATACGTTCCACTATATTCATAGTGGCATTATTTGTGATAACCAGAAGCTAGAAACAACCTAGATGTCCCAAGACAGAAGAATGGATACAGAAAATGTAGTTCATTTGGGATACTACTCAGCTATTAAGAACGAAGGCATCCTGACTTTTGTATGGAAATGGATGGAACTAGAAAATATCATCCTGAGTGAGGTAACTCAGACACAAAAGGACATGCATGGTATGTAATCACTAATTAGTGGATATTAAAAAAAATGTACAGAATACCCAAGACACAGTCTACAGAACACAAAAAGCTCAGCCAGCTGAAGTGCCCAAGTAAGGATGCCTCAGTCCCACTTGGGAGAGAGAAGAAAGCAATCACAAGTGAGGAGGGAGAGAGGGACCTGGGAGGGAAAGTGGACAGGATGGCTGGTAGTGGAGGGAGAGGGAAACCTGATCTGGTATTGGGTGAGGGAAAAGGACTGAAGCCATAAGGGCCAGCATAAAGAATGTAAACAGGCAACCTCAGGAAATAGGAGGTTGGGGGACTCCCCCCCCCCACACTACCCAGAATGCACCAGAGACCTGGGAGTAGAGAGACTTCCAGGACTCAGGGAGGAATGCCTGACAGTAGGGAGAGGGAACTTACAGAGCCCACCTCCAGCAGGAAGACAGGACATCAAATGAGGGATGAGGTTGCCAATTCACAGTCACATTCTGACCCATAATTGTTCCTGGTTGAACAAATTACAAGGATGGAAATGGAGAGGAACCTGAGGAAAAGAAGGTCCAGTGACAGCCCCAAAGTGGGATCCAGCTCAAGGGGAGGTCCCAAGGCCTGACACTATTATTGAGGATATAGAGCACTCACAAAAAGGTAGCTATCATGACTGCCCTCAGAGAGATCCAACAAGCAGCTGAAAGAGTCAGATGCAGATATTTGTACCCAACCAATGGACAGAAGCAGCTGACCCCTATTGTTGAATTAGGGAAGGCTGAAAGAAGTTGAGGGGAAGGGCAATCCTGTAGGAGGACCAGCAGTCTCAATTAATCTGGTGGTATATCCCAAGGTGGCATATTCTTGCAAACATTCTTGAGCAGTTTTCTATAGACAGGATCTTCAACTCAGTCTCCATAGCAGTGCTCCTCCTGCTTTTGGGAGAAGGTTCCCTTTTGACTGTCAAAACATATCTGTAACCCAACTTTTTTGCAGTGAAAAATGCACCTTCCAGCATTCTATTTCCTTTTCAACCTCTATAGCCATGTTCACAGTCCCTTCTTGACTCTCTAAAATTTGCTCTGCCTTGGAGTGACTCAGTGGTCCCCCTCAAAGACAGAGACAAAGTTCTGAATGCTCCATCCATTAAATCCTTCTCTGAAACTTCATATGAATCACTCTTCTCGACCTGATTTCCAAAATGTTTCACAGATTTTTTTTTCCTGAGGCAACCAGCTTACTCTGTTGTCTCACATATAGTGCAGATTTCCATTATCTCTTACACAGACTGTCATGACAGCCACTACTGACTGGGCATCCTGTTTCCACTCTTGCTTCATTATAGGCCCACCACATCCTGTGGGCAGAACGAAGTTTCTAAAATTAAAATATGATTGCATAATTTCCCAGCTAAAACTTTTAATACTTCTCATAATACAAAGTTCAATTGAGTCTTTTCCAATCAATTTCAACCTTGTAATATTTTATCTTTAAACATTAATTCTAATCATAGTTTCCATGTCTCCAACATGCCACCCTATATCTTATGGAACTCTTCTATACTGACCACATCATCCCCCTGTCCTTATATCTACAATGTATAGCATATATAGGCTAATATCTAGTATGATATCTTTTGGAAACTTGCACCATTCTATACTTCAGGCTATGTCTGGGGTAGACCTCCTGTGGTCTGAGAGTGTTCTATAGTCTCTCTGCTTTAGCATGTAGCACAGTGCCTGTCCACTTCCTTAATATACACACTACTTTCTGTTTATGTTCCTCATTGCCCTCCACTGTAGCAAAAAGATCAGCTAATGAATTTCTACTGTGCAGCGAGGGACTGAATATTAAATGACTTGTCCATCACTTCATCATAATCATATACTCTAGACAAAAAATCCACCTGTTTCTTAACTATTAATTGTAAGACAAGATGTGACAATAGGTTCTATAAACCTTCAACAGAAACACAAAATTACTTTACTTTCAAGGATGGGGCCAAATATAATTTGCCAGTAAGATTGTAGTACCCACTAGGTGACCTATATGTGACTCATAGGTATTCTTTCTGTTCCCCAATGATATTATTCTAAATCATATAACTTTGATATTTTAACATGAGTTGCTGGCAGTGGTGGCACTCAGGAGGCAGAAGCAGGTAGATCTTTGAGTTTGAGGCCAGCCTGGTCTACAGAGTCAGTTCCAGGGCAACTAGGGTTCCACAGAGAAATGCTGTTTCAAAAAGCCAGTATATGTTTGTATGTATATATGTGTGTGTTTGTGTGTACTTCTTATAACCTTTAACCTTATAATCTTTGCAAAGAAAGCACCTACAAAATCTGCCTGGTTTCCACTAGAAGCCAAAACACTCAAGTACCCATGCTGAAGAGCAGCACTGCCAAGTGCCTTTCTGTCAATCAGCTTGCTCAATCCACTGATTACTGGCGACAGTTCTTACAGGCCTTCTAGAAGTCATAAAAGCACATACTAAAGAGTTAGATTAGACACAGCAAATTTAACTTTGCTTTAAAAATCTAGTTCCGCTCCCCAGCAGTCAGAATAGGGGTGACCTCCTCATATGTGCTGAAGTCATCAGTCTAAGATCCCTTTCTGCCCTTGATCTCAAATGTCACAATCTTCCAGATTCCTTTTGTATCCAGTATTTTCTGCACCTTCTGGGAAGCCTGGCTGGAGAACAGTGTACGGGGGGAGAGGGGGGGAGTGAACAGCTCATTGTACGGGGCATCCATTGCTTTGCTTATGCACCTCTTGCAGAGTATCAGCGTCACATGCTCGTCCTCCACAGAGGTCTTCATCATGTCCCAGGACAATTGCCATTTCCATCTCCAACTGTTGCCTGTTTTGTATTTATTACATCAATCGCATACAGCAGAACATTACATTGAGTTATATTACTGGTTTTTCACCCTATTTATTCTGTTTTTACTGCACTGTTTATACTGTAAAGACAACAATTTCTGTCTTTGAAATCCTTACTCCCATGAAGAGGCTTCAATTCTTTTAAAATTAATTTATACAATTGCTCTGAAACAGAGAACATCCTGCAAACTTAACTTGGTTAAAGTTTTGCAAATTCATTCTTTGGGGATAATTTGTATTCTAAGACACAAATGTGGTTTGAGGTTTAGAGTCATGGTTTAAACTGCCCTGAGGAGGAATGAAATGCAGCTGGTGTCCAAAGCACCCTGGAAATTAACCAAGAATCTAATTGGAGAATGGGAGCCAGCAGTGGTTAGACCTCATCTGTACATCTTATACTCTATCTGTACTGTTTCTTATGTGAAGAGACTCTATTTAGGGAACTAAGTATTGCATGCAATGAGTGTTTTATTAAGGTCACATATACTATATAAAATACTATATAACCGTTTTATGAGCATAAAAAACATAGTGCTCAAAATTCTCTTGTTTTCTTTGATTGAACACTATCTAGAATAAGTACTTGAATAGCATAAGGTTCTAAAGAATATCTTAAATATTTGTTATTTCAAGTGAGTGGGATGAAGTATAATGCTATCAAAATCGGTGCTGTATAAAAACACAAGTCACTGGTGTTTCATCTAAATGCAAAAAGGAATGGGTGATCACTGTCTATACACAAAGACTTTCAAGCAACACAGAGACAAAGATGAATAATAATTACCTTAGCAGCCAGTAGCCCTAGAGTTAGAGAGTTAGCAATAAGTGCACAGATAACTATCTGTCAAGTTTGGTTATGATGAGGACAATACAATAGACGTGGAGGGAATGAGAGGGAATAGCAGTTCAAATGATGGGTGAGGTGCACATGGCTGTGCATATGAAAATCATTAAAGGAACTGCTATTCTAATACAAAAATCTTGAAGAATAGGATAAATGAACCTGAAGGAGAAGACCATGTACAAGGGGTTCAGTGGGGAGGGGGGCGCTATGCAAAAGGCTCAGAGCATTGTAGAATATTGGAACTACAGGCAGTCTAGAACAATTAGAGAAAGTCCTGGGTCTAAGTTCATGCGAAGCTCCCCAGAGTAACAGGACACTGGAGAGTATAATTTGAACATACAGCTGGTGACTCAGAGCCCAAATATTTGTTACATAGTGTAATGAGCATGCCCAGACTATCTGGGATGCACTGTACAGGTTAGGAACTGATCTAGCTTTTCAGTTGATGCCAATTCAAATAAGTGTTGTGTCAGTTACAGTAAAGGTAACAGTGTTCCACTGAGATCCATAATTTTCACAGAACTTCAAATGTTGAGTCACTCGGTGTACCTGCTCTAACATATAAGCTACTTGTTAATGTATGCCTGCCACTGAATGCCATCACAAGGAACCCACTCAAAGAAGTTCTAATGATGGATTGAACTATAGAATCAAAAAAGTGAGGCTATTTCTCTCTTAACGTGTCAGTTTTTTTCTTCCTCTGGTCCTTTGCCCTGCTCTTTTCAAGGGATTTCCCTCATTTTTGAGTAGGAATTCTCCTCCTCCTGTTCCCCAGACCAAACTCTCCAACAACCCCAGTGAGTGCTCAATGTTCACCTTAAGCATTTTATCTTCATGACCTCGCCAATTTCTAGTCTGCTTTAGTTGATATATTTATTTGGTTTGCTCTTTGATTACCACCCAGAGGTTGAGGTCTGTTGTTTTGTTCATGAATGTATCCTAGTTGCTCAGAATAGTCCCTGGATACAGTAGACACTAAGTAAGCAGTGAATGTGCTTCAGATTTTCAAATGCCCCTAGTTTGCTTTATAAAGTATATTGTTTTGGCTCTGGATTTTCATTACTTTTTTTGAACTAAAGATTTGCAAATATATACTATATAATTAACACTCTTCTGGGTTGTTACAGAAATAAATTACATGGAAGGATTTGATACCTGAACAGAAAACAACAATAGAATCATAAACAGAATGAGAGTAATTTATGATATCTTCTGGAATTTTTATGGAGTGAACAACGTATGCTGATATCCTCAAAATTTCCTTCAGAGGGCATGTGCTAGATATAAGAAATAAAGATACCCCCATTGTTAATCTGGACAATACAACTTGGAGGACACAGTGTTTGAGTTTAATTGTTAATACCTCTAGGTATATGTGATTTCATTTGGAAAATTTTGATCATAATCTCAACTTCAGATGGAGAATGTGGCCTATCAAATGAGGTCATCAGTGGAAACAATTAGCAATGCTCTGGCACATAGCAGCAATTAAATAAATGCAAATGGAGTGACTTAATCCTTGATAAGGGCTGATGTAATGAGAAAACATATTAATGTTTTCTACTGATTTCTACTGTGTTATACCCATTTACTCTTCCAATCCTGGTGGCCTCTT
The DNA here is from genome assembly GCF_000001635.26 of Mus musculus. NCBI lineage: Eukaryota > Metazoa > Chordata > Mammalia > Rodentia > Muridae > Mus > Mus musculus. The sequence continues at coordinate 17,604,526 of NC_000067.6, read as the reverse complement.
TGTCCTCAATATCATTATCATAGTGATTTACATTATTCCATTCTTTACTGATTGCTTATTGTGTACATTGTTATTCCTAAATAAGGAAAGAGAAGGCAAAGTTTGTCTTAGAGCTACCAAGCAATTTGTCTGAGTCCATAGTGAGTGGCACAGTCATGATCTGAAGCAAGAGGAGCTTGCTGCCAAAGCTGGCTCAGTGGTTTGGCCTTTGTATGAGATTTTGTGTTAGTGTGGTCATAGCCAGAAAGTCCTCCCTCACCTTGTAGTCTAGTTATTACACCTTTCTGAGCTCACACAGAACTCAGCACTTTCTTCTTTAGCAATCTATAGTAGATTTTAAAATATATTTGCCCCTCCATGTATAACTGTATCGCTCTTGAATGTAAGCAACTGTTTCTGTTTTTAGGTCTTGAATACGTTCTCACTGGGTCCTTTTCAAGGAAAGTTCAAAGAAATTCATTAAAGCTAACATTTAGTGAACAACTATATATCTGTGAGTTCCGAACTTATTTCTCTGTCCCTTAACTCATATATTTCTTACAACAGTCTCTCGTAACAGACACTAAATTTATCCTTATCATAGAGAGCATGAGAGTAGAGCACACTGGGTAAAGAGCTCATGCTACTTAAAAAGACAGACTAGAATTTGAGCACATTTAGGTTCCAATAGCCACAATTTTTATTTATGGCATTATAACACCCATGACTGATATTATGATCTCTTTAGATTAAGGTAATCAGTCTACCTCCCATGTGACTTTAACACCTGCAATTAGTCAAGCACAAAAAAGTAGATGATTCTAGAAGCTTATATATATATTGGTGATCTTCATCGCCTCAAACATTCTTGGCATTGTGATCTCAAAGTGTAGAACTTTAAATCATAACTTTGCGTGACTCAAAACCAAAAATAAAGATCAGCAAGACTCATTTCTTTTAATACCAACTTAATATTTTTGCTTTCTGAGTGAAATGATTTAAACATAGTCTATTTTTAAGGGCAAGCAAAGAATGTGTTCATGGCAACTTGGAACAGTATGTGAGTAAGTGCTCTGGCTTCACTCTTATCTGAATGACAGAGCCTTAAATCACAAGGAAGAAAGAGTCAGCTTGTCCTCTTAGGATACAAATAGATTAACATGGCTGAGAGCTTTGTCCAAGAAAGGGAAGAGTCACCTTGCCAGGAATAAATAATGCACATGAAAACTTTAATTTCAAAAAAATATTCTCAACAGCGATTTTAGTGGATAAATATGGCCTTTAGGTTCAGAAAACACAGAAAAACAAAAAACAAACAAACAAACAAACAAACAAACAAAAACCTCATGAATTATGCTCTGAAAAATGACTTTCCAAATGTGGGCAGTCAGTATACCCAATTGTTTTCCTCCTTATAGAAAATGTGTCTCATGTGGTTATGGAACTCACAGAAGAAAATCTATATAGATCCACCTGTCCTGTCTGTCTCACATACATTAATCCGTAAAAGAACACAATTTAACATTAGAAGATACATTAAAAAACATTCATAGGTTGTTCAAACATGTATACTGTATCCCTTGGCAAACATGCACTGTGGTCCATTTAGATCTTTTTAACACACAAAGGAAAGCTTTCTCAAGAAAGGACAAATTCCTCTTACCATATATTCCATGTTTGCTGCTGGTGGGAACACTTTGCCCCGGACTTGATTATGATAATCGAGAATGGCGATCATGTCATTCTGAGAAATGTAACGCTTCCGCCTGGCTTTGGGGATATCCGCAGACTCTAGTGGTGTGCTGAGGGCGGCTTCAGTATCAGTGAAGTTATTGGCTGGCAGAGATGAGTCAGTGGGATTTAGTAAAACGACAGTATGTGCTTCACAGAGAAGGGACAAAAGAATCACAAGGCTGACTGCAGAGTTCATTATCATTTTCAGGGATGGAGAAGTCCTCCAGCTTTGCATTGCTTTGAAGCAAAAACAGTGTAGAGTTAGAGCCTTTACAAAATCAATCAAACAACAAACAAGCAATCAGAAAAGAGCAATAGGGTATGAATTTACATTGTCATCTCTAGGGAGAATTGTGTGGATGGACATTCTCCCAAAATCCTCAAAATTGTTGCCTGAATCTAATGTAATTTCATTTGGGTATGCTATGCGTCATACCTCTTAAAAGGAACTTTCTAGAGTTAAAGAAAGAAACCATGAACATTCCGTTTAAAATGAATGGGAATACTTTGCCCAAATGCTTGAACTGCAAGACACATTACTACAATGCCTGTTTCCAGCCAGGAATCTTTAGCAACCCAAGCTGACCCTGAGAATGAAGAAGACAAATATAGGTAGCCACAGCAAATGTGCTGATAATTTGTCCCAGACATTCTGCATACCGAGTGACATAGGGTAGTACAGAAACCCAGTCTCACTGCTAAGGGGGAAAATGATGTAAACTGCTTTAAGATAATTCATGCAATAAAATCTAGTTAATCCAAGTAGCTTACCTCTGCACAATGCCAAAATGAATACACTGCTCCTCCAACAACGTAAGTTTCTTTGTTATGTTGTAGCATCAACTCTTGTAAGAGGAGTATGTCTTATTACAAGCTCTCAGAGTGCAAGAGTCTGCAAGATTTGAATGCTGCTGGCTACAGAAACAGCTAACAGCTTTTATATGTCAGTTTGCAAAGTCCAGAAAGGGCAGGCTCTCTTAGGGTCTCTCAGCCAAAATCCAAGGGGAGGGGCTTGGGACAGAAAAGAAAAAAAAAAAAAAACAACCAACAACAGAGATTGGGTGGCAACCTTTTTATGTGGCAGTGAGGAAATTGAGTCACACCCACAGCTTACAAAGCACAAATCATGAGACACCCCCCTTTTCTACCTTTTCAGTGAGTGGTTAATTTTTCTTTCTTAGTATGCTCTAGCTCCTGGCTCCCATACCAAAAAGACAAGGGAAAGGAAGAAGGGGGGGGGGGAGGAATTAAAAGACTGTGGGTTCTTGAAAACACAGATGCCTGAGTAACAAGCAGTACATTTTCTGTTTAGATGCCAGCAAATGACATAGGAGCTAAAAAATCATGCTGATATTAAATCAAGAGATCGACTCACACAGTTAGTCTGGGTGGCCACAAATATTATTCACGAGGATTCCAGGCAAGTCAGTAGTAACCAAACTATAGCTTATGATGTTAGGATAATACATGCTCTAGTGGCTGTGCTGTCCGTCTCCATGTGGTTTTATTCCTGCAATTTATATATTTATCTCTTCTCATTCCATCTTCACTCCTTTTTTTCTTTCTCCAAAACAGTACAGTTAGCTAATTACCTGCTTTCTATCTGCCTTGTGTAAAATGTGAAATAAAACTCACAGCAAATGACAGAAGCCAAGATAACATCTGTTCCAGGCTTAGTAACATATACCTGAAATTTCAAGCAAGGAAAAATTGAGCTTCCCCATCATATCATTATATAGTACAATGGAGACCATGAAGAATCATACAGCAGCAGCAGCAGCCAAAAAGGACTTACTGAGAAGATGCCACTGAAGCAAAATCCACATCTGGCAAAGGCAGAGAAAGAATGCAAATAATACTATTGTAATCTGTAATGAAAAGATCCCCTGAAATGTTATGTGCCATTTTCTCACTAACAAAATCTGGACCATTTACAACCAGTCAGAACAGGTATTCAGAAAAACACAAACATATTTGCTCAGCCTACTGATGGAACTGTCGTCAGCATGTTTTTGCAGGGTGAGCATCATGTGAATTCACAGCCATCAAACCAATGAGTATGTGGCAGACTGGACTGGAATCCAGGTCTCCTAGGATTTGCTCCCACTCAGATCACTCTCAATCTGTGTGACCCAATGCCTGCCTTTAACTCTTTGTGAGTAAATTTTAAAATGATAGAGAAAAGATATGCACCCTTTGGAGAGGGAGCCTTAAATAGATTTCTGAAGAAGGCAGTTAAGAATCTGAGTCAGAAGTGCCTCTGAGTGAGCTGTGATGAGGCAGCAAGCTTTCAGGCTTTGATGAGGGTTGAAGTCTTAACTAAAGTGAAGTCACTTTAGAAGAACCAAAACTGAAAAATCAATAACACATCAAGTGCTATTGACTTTTCAGTTTCAGTATCAAGGTGAGTGACTGGGAGCAGCAGGAACCAGAAGACAGAGAGCATGTATTGGATTAGTGGCTCACAGCTTCAAGATTTCAGCTGGAGCTATCCAGTGAGGCTCACATCCCTTCTGAAAGTCCTGATAGTACCTGAGTGGATCTGGAGTATGTGATAGCAAAGATTTCTGGATCTCTGTTTCCCAACCTTTTGGAGAAATTACTAACAACTGAGGTTTCTCTGGGTTGTCTACATATCTAAGCTTAGCTCAGCTAAGCCCTGGTGTGGAGAGGGAAAGAGATTGCAGTGCCTGCACAGCAAGCTTGAGCCTTTCTTTCTCCAGGATAGTTGGAGTCTTATTCTTAAAGCTTCATAATAACCAACCACCCATTGCACTCGCAATTACCTTAATTGCCATGTATACAAAGAGGTATTGTCCACATCTTGGAGTTTGGCTTGGGAAAGTTCCAGAGAGATGAAAATATGAACCCTGTGAAATGTGTCCAAACCATAAATGGATTTCCTCTAAGAAGGAACTGAAGAATGGATAAGGAGCAAAGAAAGGATTTTTTCCAATGAACCTAAATAGTGGAAGATTACTGATTAGAGCCCAGTTACACAAAGGCAATCCTGATAGTTGCTTCATCCTGAGACCCTGAGGAATGTCAATGATTTCAAGTGTCTTTCAACACACATGGATTTTACTGTAGAATTTTTGACTATTAAGGAACCCACAAGCCTACAGATTTATAAGAGAAAAGACCTGTGGGAGGAGAGTTGAGAATTCTGGTTCCAAGCAGACATTTTGCCAGAAGTATTTGAAATACTTTGGATGTTATTTTAATTTAAAAGTACTTACAAAATTAAGAGGCATGGATCCAAGTTGCCAGTAAGAGAACTATTAATGAACAGCTAACAATGAGGTGGTTCTTTATTGAGCTTTTCTTGAAAGGGACTGGTGATGTGTTTTGAAGCCTTAAGAAAACTGTTTGCCAATAGAGACAGAAGTGGAGTGAACTTATATACTGAAAAGAAATATGTAGACATTCAGAAGCATGTTGGAACTTGGAAGAAAATAGTTGGGATTCTAAAAGGGAAATTGATGGCCCTAAGTGGTACACCTGCTTGATAAAATGTATATATGAGTGTATCTGTGTACTCAGTACATGGCTTTATCCATTTTCTTTTCGTTTCCCTATTCAAAATCTGTTTTATAGTCTAGTGACATTGACCTTCCCCAGGGAACAAATTGGAAATGCAGAATTTAAAGCATCATATAAAATCTTTTAAATGTGAACCTTACAATTTCCAGGCTTCTCAGATGATTGACATGAACATGAATATATGGGAAGTACTAGCTAGATTCCTTTGTTTACAGAACTGTAAAGAGTCAGCCACATGCATACCCACTGAGCAAATGATGGAAAGGTCCATTTATCTGCTCATAGACAGATTATCAAAGACAATGTAAGTACACACCTAAGTTTTTGAAGATGATAACACAAATCAACTTCCATTATATATGAACTATCTGATGAATCAGGAAGTGTCTGCCTATAGCATGTTACATGGAAATCAGAAAGGATTGTAGGTACATACACCACTCCATAGAGTTGCTTGCTCAGTCTTATAACATTGAAACAGCCTTCCTCCAGAATAATGAGCAGAAGAAAACAACAGAGGAGATAAGTGTGTTGTGTACCCTAGGTGTAAGCATCCCCAAAACGTCCTATCAACTATACAAGTCACTGTTACGCAATCTGAGAGGAAATTGTATAAGGTTAACAAGGCATTGGGAATTACTCAGGGTATTTTAAAAGGTAGCCAATGCTATACAAAAGTTTACATAAAAATTCTCTTTTGTTTCTTATCCAATAAACACTAATCCTACCTGGAAATAGAGTGTTAACTAATAAGAAGAAACTTCCTTGCCGGCGGGGCAGAGGCAGGGTAAGAAGGGCGGGATGGGAATTATAGATGGGAGTAAATAGAACAGGATTGCTGAATTTTTAATCTTAACTTGACAGAATTATTGACCTTAAATTACATGCATTTCCAACTTACTCAAAAATAATCTGATACAAATTAAACTTTAATTAGTACAAGATGTGCTGTGTGCAATAAACCGAAATCATACGCTATACCTTAAGATGAGGATGAAACTAATGGCACATTGTTCTTCTTCAATGTGTTTGCTTATACCACAGGTTTCTAACTGAAACTTTCTTCATATATTTATTTACTTTTGTGTGTGTGTGTGTGTGTGTGTGTGTGTGTGTATTTATGAGCATATGATTACAGATGTCTGTAGAAGCCAAAAGGAGGCATAAGATAAACCAGTTGCAGCTGGTTATGAGCCCCCTTTTGTGGGTGCCCTAGCTGAACTAAGATCCTCTGAAGAGAATCAAGAGCTTTTATCCACTGAACCATCTCTCTGGTCCTCTGACTGAAGCCTTTAACTTTCAGCAGTCTTCTATCTAGAATAAACTTTATGTGTTTTAAAATTAATCTCATCTCTCTTCTTTGACCTGATGGTCTTGGAAATATTTTCATATTCCAGTTCAGTGGACTAAATGAGATGCTGAATGCACAGGTATGTGCCAGTTACATCAGATACTTTGAGGTCTATCACAAAGATGAGCTACTTTAACTCCGCAGTTTCCAATCTATCATTAGAGTGATCACACACTGTATATCCATTTACTGGACACAGTGCCTGAAAAAGAAACTAAATGCTTTTAAATAAATCCAAAACATTTATTGAATCAAGCTGAATCCCAAAGGAGAACTAGCTTTCTAGATCCATGGACTGTGCCAACCTTGAAGAAACACAAACACTGAGACTCTTCAAACAGCTAATACGTTGGTGATGCTACAAACAAGCAGCAATAAAACAGCTAGTTAGTGACCTGTGTTGGATTTTACTAGCAGAGCTGTGCATATAGTAGGTGTGTAAGGACCTGAAATAGTATATGACTTAATTTATTATCATCTGTTTCTGGGAAATATGCCTAATTGCACTAATAGTAGGAAATTTGGATTTATAGTACACTAGTTATAATTAATATAAATGATGTTGAAGCATAAACACTGTAAAATTAAAGAGTCCGTGAGAGGTGATGCTTTTTGGTTATACAATGTAGGAAAAAATAAACCTGCTGTCAGAACTACTTAGAAACATGGTAGCCCTATAGAGATAGTGTCTTAGTTGGCTTTTTACTGCTGTGATCAGACACCATGACCAAGGCAAGTCTTAAAAAAACAACATTTAATTGGGGCAGGCTTATAAGTCCAGAGGTTCAGTCCATTATCATCAAGGTGGGAGCATGGCAGTATCCAGGCAGGCATGGCACAGGCAGAGCTGAGAGTTCTACATCTTCATCCAAAGGCTTCTAGTGGAAGACTGACTTCCAGGCAACTGTGGTGAGAGTCTTAAGACCACACCCACAGTGACACACCTACTCCGACCAGGTCACACCTATTCTAACAAGGCCACACCTCCAAATGGTGCCACTCCCTGGTCCAAGAATATAGAAACCACATTCCACTCCCTGGCCCTCATAGACTTGTTCAAAAACATGAGTCTATGAGGGCCAAACTTAAACATTGCATAATGCAAATGCATTTAGTCCAACTTTCAAAGTCCTCATAGTCTATGGCAGTCTCAACAATGTTAAAAGTCCAAAGTTCAAGGTCTCTTCTGAGATTCATCCAACTAATTAACTGTAATCCCCAAAGCAAGGCAGGAAACCAGCTGGGCAAACTCCAAACTCTGCATCTCCATAGCTGATGTCAAAGCAGTCTTCAGATCTCCATTCCTTTTTCATCTTTGTTGACTGCAACAAACTGCTTTCTCCTGGGCTGGTTCCACTCCCTGTTATGAGCTTTCCTCAGCATGTATCCCTTGGCTCTGATATCTTTAACATCTTTGAGTCTCCAAGACAATTTCAATGTTACAGCTTCTTGTTTCAGTGTCTGGGATTCCACTTGATCTTTTGTACTCCTCCTGAGGGCTGGCATCACTTCTACAGCTCTGCCCTCTGTAGCACTCTAAGCTCAGGTTGATCCACTCCACTACGGCTGCTGTTCTTGGTGATCATCCCATGGTACTGACATCTCCAATACACTGGGGTGCTCCACTCCACCTAGGCTTCACCAATAGCCTCTCATAGGTTCTGTTCATGGTGCCAAGCATCAAATCCCCTTCAGTCCTGGGCCATCAACTACAGCTGAGGCTAGACCTTCTCCAATGGCCTTCCATGACCTCTGACAGTACCAAGCCTCAGCTGTTCTTCATGACACCTTCATGCCTTCAAAACCAGTACAACCTGGGTGACTCTTACAAATTACCAAGTACAGCTGCAGCATGAGGTACAACCTTGGCTATCTCTAGAACACAGCTTCTTTGTGCTCTCAGAAAACAACTCCCAGATTTCAACTCAGTGATGCTGGTCTCTTCTTTATCATTGCTAATGTCTTAGCTCCAGCTAACCAGCATCAATTGTCCCAGTAGTTACTTCCATTCTTAACTCTAGAGCCAGAGCCCCATGGCTGAAGCTGCCAAGTTCTGCTGCTTACAGGAACTAGAACAGGATCCACATGTACTATTACATTATCACTGGCGTTATGTTTTCTAAATCCTTCACTGCCTAAGATTGGCTATCCTGGTTCTTGCCCTGTAGATTGACCTTGAATGCAGAGATCAGCATGGGATTAAAGGTATGTACCACCATGCCTGGATCTAAATTCAGCTGGGTAGGATCTTGCCCCAAGGTCCCACTCCCTTAATCTGTTATTTCCTAGAACACAGGATTTTGCTCCATTTCACTTCCTGGTATGCCTTTAATACTTGAACCATATATTTTATAATTTGCCTTCCTAAGCTTGCTATCTTGTTCAAACTTCTCTTTGTGAGACTTAACCATAGAATAAAGTCTCTGCTGGGCTGTTTTGAAACTCCCTTTGTCAATGCAATTAATGCAATTAATCCAAGTCTCTTCACCTTAGCCTCAGGCAGACTTTTCAGGCAAGGGCAAAAAGTAGCCACATTCTTCACCAAAATACCAAAAAAACAGTCTTTATGCCACATTCTGAAATTCTTCTCCTTTGAAATCTCTTGGGCCAGGTCAACACAGTTCAAATTACTCCCAGCTACAAAGTCTTCCATATACCTACTAGGATGAACCATTAAGCCACATATAAAGCATTCCACTGAGTTCCAAATCCAAAGTCAAAAAATCCACATTCTTTCAAATAAAAGCATGGTCAGGCCTATCACAGCAATACCCCACTCCCAGTACCAACTTCTGTCTTAGTTAGCTTTTTACTGCTGTGAACAGACACCATGACCAAGGCAAGTTTTAAAAAAAACAACATTTAATTGGGGCAGGCTTATAAGTCCAGAGGTTCAGTCCAATATCATCAAGGTGGGAGCATGGCAGTATCCAGGCAGGCATGGCACAGGCAGAGCTGAGAGTTCTACATCTTCATCCAAAGGCTTCTAGTGGAAGACTGACTTCCAGGCAACTAGGGTGAGAGACTTAAGACCACACCCACAGTGACACACCTACTCCAACCAGGTCACACCTATTCTAACAAGGCCATACATCCAAATAGTGCCACTCCCTGGTCCAAGAATATACAAACCATCACAGATAGTGAACAGTAAAATTCTCCTAAGATAAAGTCAATACCAGAAAGGAATAATAACACAAAAGTGACAGGGTAGATTTGTTCTCTTTGTGCCAAGAACCTATCACAAAGACCTTAATAGGGACATTATCTATGCAGTGGTCAGGTAGAGAGATTGTTAACATACTAACTTGTGGAATTATTTTAGACTTTGTCTATACTAGGTATCCAAAATATGTTTGTTAAATTTGATAAGTAAACAAACATTATGTCAAGATAGCCCTTTTCTAATCTAGGACCTGGGCACACATCCAGAATAAACTTGGGCTTTCCAAAAGCCATCTGTACTCTGGCCAGAGTCATAAATTCTCTCAAGTCCTTTCTCTGTGAATAAGATCTGGACACACTTTGTGGGAAAGTCTGACTAGAAGCCCAAGGAAAACTTAGAATTGCATATATGCTATGGTGATTTCAGATGCACATTATGTAACACAAAATTCATCACCTATCACTCACAAATACAAGACTGGAGGTTTGCAACCTAGTGGTTGTGGTATAGTGATGAAAAACACTGAAATGCCAGTAAAGTATTTCAATTCATATATTTGATTGTAATATTTTTCTATTTACTGGCATATATGAAAAAGTCTACCAAAATAAAATTACACATAATGGGTTAATATTTTGAGACTAATAAGCTACAATGATGGTTATTTTCTTGCAAATCACTCTTCCACCAAGCCTTTCTGCCATAATAGCTACAAGAAAAACCATTGGCATTCTCATCTAATGATGCTAGATGTAGGAGGACAAAAGAGAAACTCCAGATAACTGAAGTGTTTAATCAAAAGAGATTGGATTAACCTGTGAAGACGTGAAGATATTCTATTTGTTCTTTTGGTAGAGTAAAACATTTGTTTTTCCCCAAATCTTCCTTGATAGGAATATGGGATATAGAAGAATATAGTATATAGGAGAAAGTTTACATATTGTCAGGTTTGTGAATAACTATAAGTTATACTGTAAACATTTTCAAATGTGTGACAGAGGTTTACATAAGAGTGTTTGTAAGATGTATAAAATGTTGAGGAATGTCCTCTAGATGTCAGAGAGCCCATTTTTGGAATTTGTCTTAGGCTTTTCAGATAATTATGTCAGTGACTTATGTTTAGTTCTATGCAGGGGGTGTAGGGTCATAAGTGATAAGGGAAAGGTGTCATTTTAATTGTTCTGAAGATATTACTAAAGGAGTGGTCAAGGATACTACTTGATATTTTCCACCAACTCTCTCAGCATGAAGAGTTTATTTCCTAAAGGATGTAGAAAGAACTTCCTTTCTCCTGCAAAATTAGTGGTTTTTTTTTTCTTATAACATTGCAAACACTGTAAATCTAAACACTTTTTTACTTCAGTCAGCAGAAACCTAGAGCCATGGCTAATGAAGCCATCTTTTCTTTAATATTTTATCTTAGACATCATACTTATATACCCTTAGTGTTCCATGTATTTTTATTATTTGTGGTTTGAGTGCCCAAGATTTTTTTAAACTATTGTTTTTTACAACTAGTACTTTTATTTATTTTTACATATTACCCAGTATTCTTAACATTAACAAATAGTGACAGAAATAATAGCTCCTGTGGCATATCAAGACTTCCTGTAATAAGAATTTGTTCTAAGATAAAATTTCATCATCATTTATACTATTATGACTTTTTATATGCCTACTGTATTGTTTTAAAAATCTTGAGACTTAGTAAAATGATTATATATATATATATATATATATATATATATATGTGTGTATATATATATATATATATATATATATATATATATATATATATATACAGATTTGCAAGCATAAAAAAAGTTCAGCCTAGAACTCATTGCTCTGTTTGTTAGGGGACAAAGTTTGACTTCCTCGTTTCACAGTATCCTGTCAAGTTGATTCAAAGTGGGGTTCTCGGGTAAATATCATTAGCTACTAAACAATTAGAATATGAAAACTTGGTTTTCAGTCCTTCTGTGAGTTCTAAAAATGATAACATTTAAAAAATATTGGATTATCTTCCTTTAAACTTTTGTTTACATTTTAATTTAGGGTATATATATATTGTCTCTGTGTGTGCGTACCAGGTTGATATCCAGAAGACATCCTGAGAGAATTGATTACATCCTTGTATCATGTGGGTCTTAGGAATTAAACACAAGGTATCAAGCTTGGCAGTAAAGACCTTTACACACTGAGCCAATTCACAGGCCTACAACCATCTTCTTAATTATTTATCTGCTATTTGTAGGAATAGGGAATAAAAAGTGAAAACTTGAAAAATTGAAGAAGAGAATTCACAAGTATGATATCACCAAGTACTATAAGAAATCATTTGTAATTGTTAAATAGAAGGAAATCAACAAATATTAAAAATTATTAGAAATTTTCTTCTCATGAAATAAAATCAAGCCTAATAAAAATAAAACTAAGTAGAGTTTCAAAATAGGAGCTCTCCATAAACCACATAGAAAATAAACAGAAACAAAATGAAAGCTAGAACTTTGTGGGACAGGAGAAGGTATGGCCAAGAAATGGAATTTAATATGAAGATTGAACATGAAAATTAAATGTCATTAAAGTAAGAAGCTCAATTTTTATGTGTTGAGTTTGAAATGATTTCTAATTGGAAGTGTCAAGTTGGAGAGTTGGAGGCATTGTTCTGGGAATTGAGTAATAGTCAGGATTTTTTTCATCAATACAGATGTGGAGATAATAGAGAATACACTGTAGGTTAAGTTCTATCCAACAATCAATCAACACCAGAGAATTAGTTAATATGAATAAGTTCATAATCTTCTTAAACTAAGCAAAGAAGCAAGCATGAAATTTAAGTATACACAGATGGAAGAAAATATTGAAGTAACTATGACAGGAGTGGCAAAACCAGACTGGACTCTCTCACTTGAAGTGGTTGTTGACAACTCTATATGAGAGGTTAGAGAAAAATATGTATAATTGGCAGTAAGCAAACATGACATCCTTTAGGATTTGGAATGCTGTGATTACTGCAAAGAATACCAAACTTTCAAACATATTCTTGGAAGACTATCAATAAATATAGATCTGTAAAATACAAGGGCTAGTAAAATCTTTGAAACTATAAAGGTCCAAAAGTGGCAGTGATAGAAAAAAGTACTATGCAGAAACAGTTCTTGATAAAGGGAAGTAGTCAGGAAGGAAAAGGAAGAAGATACAAGAAAACCCATGAATATTCATGTGAGAAGAAACAAGATGGCATTTATCTTGCTGAGTATGCACACTTCATTAAACTCCATCTTATTTGCACTTAAAGATCATATCAAGTACATCAATAGAACACAGTGATCTCTGTGTGACTGACCTATTTTAAAGACATGTCAGTCTGGTGTTTTAAGTCTTCAAGATCAACCTTGGGTCTTGAAAGAGCATCAAGACTGTATTCACTACTTGTCCTCCCCTTTTTACTATGTTATGGCTCCCCTTCCCTTTGCTGATGCAAATACTCAAAATTATTATACTAATAAAATAGAAAAGACATATAAGTCAAATACATACAAAGGTCCAATATTAAGACGTATTTATGATGTCTAAAACAGCGTCTGATTTCTTTTCACTAAAAACCTGACATCATAAGATAATTCTGTTTAGTCACATATTTCCTCCATATCATTATTATTGTTGTTATTATTATTATTGTTGTTGTTGTTGTTGTCATTGTTCTTAACTTATTTACAATCTGGCCATTGCCCCCCTTCCAGTCTCCCTCCCACAGTTTCTCATCCCATTCCTCCTCTGTCTCCAAGAGGATGTTCCCCAACCACAAGACATCCCTGCTTCCTTGGGTCTCAATTCTCTAAAGGACTAGGTGTGTCTTCTCTCACTGAGGCCAGACCAGGCAGTCATCCACTATACATAAGTAAGGGGCCTCAGACAAACTCTTGTATGTTTCTTGGTTGGTGGCTTAGTGTCTGGACACTCCCATGGGTCCTGGTTATTTGAGAGTGCTGGTCTTTCTATGGGGTCACCCTCCTCCCCAGCTTCTTCCATTCTTACCCTAATTTAACCACAGGGGTCCCCAACTTCAGTCCAATGGTTGGGTGTAAGTACCTGCATCTGTCTCAGTCAACTGCTGGTAAGGTCTCTCAGAGGACAGCCATCCTAGGCTCCTGTCTGACAGCATACCATAGCATCAGTGATAGTGTCAAGGTTTGGTGTCTCCCTATGAGATGGATACTCAGTTGGGCTGGTCACTGGACTGCCTTTCCCTCATCTCTTCTCCATTTTTGTCCCTGCAATTCCTTTAGACAGGAACACTACTGGGTCAGAAATTTTGACTGGATTGGTAACACCATTCCTCCTCTTGAGGCCCTGTCTATCTACTGGAGGTGGACTCTATGAGTTCCCTCTTCCCACTGTTGGGCATTTCATCTAATGTCACTCCCATTAAGTCCTGAAAGTCTCTCACCTCCCAGGTCTCTGGTACTTTTTCCCAACCATCAGCCTTCTGTGGCTGAATATTTCTATTTATTCTGATAGCCCTGTGTGCTTTTCTCCTGTCTACCCCCCATAATGAATACTGTTCTCCTTTTCCCCTCTTGTTTCCCTCTCCCACACAATCCATCTCCCACTTGGCCTCCCATGATTATTTTCTTTGCTCTTCTAAGTGGGATTGAGGCATCCTCACTTGGCATTTCTGCTTGCTAAACTCCTTAAATTCTTTGGGTTGTATCCTAGGTATTCTTTTACTTCATATTCAGCAAAGGAAATAGTCACCAAGATGGAATCTCAATTTTGAGCATCTATGCCCCAAATGCAAGGATACCCACGTTTAAAACAAACAAACAAACAAAAACAAAAACAAAAACAAAAAAAATTAAAGCTCAAAAGGCACATTGCAACTCACTCAATAATAGTGGGAAACTTCAACACCCCACTGTCACCAATGGACTGGTCATTGAAAGAGAAACTAAACAAAGACACAGAGAAACTATAGAGGTTATAAATGAATTAAATAGAACATGTCACCCTAAAATTAAAATAAAATAAAATAAAATAAAATAAGCCTTCTACTAAGCATCTCATGGTATCTTCTCCAAAACTGATCTTATAACTGGTCACAAAACAAGTCTCAACAGATACAAGAAGATTGAAATAATACCTTTCATTCTATCAGATCACCAAGAACTAAGGCTGGTCTTCAATAGCAACAAAAACAACAGAAAGCCCACAAAACCATGGAAACTGAACAACTCTCTACTCAATGATAACTTGGTCAGGGAAGAAATAAAGAAAGAAATTAGGACTTTATAGAATTCAGTTAAAACAAAGACACAGCATAACCAAACTTATGGGACACAATAAAAGCAGAGCTAAGAGGAAAATTCATACCACTAAGTTGCCTCATAAAGAAACTGGAGAGATCCCACACTAGCAACTTAACAGCACACCCAAAAACCCTAGAACAAAAAGAAGCAAACACACCAAAGAGGAGTGGACAGCAGGAAACAATCAAACTCAGGGAAGAAATCAATCAATTAGAAACAAAGAGAAAAAGACCCCCCCATGCTCATAGTTTGGCAGAATTGACTTAGTAAAAATGGCCATCCTATCAAAAGCAATCTACAGATTCGATGCAATCCCCATCAAAATCCCAACACAATTCTTCAAAGACATGGAAAAGGAAATTCTCGAATGCATCTGGAAAAGTAAAAAAAAAAAAAAAAAAAAAAAAAAAATCCAGAAAAACAATTCTTAACAATAAAAGAACTTCAGGGGGGAATCACTATCCCTGACTTCAAACTATATTACAGAGCAAAGGTGATTTAAAAACTACATGGTATTGCTACAGAGGTGAACATGCTGATTAATGGAATAGAATGAATTGAAGACCCAGAAATAAAACTACATACTTATGGACACTTGATCTTTGACAAAAAGTTCAAAAATATACAATGGAAAAAAAGAAAGCATCTTTAATAAATGGTGTATGTAGAAAAATGAAAATAGATCTATATTTGTCACCTTGCACAAAGATCAAGTCAAAGTGGATCAAGAACCTCAACATAAAACCAGGTACACTGAATCTAATAGAAGAGAAATTGGGAAAGATCTTTGAGCTCATTGGCACAGGGGGGTATTTCCTAAAAAGAATTCCAATGGCTCAAAGCTCTAAGATCAAGAATTGATAAATGGGACCTCATGAAGCTGGAAAGTTTCTGTAAGGCAAAGGACATAGTCAATAGAACCTACAGGATATATATTTTGGATATTAGCCTTCTATCAGATGTGAGGAAGTCTTCACTAACCCCACATCTGATAGAAGGCTAATATTAAAAATATATAAAGAACTCTCAAAGCTAACCACCAAGAAACCAAACAACCCAATCAAAAAGTGGGGTATAGAACTAAACAGAGAATTCACAACAGAGGAACCTCAAATATCTGAGAAGTGCTTAAAGAAATGTTCAAAGTCCTTAGTCATTGGGGAAACATAAATCAAAACAACCCTGAGATTCCACCTTACACCAATCAGAATGGCTAAGATCAAAAACTCAGGTGACAGCACTTGTTAGCAAGGATGTGGTGGGATTACAAACTGTTGAAACTGCTCTGGAAATCAATCTGGAGGTTCCTCAGAAAATTGGAAATAGATATACCTGAAGACCCAGCTATAGCACTCTTGGACATGTACCCTAAAGATGCCCCATCATGCCACAGGAGCACATATTCCACTTTGTTCATAGCAGCCTTCTTTGTAATAGCCAGAACCTGGAAACAACCCACATGTCCCACAACAGAAGAATGGATACAGAACAGAAAATGTGGTTCATTTACACAATGGAATACCACTCAGCTATTAGGAGCAAGGACATCATGAGTTTTGCAGGCAAATGGAACTAGAAAATATCACCCTGAATGAGGTAACTCAGACCCAAAAGGATATATGTATGGTATGTACTCACTAATAAGTGTATATTAGCCAAAAAAGAATAAAGTTCCGAAGGGCCCAAGTGAGGGTGCTTCATTCCCACTTGGGAAAGAGAAGAAATCAATCACAGAAGGGGGGAGGTTGGGAGAGACCCTGGTGGAAAAGGCAACAGGGGAAGAGGGGAACATAATCAGGTATTGGGGGGAACCGGACTGAAGCCCTGAGGGCCAGCAGAAAGAATTGAAACTGGCAACCTTGTGAGGTAGGAGGTTGAGCGACCCTCTAGAGTGTACCAGAGACCTGGGTAGTGAGACACTCTCAGGACTCAAAGGGAGGGACATTAGATGAAATGCCCTACAGTGGGGAGAAGGAATTTGTAGAGTCCACCTTCAGTAAAAAGACAGGGCATCAAGTGGAGGGACGGGGTTGCCATCCCACAGTAAAATTCTCTGACCCAGAATTGTTCCTATCTGAAAGGACTGCAGGAAGACAAATGCCTGAGGAAAAAGAGGTCCAGTGACAGGCCCAAATTGAGATCCAGCTCGTGGGGAGGCCCCAAGACCTGACACTATTACTAAGGCTATGGTGCTTAAAAACAGGGGCCTATTATGACTACCCTCTGAAAGACTCAACAAGCAGTTGAAAGAGTCAGATGAAGATATTTACACCCAACCAATAGACAGAAGCCAGTAAACCCTGTGGTTGAATTAGGGAAAAGTTGGAAGAAGCTGAGGAGGAGAGCAACCTTATGAAAAGACCGGCAGTCTCAAAGAACCTGGACCCCCAGGATCTCTTAGACACTGAGACACCAACCAGGCAGCTTACACCAGCTGATACGGCGCTTCCAACACATATACAAGCAGAGGACTGCTGGAACTGCACTCAGTCAGAGAAGATGCTCCCAACTCTCCAGAGACTTGGGGTCCCAGGGAGTGGGGTTAAGGTGGAGACAGTCTGGACTGTAAATAAAAAAAAAAAAAAAAAAAAAGATTAAAGAAGAAAAAGAAAAAGAAACACAGAGAATGATCTAAGGAATCAACAAAAACAAAAAGCTGGTTCTTTGATGAAATCAACAAGATAAATAATAAACCTTTAGCCAAACTAACTAAAGGACAAAAGACAGTATCCGAATTAACAAAATCAGAAATGACAAAGGAGATATAACCACAGAAACTGAAGAAATTCAAAAAGTCATCATATCTTACTACAAAAGCTCAACAAAATTGGAAATTCTAGATGAAATGGATGATTTTTTTTAAACAGATACTATGTAACAAAGTTAAATCAATAGCAAGTAAACTATCTAAACAGGCCCGTATCTCATAAAGAAATAGAAGCAGTCATTAAAATCCTCCCAACCAAAACAAGCCCAAGACCAGGTGGCTTTAGAGAATAATCCTACCAGACTTTCAAAGAACAGCTAATACCAACACTCCTCAGACTATTCTATAAAATGGAAACATAAGGAACACTACCTAATTCATTCTGTCAAGCCACAGTTTCTCTGATACCTAAACTACACAAAGATCCAGCAAAGAAAGAGAACTTCAGGCAATTTCGCTTATGAAGATCTTAAATGCTAAGATAATCTTCCATCCAGGGTCTCCAACTTTTTACCCTACCTTAGCTTGAGCTTACCTTCTCCCACAATTCCCTTTAAGCAGAGGAACTCAGGCATTAAGAACTTGCAGAATCATCAAGAAGAGTAATTTGTGTCCCAGGTCCCTTGGAGACCAGTCTGCTCTGGTCAGCTCACTGACTGCAGAGGGTAAGCAAGCAGACTGCAGAAGCAACATAGCTTCTGGGACAGACCCCGTTTTAGGCTCCAAATATCCAGACACCTTTTCCCACCAGAGGAGAAGTGGATGCCTGGGAGGGCTCTGACCACCAGTGCAGGTGAGAGAGCCATCTGGTATCCCAGGTCCATCAGAGACCAGTCTCTGCAGGTGAGCACAAAGACTGCAGACACAACGCATCTTCAGGACAGGCCATGTTTCAGGCCTTCATCTTCAACCAGGAGACAGGTCTGAACTCCAGACATCTGTGCACCTTCCCTGCAAGAGGAGAGCTTGCCTGCAGAGAGTACTCTGACCACTGAGACTCAGGAAGAGAGCTGCACTCCCAGGACTGGTGACAGAGGCAAACAGAATCATAGGAGTAACAAGCTCCAACCAGAGACAACTATAACAACTAACACCAGAGATTACCAGATGGCGAAAAGAAAACTTAAGAATCTTGCTAACAGAAACCAAGACCACTCACCATCATCAGAACCCAGCACTCCCACCTCAGCCAGTCCTGGATGCCCCAACACACCCGAAAAGCAAGACTCAGATTTAAAATCATATCTCAAGATGATGGTAGAGGACTTTAAGAAGGGCATTAATAACTCACTTAAAGAAATACAGGATAACACTGCTAAAGAGGTATAAACCCTTAAAGAATTACAGGAAAACACAAACAAACAGGTGATAGAATTTAACAAAATCATGGAAGACCTAAAAAGGGAAGTAGAAACAATAAAGAAAACCCAAAGTGAGACAACTCTGGAGATACAAAACTTAGGAAAGAATTCAGCAACCATAGATGAAAGCATCAGCAACAGAATACAAGAGATGGAAGAGAGAATCTCAGATGCAGAAGATTATATAGAGAACATATATACATTAATCAAAGAAAATGCAAAATGCAAAAAGACCCTAACTCAAAACATCCAGGAAATCCAGGACACAATGAGAAGACCAAACCTACAGATAATAGGAGTAGATGAGAATGAAGATTTTCAACTTAAAGGGCCAGCAAATACCTTCAACAAAATTATAGAATAAAATGTCCCAAACCTAAGAGATGCCCATGAACATACAAAAAGCCTACAGAATGCCAAATAGACTGGGCAAAAAGAAATTCCTCCCAACACATAATAATCAGAAGAAAACATGCACTAAATAAAGATAGATTATTAAAAGCAGTAAGAGAAAAAAAGCCAAGTAACATATAAAAGCAGGCCTATTAGAATTACACCAGACTTCTCACCAGAGCCTATGAAAGCCAGAAGATCCTGGACCATAAGAGAACACAAATGCCAGCCCAGGCTACTGTACCCAGCAAAATTTTTAATTACCATAATTGGAGAAACCAACGTATTCCATGATAAAACCAAATTCAAACAAAATCTTTCTACGAATCCAGCCCTTCAAAGGATAATAAAGGGAAAACACCAACACAAGGACAGAAACTACACCCTATAAAAAGCAAGAAAGTAATCCATCAACAAACCTAAAAGAAGAAAACCACAAGAACAGAATCCCAACTTTAACAACAAAAATAACAGGAACCAACAATTACTTTTCTTTAAATTCTAATAACATCAATGGACTCAATTCCTCAATAAAAAGACATAGACTAATAGAATGGCTACACAAACAGGACCCAACATTTTGCTGCTTACAGGAAACCCACCTAAGGGACAAAGATAGACACTACATCAAAGTGAAAGGCTGGAAAACAATTTTCCAAGCAAATGGTCCGAAAACAAGCTGGAGCAGCCATTCTACTATCGAATAAAATTGACTTCCAACCCAAAGTTAACAAAGAAGACGGGGGGGGGGGGCACTTCATACTCATCAATGGTACAGTCTATCAAAATAAGCACTCAATTCTAAATATCTATGCTCCAAATGCAAAGGCAGCCACATTCATTAAAGTAAAGCTCAAAGCACACATTGCACTTCACAAAATAATCATGGGAAACTTCAACACCCTACTCTCACCAATGGACAGATCCTGGAAACAGAAATTAAACAAAGACACATGGTCACTAAAAAAAATTGTGAAACAAATGGATTTAATAGATATCTACAGAACATTATATCCTAAAACAAAAGGATATACCTTCTTCTCAGCACCTCATGGTACCTCCTCCAAAACTGACCATATAATTGGTCAAAAAACAGGCAGCCACAGATACAAAAATATTGACATTATCCATGCATCCTATCTATTCACTGACTAAGGCAGATTTCAATAACAGCAAAAATAATAGGAAGCTGACATTAATATGGAAACTGAACAACACTCTGTTCAATGATTCCTTGATCAAGGATGAAATAAAGAAAGAAATTAAAGATGTTTTAGACTTTAATGAAAATGAAACCACAACATACCCATACTTATGGAACAAAATGAAGGCAGCCCAAAGATGAAAACTCATAGCCCTGAGTGCCTCCAAAAAGAACTAGAGAGCACACACTAGCAGCCTGACAGCACACATAGAAGATATATAGAAGGAAAGGAAGCAAATTCACCCAAGAGTAGTAGAGGGCAGGAAATAATCAAACTCAGGGCTGAAACCAACCTAGTGGAAACGAAAAGAGCTATTCAAAGAATCTACCTAACCAGAAGGTAGTTTTCTGAGAAAATGAACAAGAAAGATAAAACCTTAGCCACACTAACTAGAGGGCACAGGGACAGTATCCTAATTAACAAAATCAAAAATGAAAATTTAGACATAACAAGAGAACCTGAGGAAATGTAAAAGATCATCAGAACCTACTACAAAAGGCTATACTCAACAACACTAGAAAACCTGGATGAAATGGACAAATTCCTAGACAGATACCAGGTTAAATGAGGATCAGATTAATGATCTAAAATGTCCCATTTCCCCTAAAGAAATAGAAGCAGTCATCAAAAGTCTCAGAACCAAAAAGAGTCCAGGACCAGATGGGTTTAATAAAGAGTTCTATCAGACCTTCAAAGAAGACCTGATTCCAACTCTCCTCAAACATTTCCACAAAATAGAAACAGAAGGCACTCTTCCCAATTCATTCTATGAAGCCACAATTACTCTGTTACCTAAACCACACAAAGATCCAATAAAGAAAGAGAACTTCAGACCAATTTCCCTTATGAATATCGATGCAAAAATACTCAATGAAATCCTTGCAAACTGAACCCAAGAACACATCAAAATGATCATCCATCATGACCAAGCAGGTTTCATTCCAGGGATGCAGGGATGGTTAAATATATGGAAATCCATCAATGTAATCCTCTATATAAACAAACTCAAAGACAAAAATCACATGATCATCTCTTTAGATGCTGAGAAAGCATTTGACAAAATCCAACACAGCTTCATAATAAAAGTCTTGGAAAGATCAGGAATTCAAAGCCCATGCCTAAACATAATAAAAGGAATATAAAACAAACCAGTAGCCAACATCAAACTAAATGGAGAGAAACTCGAAGCAATCCCACCAAAATATGGGATTAGAAAAGGTTGCCCACTTCCTTACTACCTATTCAATATAGTACTCAAAGTCCTAGCCAGAGCAATTCAACAACAAAAGGACATCAGGTGGATACATATTGAAAAGGAAGAAGTAAAAATATCACTATTTGCAGATGATACGATAGTATATATTAGTGATCCTAAAAATCCCATCAGGAAACTCCTAAACCTGATAGACATCTTCAGTGCAGTAGTTGGATATAAAATTAACTCAAAAAAAAAATTAGTGGCCTTTCTCTACACAAAGGATAAACGAACTGAGAAAGAAATTAGGGAAGCAACACCCTTCAAAATAGTCACAAATAATATAAAATACATTGCTGTGACTCTAACTAAGGAAGTAAAAGATCTGTATGACAATGCCTTCAAGTCTCTGAAGAAAGAAATTGAAGAAGATCTCAGAAGATGGAAAGATCTCCCATACTCATGGATTGGCAGGATTAATATAGTCAAAATGGCTATTCTGCCGAACGCAGTCTACAAACTCAATGCAATCCCCATCAAAATACCAACTCAATTCTTCACTGAGTTAGAAAGGGCAATTTGCAAATTCATCTGGAATAACAAAAAACTAGGATAGCAAAAACTATTCTCAACAATATAAAAACCTCTGTTGGAATCACCATGCCTGACCTTAAGTTGTACTAGAGAGCAATTTTGATAAAAACTGCATGGTACTGGTACAACTCCAGACAGGTAAATCAATGGAATAGAATTAAAGACCCAGAAATGAACCCACACACCTATGGTCACTTGATCTTTGATAAGGGAGCTAAAACCATCAAGTGGAAAAATGACACCATTTTCAACAAATTGTACTGGAACAATGGGCTGTTATCATGTAGAAGAATGGCGAATTGATCCATTCTTATCTCCTTGTACAAAGCTCAAGTCTAAGTGGATCAAAGACCTCAACATAAAACCAGAGACACTGAAATTTATTGAGGAGAAAGTGCTGAAAAGCCTCGAAGATATGGGCACAGGAGAAAAATTCTTTTTTTTTAAAGATTTATTTATTATTTATTATATGTAAGTACAGTGTAGCTATCTTCAGACACTCCAGAAGAGGGAGTCAGATCTCATTACGGATGGTTGTGAGCCACCATGTGGTTGCTGGGATTTGAACTCTGGACCTTTAGAAGAGCAGTCGGGTGCTCTTACCTGCTGAGCCATCTCACCAGCCTAAGAGAAAAATTCTTAAACAAAACGGCTATGACTTCTACTGTAAGATCAAGAATTGACAAATGGGACCTCATAAAATTGCAAAGCTCCTGTAAGGCAAAAGCCACTGTCAATAAGACAAAAAGGGCACCAACAGATTGGGAAAGTATTTTTACCAATCCTAAAACTGATAGGGGAAAAATAGCCAATATATACAAAGAGCTTAAGAAGCTGGACTCCAGAAATACAAATAACCCCATAAAAATAGGGTACAGAGCTAAATAAAGAATTCTCAACTGAAGAATACCAAATGGCTGAGAAGCAACTGAAAAAAATGTTCAACATCCTTATTCATCAGGGAAATGCAATTCAAATCAACCTTGAGATTCCACCTAATACCAGTCAGATGTCTAAGATCAAAAATTCAGGTGACAGCAGATGTTGGCAAGGATGTGGAGAAAAGGAAAACTCCCCCATTCCTATTGGGATTGCAAGCTTGTACAACCACTCTGGAAGTCAGTCTGGCAGGTCCTCAGAAAATTGGACATAGTACTACCAGAGGATCCTGAAATACCTCTCCTGGGCATATACCCAGAAGATGTTCTAATTAGTAATAAGGACACAAGCATCACTATGTTCATAGCAATCCTATATATAATAGCCAGAAGCTCGCAAGAACCCAGAGAACCTTAACAGAGGAATGGATACAGAAAATGTGGTACATTTACACAATGAAGTACTACTAAGCAATTAAAAACAATGAATATATGAAATTCTTAGGCAAATGGATGTATCTGGAGGATATCATCCTAAATTAGATAACCTAATCACAAAAGAAGTCACTAGATATGCACTCACTAATAAGTGGATATTAGCCCAGGCACATAGAATACATATGATACAATTTGGAAAACACAATGATCTGATATCTAACAAAAAAAAGAGTAATTAACACATTACTGATCCAGACTTGGGCTTTGTTGTTATTGTTGTTGTTGTTGTTGTTGTTATTGTCGTCATTTGATTGCACTTGAGTAGATTCTGGGACTTCATTTTATTACTTTTCTTTTTAAATTTTTTTATTAGATGTTTTCTTCATTTACATTTCAAATGCTATACTGAAATTCCTCTATACACTCCCCTGGTCCTGCTCCCTTACCAACCCACTCCCACTTCTTGGCCCTGGCATTCCCCTGTACTGGGACAAATAAAGTTTGTAAGACCAAGGGGCCTCTCTTCCCAATGATGGCCGACTAAGCCATCTTCTGCTACATATGCAGCTAGAGACACAAGCTCTGGGGGTACTGGTTAGTTCATATTGTTGTTCCACCTATAGGGTTGCAGACCCCTTCAGCTCCTTGGGTAATTTCTCTAGCTCCCCCATTGGGGGCCCTATGTTTCATCCTATAGATGACTGTGAGAATCCACTTCTATATTTTCCAGGCACTGGCATAGCCTCATAAGGGACAGCTACATTAGTGTCCTTTGAGCATAATCTTGCTGACATATGCAATAGTGTCTGCGTTTGGTAGGCTAATTATGGGATGGATCCCCAGGTGGGGTAGTCTCTGGTTGGTCCATACTTTCATCTTCGCTCCAACCTTTGTCTCTGTAACTCCTTCCATGGGTATTTTGTTCCCTTTTCTAAGGAGGAATGAAGAATCACACATCGGGCTTCCTTCTTCATTTTCTTGTGTTTTACAAATTGTATCTTGAGTATTCTAGGTTTCTAGACTAATATCCACTTATCAGTGAGTGCATATAAAGTGACATCTTTTGTGATTGGGTTACCTCACTCAGTATGATATCCTCCAGATACATCCATTTGCCTAAGAATTTCATAAATTCATTGTTTTTTAATAGCCGAGTAGTACTCCATTGTGTAAATGTATCACATTTTCTGTATCAATTCCTCTGTTGAGGGACATCTGGGTTCTTTCCAGCTTCTGGCTATTATGAATAAGGCTGCTATGAACATAGTGGAGCATGTGTCCTTATTACAAGTTGAAACATCTTCTGGGTATATGTCCAGGAGAGCTATTTCTGGATCCTCTGGTAGTACTATGTCCAGTTTTCTGAGGAACCACCAGACTGATTTCCAGAGTAGTTGTACAATCTTGGAATCCCACCAGAAATGGAGGAGTGTTCCTCTTTCTATACATCCTCCAGCATCTGCTGTATCCTGAATTTTTGATCTTAGACATTCTGACTGGTGTGAAGTGGAATCTCAGGGTTGTTTTGATTTGCATTTCTCTGATGATTAAGGATTTTGAACATTTTTTCAAGTTCTTCTCAGCCCATCTGTATTCCTCAGTTGAGAATTCATGGTTTAGGTCTGTATCCAATTTTTTAGTGGGGTTATTTAAATTTCTGGAGTTCAGATTCTTGAGCTCTTCATATATTTTGGATATTAGTCCCCTACCAGATTTAGGATTGGTAAAAATCCTTTCTCAATCTGTTGTTGGCCTTTTTGTCTTATTGGCATTGTTTTGCCTTCAGAAGCTTTGCAATTTTATGACGTCCCGTTTGTTGTTTCTTAATCTTACAGCACAAGCCATTGCTGTTCTGTTTAGGAATTTTTCCCCTGTGCCAATATCTCCAATGCTTTCCCCTACTACTCCTCTACAAATTTCAGTATCTGTGGTTTTATGTGGAGTTCTTTGATCCACTTAGACTTGAGCTTTTTACAAGGAGATAAGAATGGATCAATTCGTCATTCTTCTACATGATAACCACCAGTTGATAATGCCAGCACCATTTGTTGAAAATGGTGTCATTTTTCCACTGGATGGTTTTAGCTCCCTTGTCAAGGATCAAGTAACCATAAGTGTGGGTTCATTTCTGGATCCATTGATCCATTTCTAGATTCATTGTTCTACCTTTCTGTTGTTATACCAGTACCATGCAGTTTTTATCACAATTGCTCTGTAATACAGCTTGAGGTCA
Source organism: Mus musculus (assembly GCF_000001635.26). NCBI lineage: Eukaryota > Metazoa > Chordata > Mammalia > Rodentia > Muridae > Mus > Mus musculus. The sequence continues at coordinate 17,578,440 of NC_000067.6, read as the reverse complement.
GGCATGGTTATTCTACCAGAGTTTCTTTTATTGTTGAAAATAATTTTTGCTATCCTAGGTTTTTTGTTATTTTAGATGAATTTGCAAATTGCCCTTTCTAACTCAGTGAAGAATTGAGTTGGAATTTTCATAGGGATTGCATTGAATCTGTAGATTGTTTTCGACAGGATAGCCATTTTTACTATATTGATCCTGCCAATCCATGAGCATGGGAGATCTTTCCATCTTCTGAGATCTTCTTTAATTTCTTTCTTCAGAGACTTGAAGTTCTTGTCATCAGATCTTTCACTTCCTTAGTTAGAGTCACACCGATGTATTTTATATTATTTGTGACTATTGTGAAAGGTGTTATTTCCCTAATTTCTTTATCATCCTGTTTATGCTTTGTGTAGATAAATACTGATTTTTTTTTTTAGTTAATTTTATATCCAGCTACTGCACTGAAGCTGTTCATCAGGTTTAGGAGTTCTCTTGTGGAATTTTTAGTGTTACATTTATATATATATACTATCATATCATCTGCAAATAGTGATATATGACTTCCTCCTTGCAATTTCTAACCCCTTGACCAAGTTTTGTTGTGGAATTGCTCTGGCTAGGACTTCAAGTACTATATTGAATAGGTAGGGAGAAAGTGGGCAGCCTTGTCTAGTCCCATATTTTGGTGGGATTACTTCGAGTTTCTCTCCATTTAGTTTGATGTTGGCTTCTGGTTTGCTGAATATTGCTTTCATTGGTCTGAAGTGGTCTTTCTTTATTGGATCTTTGTGTGGTTTATTATCAGAGTAATTGTGGCTTCATAGGATGAATTGGGTAGAGTGTCTTCTGTTTCTATTTTGTGGAAAAGTTTGAGGAGAGTTGGAAGTAGGTTTTCGTTAAAGGTCTGATAAAACTCTGTACTAAATCCATCTGGTCCTGGGCTTTTTTGGTTGGGAGACTATTGGTGACTGCTTCTATTTCTATAGGGGAAATGGGACTGTTTAGTTTCTGTTTCCAGGATCTGTCCATTGGTGAGAGTAGGGTGTTGAAGTTTCCCACGATTATTGTGTGAGGTGCAATGTGTGCTTTGAGCTTTACTAAAGTTTCTTTAATGAATGTGACTGCATTTGCCTTTGGAGCATAGATATTTAGAATTGAGAGTTCATCTTGGTAGATTTTACCTTTGATGCGTCTGAAGTCCCCCCCCCCCTTCCCCCTTGTCTTGTTTGGTAACTTTGGGATGGAAGTCAATTTTATTCGATATTAGAATGGCTAATCCAGCTTGTTTTCGGACCATTTGCTTGGAAAATTGTTTTCCAGCCTTTCACTTTGATGTAGTGTCTGTCTTTGTCCCTTAGGTGGGTTGCCTGTAAGCAGCAAAATGTTGGGTCCTGTTTATGTAGCCATTCTATTAGTCTACGTCTTTTTATTGGGGAATTGAGTCCATTGATGTTATTAGAATTTAAAGAAAAGTAATTGTTGGTTCCTGTTATTTTCGTTGTTAAAGTTGGGATTCTGTTCCTGTGGTTTTCTTCTTTTAGGTTTGTTGATGGATTACTTTCGTGCTTTTTCTAGGGTGTAGTTTCTGTCCTTGTGTTGGTGTTTTCCCTTTACTGTCCTTTGAAGGGCTGGATTCGTGGATAGATATTGTGTGAATTTGGTTTTATCATGGACTACTTTGGTTTCTCCATCTATGGTAATTAAGAGTTTTGCTGTGATCATAGCATTTTGATTATGTCTTCTTCTTATAGATTGACTATGTGCATGCATGCACTGTGCACAGTTATAAACTTTTCCATACTCAATGTTATAAAATGTTGGGAAAGATTGGGAAGTTTGGGGCTATATTCTACTCTGACTCTTGCTTTGTAATTAGATCTTTTTCTTCAAAAAAATTAATCTGGCTCCATGCAACATCGGGTGTTCTTACCATAACATTAAAGACATCATCAGGTTCCAGTCAGTCATTGTCTATAAAGCCGCATTCTCTTTCTTTGACAAACTTATTGATATTCTTCTATACCTATTCCTGAATGTGTTGTTAACTGTTCACTGTTGATCAAAGCGATTAATAAATGACTATTAATAAATAAAAAAAAAGAGTTTTGCTGTGTATAATAGCTTGGGCTGGCATTTTTGTTCTCTTAGTGTCTGCATAACATCTATCCAGGATCTTCTGGCTTTCATAGGCTCTGGTGAGAAGTCTGGTGTAATTCTAATAGGCCTGCCTTTGCATGTTACTTGACGTTTTTCCCTTACTGCTTTTAATATTATATCTTTATTTGCATTTGTTGTTCTGATATTATGTTCGGGAGGAATTTCTTTTCTTACCCAGTCTATTTGGCGTTCTGTAGGCTTATTGTATGTTCATGGGCATCTCTTTCTATAGCTTTGGGAAGTTTTCTTCTATAATTTTGTTGAAGATATTTGCTGGTCCTTAAAGTTGAAAATCTTCATTCTCATCTACTGCTATTATCTGTAGGTTTGGTCTTCTCATTGTGTCCTGGATTTCCTGGATGTTTTGCGTTAGGGTCTTTTTGCATTTTGCATTTTCTTTGATTTTTTTTTTTTTTTTTTTTTTTTTTTTTTTTGTGTGCATGTTCTCTATGGAATCTTCTCTACCTGAGAGTCTCTCTTCCATCTCTTGTATTTGTTGCTGATGCTCTCATCTATGGTTCCTGATTTCTTTCCTACGGTTTCTATCTCCAGAGTTGTCTCCCTTTGTTTTGTTTGTTTGTTTGTTTATTTGTTTTGATTTTTGGTTTTTGGGTTTTTTTCTCCTTTTCTTTTTAGATCTTGGACGGTTTTGTTCCATCAAAAATCCCATCACCTGTTTGGTTGTGTTTTCCTGTAAGTCTTTAAAGGATTTTTGTCTTTCCTCTTTAAGGACTTCTACCTGTTTAGCAGTCTTTTCCTATAATTCTTTAAGACCTCCTACCTCTTCAGCATTGTTCTCCTGTATTTCTTTAAGTGAGTTATTAATGCCTGTCTTAAAATCTTCTACCACCATCATGAGATATGATTTTAAATCCGAGTCTTGCTTTTCGGGTGTATTAGGGTATCCAGGACTCACTGTGTTGGTCATACTGGGTTTTGATGATGCCCCGTGGTCTTGGTTTCTGTTAGTAAGATTCTTATATTTGCCTTTTGCCATCTGGTAATCTCTGGTGTTAATGTTCAAGCTGTCTCTGGCTGGAGCTTTTTCCTCCTGTGATTCTGTTAGCCTCTGTCAGCACTCCTGGGAGTCTAACTCTCACCTGAGTCCCAGTGGTCAGAGCACTCTCTGCAGGCAAGCTCTCCTCTTGCAGGGCAGGTTTCCAGAAGCCTGGAGCTCTGATCTACCTCCTCAGTCCCTGGGGTCAGAGCCATCCCTGTAGGCCAACTCTCCTCTGGCAAGGAACATGCCCAGGGGTCTGGGTCTCAGCTCTGCCTTCTGTCTGAGGATGAAGGCCCGAAGGGACCTTGTCCAAGAAGCTCTGTTGCTTCTGTCACCCATGTGCTCTCCAGTGATCACAAGGTCCTGCGTGTGCTAGAGGTCCTGAGGCGTGGAGAGTCCTCTGGGGCCCTTTATGCCCTCTGCCGTGTTCACATGGAAGATGCCATGGCTGGCCCTGACCGGAAAGAATCCCAGCTTCTGTTTGGGTGGGGTTCCTTTGTCCTTGTTCCTGCTGGCATAAGACCCTCCACAATTCTCTGGAGCTGATGTTGTGTTCCATTCGCCCTTGTTGGCCTCTGCCAAGTTCAGGAGGAAGATGGCGGGGCTGGCCCCAACTGGCTTTATTACTTTTCTAGATAGCAGTGATCCAATTTACATAGGGACTATGAGAACTACTATATTTTTAAAACCCACTGTTTATATAGTTACACCCATTAATTCCATGCTTGTTTTGTGCTCAGTAATAAGGCCAGGAGAGTCTTGTCCATCTCTCAATGAGAGGACACACTATTTGATACATTAATATAACTGGGTTGAATCAATGAACTAGTTACCTTCATTTTTTTCTCAAGACTGTTTTTATTTAACTATGTGGCTATGTGTGTATATGTGTCTATGTATGTGTGTATGTCTCTATGTGTGTGTTTCTGTGTCTGTCAGTATTTGTGTGTATGTTCATGCACGGGTGCACGTATAAATCTGTGTGGGCGTATATGTCAGTATGTGTGTGTGCTTGTGCATGTGTTTCAGTATATGTCTAAATATGTATGTATTTGTATGTCAGGGTGTGAATGTGCTTATATACGTGAATATATGACTTTGATGTGTGTGTGTGACAAAGAGGGAGAGAGAATTGGTATTTCTCCCTCTTTATGCTGGGAAGTGTTGCCTATTATTTTATTTAAAAACCTGTCTTCAAACTTACAATGTTGAATTTTGCAAAACTTGGAGACATTCTTGGAGATTTGTGACACTGAATTATTTCCACAAATGTATCTTCTTCTTCTTTTATGATTTTCATTCTCTCCTTTTTTAGTTTTCTAGAAACTAAAGTTTATACATTGCATGAGTTACTTTTCTATTACTGCAGTAAACGTTATTGCCAAACTGATAGAAGAAAGTGTTTATTTGTACTAATGGTTCTGGAGAAACAAGAGTTTACCACTGCAGGAAAGCATAACAACAGACAACAGGCTGAAGAGTTCACATTTTCAAATGCAAGAGGAAAGCATGAACAGGAAATGGGTTGTGACTATAAATACCAAAAGCCTATTCCCATTGAAATACTTTCCTCAGCAAGGATATACCACCAAGTACTCCCTAACTCTCCCAAATAACACCTGTAACTAGGGCCTGGTGTGTATCCCCACATACATGTCCTCTTGTTGGAAGAGTTTCCAAATACTCTTTCTTAAGACCTTATACTTTATGTATGCCTTAATTCTCTGCCCTTGAGTGTCTCAACATTGCCTTTAGTATGAATCTCTCACTCAGTTCACAAACTCATAACCCACACTGAAGGATATACTACTTGAATAACTAACTTCAAAAATAATACCATAGGAATTATCTGTTCTGTACTTTACAAAAATACTTTTTTCAACATCTGTATCTTTGTTGATTTCCTTTTCATTGTTGAACACTGCACATGCCAAACTTACCAACTTTTTCAATAAATAAATAAATGCTACTTATCCCTCAAACAGAATTTAGCACTTATGGGTATTTATATGGATGCTCATGTAAGTGCATAACAAACTATAGGACTTGAGTTTTTCTGATGCTTGTGTTACCAACAGACATGACCAGAATCTCTAAAATGCCCTTCTAGCTTCTTCTTCCTCTGAAATTTCAAGAGATTCCCACTCTATGGATGGAAATCCTTCTTTATCAATAATGCCATCAACTAGTTTTCACTGATATCAGGGCATTCACATCACTCACCTCAATATGAACTGATGTTCAGAATTCGCTGCCCCTCTCAATATGAACAGATGCTCAGATTTCACTGCCCCCTCAGCACCTCTGCTGGTGATGTAAGGTCAGCATGATCTCTCGACTCTGTGCTGATCCTGTTTTCAGACTTCTAAAACACTATGCTATATTGTCCCAGATACTTTAAGTAAAAAGATGATCAAGTGAACTCCTTTTTTTTTTCTTGGCAGTTTCTATTTGTGTGTGTGTGTGTGTGTGTGTGTGTGTGTGTGATTTTTTTATTGGATATTTTCTTAATTTACACTTGAAATGCTTCCCCTTTCTTGGTCCCCTTCCCCACAGAAAATGATTATCCCATCCCCTCTCTCCTTGCTTCTATGAGGGTGTTCCTCCACTCACACACCCACTCCTGCCTTCCTGCCATCAAATTCTCCTACACTGGGTTTTCAAGCCTTCACAGGATCAAGGGCCTCTCCTCCCATTGATGTCCACCAAGGCCATCCTCTGCTACATATGTGGCTGGAGTCATGGGTACCTTCATGTGTACTCCTTGGTTAGTGGTTTAGAACAGTGAATTCATGAAATTCTTAGGCAAATGGATGGAACTAGAAAATATCATCCTGAGTGAGGTAACCCAATCACAAAAGAACACACATGGTATGCACCCACTGATAAGTGGATATTATACCAAAAGTTCAGAATACCCAAGATATAATTCACAGACCACATGAAGCTCAAGGTGAAGGGAGACCAAAGTGTGGGCGCCTTGATCCTTCTTAGAAAGGGGAACAAAATACTCGTGGGAGCAAATATGGAGACAAAATGTAGAGCAGAGACTGAAAGAAAGACTATCCAGAGATTTCCTTGCCTGGGGATTCATTCCATAAACAGTCACCAAACATAGACACTCTTGAGGATGCCAGAAAGTGCTTGCTGGCAGGAGTCTGATATAGCTGTCTCTTGAGAAGCTCTGCCAGAGCCTGACAGAGGTCAATGCTCAAAGCCAACCATTGGACTGAGCATAGGGTCCCCAATAGAGGAGTTAGAGAAAGGACTGAACAAACTTAAGGGGTTTTCAACCCCACAGGATGAGCAATATCAACTAACCAGACTCCCCCTACCACCAGAGCTCCCAGGAACTAAACCACCAACCAAGGAGTGCACACACCTATATTTATCTAAGTTTTCTCATACCATTTTAATTTATATTTGGTTAAAAACTTTGTTCCCTGTGGAGAGCTTTTGGGGCTGCTTCTAGAAATTTCTAGAAATTTGTCACTGGGCTAAAGGAAGCAGGCTCAGATAAGAATATTCACATTTGGACTAATAGTAAGCACAGCCTAGAAACTGGCCTACTCAAACCAAGGTGGGAAATGTCTACTGTGGTTAAAACAAAGAGAACAATTTCTCAACATTGTAATGGAAAAGCCATCCAGTATTACTCTCTTTTCCTGTAAGTTTCAGCTTCTCATTAGGCACTGCTTTTTCAAATTTGATTTGTACATTCCCCCACTGCACTGTGATGTCAGCAATATAATCCTTTAACCCCTCCAAAGTTGTGTGCTTGGCTGTAGGCCATATCTTCAGGTCAACTTGTCAAGGATCTGAAAAATAATAATTGTGTAATGAAAAACTGAAAACAGTTATAACAAAAAGTTTTCCTTTCCAGAGGATAACAATAAATATTATTTAAGGCCAGTTGTAGCTCTTCTTTTTTTATTTCTGGCTATGAGATATCTTCATTTTGCTCAAGTATCAGGCTTGCATTTAGCATAATGTTCCCCACAGTCTTGGGAGGAATTGAGGGGAAGTATCCTGGAAATACACAGCCACACAATGGTGTGAGTCTGACTCATAGGCATCCCAGATCCAGCTACATCAGCGAATTACCTGCTTTCATTAAGCCAATTCTTCCATTCTGTTGAAACAAGGAATAGTAATATATTTCACATGATTATTGTGAGAATTAAATGAAGTAATCTTCTGAAAGCATTTACCAGTTATATATGGAGAAAGAGAGGGGGTATAGAACTGAAGAATACTCAAGTTTTTATAAAACAAAATGGATATGTATACTTAAATTTTTATAACTTAAAAACTGTACATTGTTGGGGAAATAATCATAAAGACAGTAATAGAAATGCATTTTTAAAAAGTATGGATGGCATGATGAAAGGGTGTTGAATGGGGGTCTAAAGGAAATAACTGTTTATGATTAGGAACATAGTCTTCTGTAGCTTCCATAAATGCTATTCTCAGACTGAATATGAAGGACTAGTCCAGCTTCCATTTTAAATATGGAAAACCTGAATAAAAGGTTCAGATTTATGAACTGAGAGGGAGGAAAGCGTAGGACAGTGTAAACAATTATAAATAATGGGTAATTATGTGATTCAATTGTAACATCTGTGAAGTCCCAGATGCAAGACCCATCAGTAAGGAGGTGACATCATACTGTCCCAGCACACTGAGTAACATTTGGAACTGGACAGTCCAAAATGTCCTTTGGTCTTTTCCTTGCTTTTTTCCCACCCATAGAAAGTTCTTGTGTGCTTCCAGAATATCTGTGCATCATCTGAGCTGCATTAGTGCCTCAAATGATGCATTTGTTCAGGAAGATACATGTGACTTTCGAAATGTTCCAGACAACATCAAAGAGCACCAAGCAAGATCCACTTCAACAGATCATAATTTATCTTGGCAGCTGGACAAACGAGCAGAATGACGCATGAACTAGCTTAAGGAAATTGCCAATCCTCACAGACTGCTTGTTATTCTTAAATGTTTCAAAATAGGTCAGTTAAAATAATATCATGGCCATCATGAGGCAGAAGAAAATAAATGTGTTTTTAGAAAGTTGAAATCTTCCTCTAAATGCCTTCACTTAGGTCCTCTTACTTAAATGAGGGTAAAACAAAACAAAACAAAACAAAATAAAACAAAACAAAATTGTCATGGTTTTGTAGTGGTCAGCAGTTTCAATGGTTTGCCTTTTGACCTGGCCCTGGGGCAACTGTGGGTCTTTTCCAGGTGGTTTTGGCACTATCTAGGTGGCTGCTCACATCATATATTTTGTCCTGGAGACTGGAAGAATAACAACAATGAAACCATCTCTAGGAGAACCACAACTTCACTCTTCCAGGGGGTTTCAGACAAATGCCCAGAAACTCTGAGCTTTAGGATGACGAGGAATTCCTGGGCCCAAGCTCATCCAGCATTTTCCTCCCACTATTCAAGATAATCCACACATTATCCAAAGCTGGGTCTGATACAAGAAATGATCTCAAATAATATTTTAACTATATATTGTTGTATAGATGGCTTTACTATCTGGAACCACATCTGGTTTGATGACAATACTACTGATACTGGTTGATAACAAGTGAATTTTTTGTGCTTATATATAATGCTCTACCTATGATATTTTCAAAAAAGGAATTTACTTGTTTCTATGTATGAGGTAAAGAAATTGAAAACCAACACAAAAGAACATTCTCTTTTGATATATCAAGGTATGCATAATAATTTCCTTCTTCCTCTGATATGGGAAAACATTTTAAAATATTAACAGTTAAGATATGATACAAGGAAGATGTTATATGAATGGCAAAATAAATACATGTTTTAAACAGAGAATGAATAGCAAATGGATAGAATTCATAGCAAAAGGTGAGAAAAATACTTGTGGAAGCTGATGATGAATTGTAAAGAAAGCAAAATGATATTATTAAAAGCTAATGTATACAGAGGGAGAAAGAGAGTTAAGGTTGAAAGGTAATATCAGGCCCAAATTACAGAAGGATGGTGTTGTCCTAAGAAGCCTGATCTTTATTTTCTACCACTGAGGAGGGAAAGAAGTTTTAATTAGGTAAAGTACACAGTATCCATGTTCTAGTACATAACTAGTGATGACAGGAGAAGAAAACCTTAAAGGGATGCTGCAATGATCCAGACTGAGAATTCATGAATAATAGAACCTGAATCAAGGAAAGGCAGACGGGTGCTATTATAATCAACAGCAAGGTTACCAAAGTTAATGTTTGTAGATAAGATGAAACAGGAAAGTTGTTCTGAATTTAACATGAATCATGTTGAAAGGTATTTGAAAAGGGACAACCATGCCTCTAAAAACAATTCCTTTTACAATATTCTGAAAACAGCATTAGTTAATTAGTGGAACCAAGTCCAGTTCCCAGAGTGCTGAAGGAATGAAGGATGTAAAAGCAGTAGTTGGAGGTTGATGGTGAGAGATTTATATCCTACTGAGCTAGTCATGAATTCTTGGGAGGTTAAATATACTTTTTTTTAAAATCTTCTATTACCTTAAAGAGAAACATTGTTATCATGAATGTTTATATTCAAAACATATTATAATAGTGTGTGAGGTTACACAGAGAAGTTAACTGGCAAAGTAAATGTAGATGACAGTGGGAGTAAGAAAGCTTTTAGAGCTGAACAGTAATAGTTAGCTGTCATTGTTGAGTCTTTCAGTTGCTAGCACCAAAAACATACTGTGTTTTCAGAGGGAATGAAGAGGCTACTTCCCATTCATCTTAAATAATTGTATGTTAGTAGTATGCTTATTATCTTTGTGTTTGCTTCTTATCTTAATTTTCTTGTGAATACTAAGGCAGACAAACATCATTACCAAATTCAGTTTGTGTCTCTTTGTGGTAGACTCCACTGACTATATACTTCACAAATATTAACAACTACAAAAAATAATGGCAAATGCTCCTGAGGCAGTTGTTTTTTATTTGTTTTGTATCTGTGGATGGCACACTAATGAGAAAAAGACAATCATACATAGCATATAAGAGGAGAATTTGAAATCTAGGACTCAGAGTCAAACCACTCCTTTCAAAGAGAGCAGCTTTAGGAAAAACAGAGGATCGTGAGAAAGGAGAGAATAGGGTGATAGGAAATCAGAATAAATTAAATAACAAAAAATTATTTTGCTATGATAGGATGCTAACATTAAATATAAAAATTTTGAAACAGTGTTAATTCACGCACTAAAGATCTGGGGTGGTGGGGACACATGCCTTAAATCCCAGCTCTTATGAGGCAGAGGCTGGCAGTTCTCTAAGTTCAAGGACAGTACAGTATACAGAATGAGTTCTAGGACAGCTAAGACTAAACAGAAATCCTGTCTCAAAAACCCAAATAGATGGATAGTTAAATGATAGGTAGGCAAGGGGGAATAAAATTAGAGAAGCAGTGAAGGTTGTGTGACAGGTTAAAAGGACACCACACACAGCGGTAGCATACATTTTACTCAAAAGGGTGGAAACCATTAAAAGTAAATAAATCACCAAAGTTTGTTCTACGTTAGAATGTATAATTAACATTTTGTTATATGAAAAGAGGTTATTGCTGTACAGCCTCAGCATACACAAGATACTATAGAGATTATGGGTTTAAATTATTAGAAATGTTACCACATATGTTTAGTAGCAACATGATGTCTTAGTTTCTCCTTTTGCTGTGATAAAATATCTTGAATTACTTGACAAAAGCAACTTCAAAGAAAAATGATTTATTTTATCTCATAGCTCCAGGATATTGTCTGTTTGAGAGGGAAGTCAAGGTGTTAGGGACTTGAAGCATTTGGTCACATTCCATCCACAGTAGAAGTGAGCACTAAGAGCCTGCATTCTGTGTTCAGCTCTCCACTTACACAGTCCAGATAACACTTAAAATTATGACATATCTTTCCATGTCAATTAACTCAATCAAGAAAATCTCCCACAAGCATTCCCAGAGGTTTATTTCTGAGGCAATTATAGATTTGTCAAGTTGACAGTTAATATTAAGCATAAGACATGTTATCTAATATAAACCAACTCTCATGTGTATGGATTTTAAAGAAAACCATCACACTAAAACCTAAATGGTCTATAGACGGAGACAAGTCCACTCAGAGAATCTCTCCCCTAAATTTTGAGTAATAAAATTATTAAAACTATTGATAACATTTATTTTATTTGAAAAAACAAGATTTTTTTTTACTTCTTCTTCCTACATATCTATAATGGTTTGATGTGACAAGTCACTGTAAACTACTGAGAAATTGAAATAGGATATAATGACTACTTACACTCAGGTCTCTGTAACTATTCTAATGAGAGCCTATCGTTGTATTAATGAAGATTATTTAAAAGAAAAAATGAATTCAAGTAATCTGTCAACATTTAATCAATCATCTATAAATATGTATTTTATCATTACAAAAGTGGTTCATTATAATGTGCTATATGAATGGAGGCTTCATAACAGGAACACGTCACAGGCTGCAGATCCAGGGCATACAGAAACTAGAACCTCATAACAAGCATGTCCAAGGCTGAAGGCCTGGATCAGCCTGCTTACTAGCTCTTTAAGTTCATATGGAAACCTGCAGAAGCTGATGTCTGAATTTCATGGTTATGTCAACAGCAGATTCACTCACTCAGAAAGGATAGAGATTATACACATTGGCCGACAACCTACTCTTTATTTTCATAACCTCCTAGTCCCCAACTTACTGTATAAAACCCACATTTAAGACGAATCTCCTTCCCCTCCTCCAGGTTCTGCCCTACATGCAGTTATCTCTGATATTAAGTCATAGCAAACATGGAAGCATATCTAGTTGAAACTTCTTGCTATTTCTCATTATAATCAGGATGATGACAGTCAAGACTGACCCTCATAGACACCATAATTATACCATAAGCTGACAAAAAAAGTTGAAATAGAGAAAGAAGTCTTCATCTCATCCAACCTAAAATTCTGCATCTCATAAAGTATGCTTTAAAAGTAAGGTGTCACTAGGCATGGTGGCTCATCCCTGTAACTCCAGCACTCTAGAAAAAAGAGTCAGAACGATTGCCATGAGTTCAAATCTTGACTGAAATACACTATGAGGATCAAACTAGAGAGAATGAAATTCTGTTTCAAAAAAAGTAAAGATGTGGAAATAAATATATTTCAGAGAGAAACAGAAATAAATATAGGAATAAAATCTAATTGTAGCATTACTTCTCTATAAGCAATACTAAAAGTAGATCATCAAAAAGAAAGAAAATATTTTCTGTATCCACTCCTCTGTTGAGGGACATCTGTGTTTTTTCCAACTCTGGCTACTATAAATATGGCTGCTGTGAACATATTGGAGCATGTGTCTTTATTACATGTTGGAGCATCTTCTGTGTATATGCCCAGGAGTGGTATAGCTGGGTCCTCAGGTATTACTATGTCCAATTTTCTGAGGAACTGATAGACTGATTTTCAGAGTGGTTGTACCAGCTTGCAATCCCACCAGCAATGGAGGAGTGTTCCTCTTTCTCCATATCTTCGCCAGCATCTGCTGATGTCCCTCAACAGAGGAATGGATACAGAAAATGTGATGCATTTGCATGGTGGAATGTTACTCAGCTATTAAAAACAATGTCTCAAGCTCCCCATGGAGGAGCTTGAGAAGGGACTAAAGGAGCTGAGGGGGGTTTCAGCCCCATGGAGGGAGCAACGGTGTCAACAGGCCAGACACCCCCAAGCAAATGGATGGAACTTGAGAATGTCATCCTTCGTAAGGTGACTCAGTCACAAAGACTATTAGCCCAAAAGTATGGAATACCCAAGATTCAATTCACAGTCCTAAGAAGAGGGAAGACCAAAATGTGGATGCTTCAGTGCTTTTTAGAAGGGTGAACAAAATACTCACAGGAGGAAATATGGAGACAAAGTGTGTAGCAGAAGCTGAAGGAAAGGACATCCAGAGACTGCCCCAACTGGGTAGCCACCAAACTCAGACATTATGATGGATGCCAGGAAGTGCTTGCTGATGGAAGCCTGATATGATTGTCTCCTGAGAGGTTCTACCAAAGCCTGACAAATGTACAGGGGGAAGCTCACAGCCAACCATTGGAATGAGCTCAGGGCTCCCCATGGAGGAGCTTGAGAAGGGACTAAAGGAGCTGAAGGGGGTTTCAGCCCCATGGAGGGAGCAACGGTGTCAACAGGCCAGACACCCCCCTCGCCCCCAGAGCTCCCGGTGACTGGACCACCAACCAAAGAATATACATGGAGTGACCCATGCTCCTGACCAAATATGTGGCCTTGTTGGACATCAGAGGGTGGAGAGGCCCTTGGGCCTGATGGTTTCAGTGATCCAGTGTAGAGGAATGCCAGGGCAGGAGGACAGGAGTTGGGGGGACACCCTCATAGAAACAGTGGGAGTGGAAGTGGGATAAGGGTTTTCCTAAGGGGAGACCTGGAAAGGGAAAAACATTTGAAATGTAAATAAAGAAAATATCCAATCAAAACAAAAAAAAAAAAAAAAAAGAAAGAAAGAAAAAGAAAACAGTGCCAAATGATGCTCAGACTTATAGGAAAGACAAACAATGGCTTCATCATAGCCCTGGAATCGAAGTTTGTGACGAATAATAGAAAAAAATATTTGAAGATCATTTTCCCTCAAGTTAGTGAAGCTAGGGACATTTATTTTAAAAATAGCAAGTAACTAATAAATTTGATATGCAACTGTTTTACAGAGTAAGTACAATAAATATAATAAAATTTTAATATAGAGATTGAATAGGGGGGCATATATATCTTTCCTTGGAGATTGGAGGAAAACCTGATCAAAATTGATTCTGAAGCTGAAAAAAACAAAACAAAACAAAAAACAAACAAACAAACAAAAAACCAAAACACTGCTGTTGAGAATCCAGATAATATTTTGTTAATTTTCAAGCAGATGAGACTTGAAGCTTCAAGAATGCAGGAAACCAGGAAAGAATACACAAGTTATATGGATGTGAAATATCTGAGACATTTTCCATTTCACATAATGGAATTGACTTGATTAATGATCAAGAGTACTTGGGGAAATCCCAGTTTTGTTGCAGAGATCACAAAAATTCTGTTTCCTTGAAATTGATACAGAAGATGCCAAGAATATTAGAACAGTCTTGCAAAAGTAATCCAAAGAGTTTTTATAATCAAAGTTGGTCTAAGTATACTTCCTTCCAGAAGACTTCTAATTTTACTAAATCTTAAAGCTGTTGTCAAGTACTAAAAAATGCCAGTATATCTTACCAAGCTCATACATGCACATAGAAGAGTCACAAAAGTAGGTTCAATGGACAGTTCAATAAAAGTGTTTCATTTATAATAAAATTTATCTCAATGGCTGCCATATTTGTGGGACAGAGGAAATCTGCTTACAGAATGATATACTTTCCTAACCACAGTTCAAATCTATGAATTTTAAAATGTTTAGCATAGTATTTCAAACAAGACAGCTAATAATAATAATCAATAACGATATTACAAAGATTTAATTGTTATTAAAGCATAGAATGCTCTAAAAAGAAAAAAAAAAAAGAGAACGCTCTGTTTTTTGTTTCAGTGTCATTATAAAAAGGTTATTGCTGGGAACCACAGGCTCAGCTTGGATTTAACAAGCCCATCAGCAAAGATGGTTTTTCATTATGTACTAATATCCAGAGCAGCCAACACTTCCCATGTTGTTTTTCTCTTTCTATTTAACTGGGAAATCTCTGTTTAGTGCCACATGTTTAACTAGTAAAGGATCTTATAAACTGTCTAAAAAGTCTTCTTTTTAGACATAGTTTATAATTTTGATTTTATCCACAAATCATTTAGAAATTCCTTAGAGGACAAAGCATAGAATGACTTCTTCAATGTGTTACATTGGTTGGGGTGTGCGGTAACTCTGTCTCATCTCTATCTAGCCAGAAACAATAGCACA
The DNA here is from genome assembly GCF_000001635.26 of Mus musculus. Classification (NCBI taxonomy): domain Eukaryota; kingdom Metazoa; phylum Chordata; class Mammalia; order Rodentia; family Muridae; genus Mus; species Mus musculus. Next base: position 17,563,333 of record NC_000067.6, on the reverse strand, counting down.
AGGCATAATGATGCATCTTTTCTTTCACCACCTTCCTTCTCCCTCACATTTACTAAACTAAAGCTCAGATGTGGGTTCTCTGATGTTCCCCACAGTGGAAATTTAGTTTATGCCTCCCTTGACTCATGTGCTATATACACAGATACCAGAAATAAATTCCCACTTGATTACTGCATTTTTAGAGCAGAATTCTAAATGGTTTAAAACAACACAAATATTAGTCACGTGTCTCAAATTATGTTTGCCAAAGTCTTGTGGTAGTTAATATTGCAAAAAGAGAAAAAGTCCTTACAAGTTAATAGAACTTCTTCAAGTATTTACATATGTTATTTTGTATAACATATTTTGTAAATACATTTTTACATTGACAAGAAACAATGTTTTCAGTGGTAAAATAAAAGTGAATAGTGTATAGAAATATAATCTTGAGTGCTTAAATGGAAAAAGCTAAAAATGATTAAAAATTCAGATGACTGGGAAGATAAATGCTAATTTTTTATTGAGGCAGAGGGAAGTGGACGTCAATTAAAAGCTTATTTCAACTCATAAGTACTATTTGATTCAGGATCAGAGATAATAAACATAGATAGAGGAACTGGAGACATGGCTCACTGGTTAAGAGCACTGAATGCTTTTCCAGAGCTCCTGAGTTCAATTCCCAACAACTATGTGGTGGCTCACAACTATCTGTAATGGGATCCAATGCCCTCTTCTGGTGTGTCTGAAGACAACCACAGTACACTCATAATAAACAAACAAACAAATAAATAAATCTTTTTTTAAAAACATAGAAAGCAGCATGAGCAATGATATGGAAGTCACACAATAGGGGTAAAAAGATAATAAGAGAGTGGTAATCTCAAGAAAAATTTATTAAGAATATAGAAAACACTGATAAATAACTCATAAGAGTAATTTTGCTGTGTTTCTCTAAGCTATCAGAATCTGTTTTAGGAATTCAAGTCAAACATCCAGATGAACTGATAATTAGAATTGGGAATGTAAAGTTTCAGGTGGATTTCACTGCAGTGATCTATACTCAAAAGTACAAAATCACAGCCTCTGCATGATGAAAGAGGGGATTAACCTATGAAGTAGAAGTAGCACCTAATTCTTATAATATTGAGGATAGTGAGATTATTAATCCAAGATGTATCAGATTAGTTTATGATGGCAGAAAAAGAAGAGGATTAATAGAGCTACTGATCAAAATGACCGAGATTAGAAAGTAATTAAATATCTGTTTAAATATAAAAACAAAAAAGGATATACACATCAGTGAAATGCAAATAAAAATAACCCTGAGATCCCACCTCACACCAGTCAGAATGGGTAAGATCAAACCTCAGGTGACAGCAGATGCTGGCGAGGATGTGGAGAAAGAGGAACACTCCTCCTTTGCTGGTGGGATTGCAAGCTTGTACAACCACTCTGGAAATCAGTCTGGCAGTTCCTCAGAAAATTGGACATAGTACTACTGGAAGATCCAGCAATATATCTCCTGGGCATATACACAGAAGATGTTGCAACTGGTAATAAGGACACATCCTCCACAATGTTCATAGCAGCCCTCTTTATAATAGCCAGAAACTGGAAAGAACCCAGATGTCCCTCAACGGAGGAATGGATACAGAAAATGTGGTACATTTACACAATGGAGTACTACTTAGCTATTAAAAACAATGAATTTATGAAATTCTTAGGCAAATGGATGTATCTGGAGTATATCATCCTGAGTGAGGTAACCCAATCACAAAAGAAGTCACTTGATATGCACTCTCTGGTAAGTGGATATTAGCCCAGAAACCTAGAATACCCAAGATAACAATATGCAAAACACAAGAAAATCAAGAAGAAGGAAGAAACAACACGTGGATACTTCATTCCTCCCTAGAATAGGGAATACAATACCCATGGAAGGAGTTGCAGAGACAGAGTTTGGAGCTAAGATGAAAGGATGGACCAACCAGAGACTTCCCCACTAGGGGATCCATCCCATAATCAGCCACCAAACGCAGACACTATTGCATACACCAGCAAGATTTTGCTGGAAGGATCCTGATATAGCTGTCTTTGGTGAGGCTATGCCAGTGTCTGGCAAATATAGAAGTGGATGCTCACAGTCATCTATAGGATGGAACACAGGGCCCCCAATGGAGGAGCTAGAGAAATTACCCAGGGAGCTGAAGGGGTCTGCAACCCTATAGGTGGAACAACAATGTGAACTAGTCAGTACTCCCAGAGCTCATGTCTCTAGCTGCATACGTAGCAGAAGATGGCCCAGTTAGCCATCATTGGGAAGAGGCCCATTGGTCTTGCAAACTTTCTATGCCCCAGAACAAGGGAACAGCAGGGCCAAGAACTGGAAGTGGGTGGGTAAGAGAGCATGGTGGGGGAAGGGAATAGGGGACCTTTGGGATAGCATTTGAAAAGTAAATGAAAATATTTAATAAAATAAAAGGATATACACATAGACTTTTATAGGACATGATGGGTGGGGATAGTGAAGAGTAGAGCTGCTGATTTTGAATTAAGACTTGTTTACCCAGAGCTGCAAAGTGAATAACATTCCATAGGTCACCTCTGGTTTTACCTTATCATAATATTATAGTTGCTATGTTATATAACAATATATTAATTACAATATGATGTTATATACCAGCTTCTATCTAAGATCTCATTTGAAATGAGTAGTATGTCTACTCTTCTTTCACTGTAAATAGAATTTCCCCAGTATCATCTGGTATTAGCAGTATGACAAATCATGTTTTCTACTTTATATGATCCCATACAATTATCTCATTAATAACAACAGTCTGGTCTCTTTCCACTGATAGAATAGACATAGGTAACAAAAAACTACTTAAAACATGTCTAGAATCCTGAAGAAGACAATAAGAGATTGAAAACAATAATAGTACTTAGTCATATATCCATACCGAAAACACAGGCCTATTCTAGAGTCCAAATAAAATAGAAACAATCTAATTTGATAATTAGAATGATTTGGAGTATACTATGATAGTGAGATTTAATTTTTTGCTGTCTCAAAAATAAGGAATAATACACAAAATATGGTAGATTTTCCTTCTTCTTATTAGATATTTTCGTTGCCATTTTATCATTAGGCTAAGATTGAGATTCTATATATTAAATAGCAAACCTGTTCTTGGACCATTCTGAATGCCCTTTAAAGTAATATTGTTATTTTGTGTACAAAGTTTACAAAAGATAAACCAACTTATCAAAGACGCAATGTACAATACCAGAGGATAAAAGTAAACATGTATCTCATGTGTAATATTGTCATGAGTGATATGAGACTAACCAATCACGTGCTGCTCAGATTTAAGTCCTGTTCCATAGAACCCACTTCAATCAGTGTTAATAAAACCTAGAAATGGTGGCTAGATAGGCCCTGGAGGAGAAGTTACTATTATTTGTCTGACAAGTAGACATAGAATTACAATAAGTCCTAATGACTTATTAATAAATATACAGTTCACTGAATGGTTCATCTGTCATCAGAGGAGCTTCTTTATGCAGTTGATGGCACTTTAACACAGAACCAAACAACAGAAACAGGCAGATGATAAGACATTATGGAGATATTTATGTCACTCCTCTTCCTATCAAGACTCTAGAGTCTTTTAGGAAGAGATGATAAAAAGGTGAGAAGATCCAGAGGTGGTGAATGACCTCAAGAAAACAATGGTTTATGGACACAATAGAAGAGTGGAACACATGAACTCATATTGATTGTTTTACATGTACAATATTGCACAAACAGAAGCCAGTCAAAATCTAAAACATATTAGAGGAAGTGGACAGGTATCTCCTAGGTAAGGAGCAATTAGCACATAGTAGTAGCTGCTGCAAGAGGGAGACAGTTTTCCTGGATGCTATAATATATAGTATATCAACACTCAACCTCACACTCAAGAGTAGTTAGGTACTACCAATAGGATTCAACTGGGTTAGAAAGAAAGAGAGACGGGGGGGGGGAGGAGGGAGAGGAGAAAGACAGAGACAGAGAGAGACAGAAAGAGACAGAGACGGAGAGTGACAGAGAGACAATGAACATGAAGTTGAACTACAAGGAGATAGGAATGGATTTGGGAGTAGTAGGAGTGAATTCTATGAGATTCTCAAAGACTTGATGAAGTATTATTTTAAAATATGCTAACTAGTTCTTTAAATTTCTCTTCTTCCTCCAATTCTTCCTCATATACATCTCTCTGTCTCTCTATCCCTGTCTGATTCTGTGTCTCTCTCTGTCTCTCCTGCCCCTATTTTGTGCTGCTCCCTCCCTCATTCCTAAATGTTGTTTTTTTTTTAATTAGGTATTTTCTTCATTTACATCTCCAATGCTACCCCAAAAGTCCCCCATAACCTCCCCCCCACTCCCCTACCAACACACTCCCAATTCTTGGCACTGGTGTTCCCCTGTACTGAGGCATATAAGGTTTGCAGACCAATGGGCCTCTCTTTCCAATGATGGCCAAATAGGACATCTTTGGCTACATATGCAACTAGAGACATGAGCTCTGGGGGATACTGGTTAGTTCATATTGTTGTTCCACCTATAGGATTGCAGAAACCTTTAGCTCCTTGGGTACTTTCTCTAGCTCCTCCATTTGGGGCCCTGTGCTCCATCCAATAGCTGACTATGAGCATCCACTTCTGTGTTTGCTAGGCCTTGGCATAGCCTCACAAGAGGCAGCTATATCTGGGTCATTTCAGCAAAATCTTATTAGTGTATGCAATGGTGTCAGCGTTTGGAGGCTGATTATGAGGGATCCCCAGGTATGGTAGTCTCTAGATGGTCCATCATTTCGTCTCAGCTCCAAACTTTGTCTCTGTAACTCCTTCCATGGGTGTTTTGTTCCCAATTCTAAGAAGGGGCAAAGTGACCACACTTTGGTCTTTGTTCTTCTTGAGTTTCATGTGTTTTGCCAATTGTATGTTGTATCTTGGGTATTCTAAGTTTCGGGGCTAATATCCACTTATCAGTGAGTACATATCATGTGAGTTATTTTGTGATTGGGTTACCTCAATCAGGATGACGCCCTCCAGGTCCATCCATTTGCCTAGGAATTTCATAAATTCATTCTTTTTAATAGCTGAGTAGTACTCAATTGTGTAAATGTACCACGTTTTCTGTGTCCATTATTCTGTTGAGGAACATCTGGGTTATTTACAGCTCTGGCTATTATAAATAAGGCTGCTGTGAACATAGTGGAGCATGTGACCCCCTTACCAGTTGGAACATCATCTGGATATATGCCAAGGAGAGGTATTGCAGAATCCTCCAGCAGTACTATGTCCACTTTTCTGAGGAACAGCCAGACTGATTTCTAGAGTGGTTGTACAAGCTTGCAATCCCACCAACAATGGAATTGTGTTCCTCTTTATCCACATTCTCACCAACATTTCCTGTCACATGAATTTTTGATTTTAGTCATTCTGACTGGTGTGAGGTGGAATCTCAGGGTTGCTTTGATTTGCATTTACCTGATGATTAAGGATGCTGAACACTTTTTCAGGTGCTTCTCAGCCATTAGGTATTACTCAGGTGAGAATTCTTTGTTTAGCTCTGAGCCCCATTTTTTAATAAGGTTATTTGATTTTCAGGAGTCCACCTTCTTGAGTTCTTTATATATATTGGATATTAGTCCCTTATCTGATTTAGGATAGGTAAAGATCCTTTCCCAATCTATTGGTGTCATTTTTGTCTTATTGACAGTGTTTTTTGCCTTACAGAAGCTGTGCAATTTTATGATTAGTCATTCTTGATTAGTCAATTCTTGATCTTACAGCACAAGTCATTGCTGTTCTATTCAGGAATTTTTCCCCTGTGTCCATATCTTCGAGCCTTTTCCCCACTTTCTCCTCTATAAGTTTCACTGACTCTGGTTTTATGTGGAGTTCCTTGATTCACTTAGATTTGACCTTAGTACAAAGTGATAGGAATGGATCAATTCCCATTCTTCTACATGATAACTGCCAGTTGTGCAAACACCATTTTGTTGAAAATGCTGTCTTTTCCCCACTGGATGGTTTTAGCTCCCTTTTGAAAGATCAAGTGACCATAGGTGTGTGGGTTCATTTCTGGGTCTTCAATTCAATTCTGTTGGTCTACTTGTCTGTCGCTATACCAGTACCATGCAGATTTTATCACAATTGCTCTGTAGTACAGCTTTAGGTCAGGCTGGGTGATTCCACCAGAGGTTCTTTTATCCTTGAGAAGAGTTTTTCCTATCCTAGGTTTTTTATTATTCCAGATGAATTTTCAGATTGCCCTTTCTAATTCATTGAAGAATTGAATTGTAATTTTGATGTGGATTGCACTGAATCTGTAGATTGCTTTTGGCAAGATAGCCATTTTTACTCTATTGATCCTGCCTATCCATGAGCATGGGAGATCTTTCCATCATCTGAGACCTTCTGTAATTTCTTTCTTCAGATACTTGAAGTTCTTATCATTCAGATATTTCACTTCCTTAGTTAGAGTATGCCAAGGTATTTTATATTATTTGTGACTATTTTGAAGGGTGTTGTTTTCCTAATTACTTTCTCAACCTGTTTATCCTTTGTGTAGAGAAGAGCCATTGACTTGTTTGAGGTAATTTTATATCCAGCTACTTCACTGAAGCTGTTTATCAGGTTTAGAAGTTCTCTCGTGGAATTTTGGGGTCACTTATATATACTATCATATCATCTGCAAAAAGTGATATTTTGACTTCTTCCTTTCCAATTTGTATCCCCTTTATCTCCTTTGTTCATCTAATTGCTGTGTCTAGGACTTTGAGTACAATGTTGAATAGGTACAGGGAAAGTGGGCAGCCATGTCTAGTCCCTGATTTTATTAGGATTGCTTCCAGCTTCTCTCCATTAAGTTTTATATTGCCTATTGGTTTGCTGTAGATTGCTTTTATTATGTTTAGGTATTGGCCTTGAATTCCTTGTCTTTCCTAGACTTTTATCATGAAGGGGTGTTGGATTTGTCAAATGATTTCTCAGCATCTAACAAGATAATCATGTGGTTTGTGTCTTTGAGTTTGTTTATATAGTGGATTATGTTGATGGATTTACGTTGACTAAACCATCCCTGCATCCTTGTGATGAAGCCTACTTAATCATGATGGATGATTGTTTTGCTGTGTTCTTGGATTCGGTTACCAAACATTTTATTGAGTATTTTTGCATCGATATTCATAAGGGAAAATGGTCTGAAGTTCTCTATTTTCGTTGGGTCTTTCTGTGGTTTAGGTATCAGAGTAATTGTTGCTTCATAAAATGAATTGGGTAGAGTACCTTCTGCTTCTTTTTTGTGGAATAGTTTGTGAAGAACTGGAATTAGATCTTTGAAGGTCTGATAGAACTCTGCACTAAACCCATCTGGTCCTGGGCTTTTTTTGGTTGGGAGACTATTAATGACTGCTTTTATTTCATTAGGGGATATAGGATTATTTAGATCATTAACCTGATCCTGATTTAACTTTGGTACCTGGTATCTGTCTAGAAATTTGTCAATTTCATCCAGGTTTTCTAGTTTTGTTGAGTATAGCCTTTTGTAGAAGGATATGATGGTGTTTAGGGATTTTTCAGGATCTGTTGTTATGTCTCCCTTTTCATGTCTGATTTTGTTAATTAGGATGCTGCCCCTGTGCCCTCTAGTGAGTCAGGCTAAGGGTTTATCTATCTTGTTGATTTTCTCAAAGAACCAGCTCCCTCTTTGGTTGATTCTTTGAATAATTCTTATTTCCACTTGGTTGATTTCACCCCTGAGTTTGATTATTTCCTGCCATCTACTCCTCTTAGGTGAATTTGCTTCCTTTTGTTCTAGAGCTTTTAGGTGTGTTGTCAAGCTGCTAGTGTGTGTTCTCTCTAGTTTCTTTTTGGAGGCACTCAGAGTTATGAGTTTTCCTCTTAGAAATGCTTTCATTGTGTCCCATAAATTTGAGTATGTTGTGGCTTCATTTTCATTAAACTCTAAAAAGTCTAATTTCTTTCTTTATTCTTTCCTTGACCAAGGTATCATTGAGAAGAGGGTTGTTCAGTTTCCACGTGAATGTTGGCTTTCCATTATTTATGTTGTTATTGAAGATCAGTCTTAGTCCATGATGATCTGGTAGGATGCATGGGACAATTTCAATATTTTTGTATCTGTTGAGGCCTGATTTGTGACCAATTATATGGTCAGTTTTGAAGATCGTACCATGCGGTGCTGAGAAAAGGATATATCCTTTTGTTTTAGGGTAAATTATTTTGTAGATATCTGTTAAATCCATTTGTTTCATAACTTCTATTAGTTTCACTGTGTCCCCGTTAGTTTCTGTTTCCAGGATCTGTTCATTGATGAAAGTGGTGTGTTGAAGTCTCCCACTATTATTGTGTGAGGTACAATGTGTGCTTTGAGCTTTACTAAAGTTTCTTTAATGAATGTGGCTGCCCTTGCATTTGGAGCATAGATATTCAGAAATGAGAGTTCCTCTTGGAAGATTTTACCTTTGATGAGTATGAAGTGTTTGTCCCTCCTTGTCTTTTTTGATATCTTTGGATTGAAAGTGCATTTTCTTAGATATTAGAATGGCTACTCCAGCTTGTTTCTTCAGACCATTTGCTTGGAAAATTGTTTTCCAGCCTTTCATTCTGAGGTAGTGTCTGTCTTTTTCCCTGAGATGGGTTTCCTGTAAGCAGCAAAATGTTGGGTCCTGTTTGTGTAGCCAGTCTGTTAGTCTATGTCATTTTATTGGGGGAATTGAGTCCATTGATATTAAGACATATTAATACAAGTGATTGTTGGCATTCTGTTCTTCTGGCTGTCTTCTTTTAGGTTTGTTGAAGGATTACTTTCTTGCTTTTTCTACGGTGTGGTTTCCATCCTTGTATTGGTTTTTTTTTTTTTTTTTCTGTTATTATCCTTTGAAGGGCTGGATTCATGGAAAGATAATGTGTGAATTTGGTTTTGTCATGGAATACTTTGGTTTCTCCATCTATGGTAATAGAAAGTTTGGCTGGGTATAGTAGTCTGGGCTGGCATTTCTGTTCTTTTAGTGTCTGTATAACATCTTCCCAGGCTCTTCTGGCTTTCATAGTCTCTGGTGAAAAGTCTGGTGTAATTCTGATAGGCCTGCCTTTATATGTTACTTGACCTTTTTCCCTTATTGCTTTTAATATTCTATCTTTATTTAGTGATTTTGTTGTTCTGATTATCATGTGTTGGGAGGAATTTCTTTTCTGGTCCAGTCTATTTGGAGTTCTGTAGGCTTCTTGTATGTTCATGGGCATCTCTTTCTTTAGATTTGGGAAGTTTTCTTCTATAATTTTGTTGAAGATATTTGCTGACCCTTTAAGTTGAAATCTTTATTCTCATGTACTCCTATTATCCGTAGGTTTGCTCTTCTAATTGTGTGCTTGATTTCCTGGATGTTTTGAGTTAGGATCTTTTTGCCTTTTGCATTTTCTTTGATTGTTGTGCTAATGTTCTCTATGGAATCTTACGCAACTGAGATTCTCTCTTCCATCTCTTGTATTCTGTTGCTGATGCTCACATCTATGTTTCCAGATTTCTTTCCTAGGGTTTCTATCTCCAGTGTTGCCTCACTTTGGGTCTTCTTTATTGTGTCTACTTCCCTTTTTAGGTCTAGTATAGTTTTGTTCATTTCTATCACCTGTTTGGATGTGTTTTCCTGTTTTTCTTTAAGGACTTCTACCTGTTTGGTTGTGTATTCCTATCTTTCATTAAGGACTTGTAACTCTTTAGCAGTGTTCTCCTGTATTTATTTAAGTGAGTTATTAAAGTCCTTCTTGATGTCCTCTACCATCATCATGAGATATGCTTTTAAATCCAGGTCTAGCTTTTCGGGTATGTTGGGGTGCCCAGGACTGGGTGAGGTGGGAGTGCTGTTTTCTGATGATGGTGAGTGGTCTTGGTTTCTGTTAATAAGATTCTTACGTTTGCCTTTCTCCATCTGGTAATCTCTGGAGTTAGTTGTTATCGTTATCTCTGGTTAGAGCTTGTTTCTCTCCTGACTCTGTTAGCCTCTATCAGCAGACCTGGGAGACGAACTCTCTCCTGAGTTTCAGTGATCAGAGCACTCCCTGCAGGTATGCTCTCCTCTTGCAGGGAAGGTGCACAGATATCTGGAGTTCAGACCTGCCTCCTGGCAGAATATGAAAGCCCAAAACAGGTCCTGTCCCAGAAACTGTTAGCTTCTGTAGTCCACACTCTCACCTGTGCCAACTAGTCTCAGAGGGACCTGGGAACCAAGATGGCTCCCTCAGGTGCTCAGCCAAAGCCCTCCAGGGCAGGAGGGACACTTCTTCTCTTGCAGGGAAGGTTCCCAGATGTCTGGAGCCTGAAACAGGGTCTGCCTCAGAAGCTGTCCTCTAGGGACCTTAGGGGTGTCCACCAATTCTGCGCCCAAGTTGACCCAGTGCTGGCGCTGACCGGGAGGGACTTGTGACCCTGGTTAGGTTGGGTTTTCTGATTCCCTAATGATGTCTCAAGTCCCGTGCAATTGGATTGGAACAAAAGTTGTGTTCCACTCACCAGAGGTCCTAAGATCTCTTGGAGAGTCCTCTAGGGACCTTGGGGGTGTCCACCAACTCCTTGCCCAGTAGACCTGGTGCTGGCGCTGACTGGAAGGGATTTGTGACCCTGGTCAGGCTGGGTTTTTTGCTTCCCTAATGCTGTCTCAGGTCCTGTGCAATTGGAATGGAGCAGAAGTTCTGTTCCACTCACCAGAGGTCCTAAGATCGCATGAAGAGTCCTCTAGGGACCTTGTGGGTGTCCTCCTACTCAGCGCCCAGGTGACCCAGTGCTGGCGCCAATGGAAAGGAACCCCTAAATGTTCTAAATGGACTTAATTTCTTCTTTACACTCTATGCTGAAACTACACTGAATATGCCTGAGTAAGGGCATATATCCCTATATTCCACAGCATTAGATATATACTTACAACTAAGTAATACTTTGCAAAGATATATGTTACTTAATAAAAAATGTGAAATGAATAACAATAACTTTATATATCATTAATTTAAAGATAAAGCAGAAATTCAAGAAAAATATTTAATTATGAAATATTTCCATCATGAAAATGAGATTTAACATAGTTAAATGTAATGCTATAGTGGTTGTAGAACCTCTCAAAGAGTGAGTGCTGACATCAGAAACAGCATTTCCAAGAGAAACACAAAGAAAAAGTATTCCTTAGAAAGCCTGTATAACAAAATTCAGAATCTCAGGAGGTTGCGTAGAACATCGGAAAATAAGTAAAAGAGAGAACTCATGAGAAAAAAATTGAGTGCTTCGATATTTTCGAATGTAGCTTTGTTCAACTTATGAAAGTGATGGCAAATGCACAAAAGATTTATCAAGAAAGCCTGATGACTCATTGTTTTAACTCGGCTGCTTATCAATATGGGGATCAGCCATAAACATGGGAAAATTTGAGAGCAGATTTGGAAGTTCAGAACCAGCATGTTGGAACATTCACACATGATGACAAGATGGGAAAGTTCTTCTGGACCTTAGCATTGTTTCCCTGTGACTTTACAATGCTGCTTAGAGCTAGAAAGTTACACCAGATTTCTACTTGTTACTGAACCTTGGCTTGTAGTCAGAGTTAAGGGCAATGTTAGGTATAAATCATTAGTCTTTCATCCAACAAAAATATTCCTTTTGAATTGGGTTTTAGACTATAAACTTGCATATATCAGCTGTTCCCAGGCAGAGTAGTATAGAACATCTGTTCAGAAAAACACTATTTTATTCTATCTTCTAATTTTGTACCTAAAAATGAACATGACAATACTGAGTAACAGTATGGGTTTTTCACCTTTGTACTTGAGGGAAGGAATGCTTTGCTTGAATAAGCAAGAGACTAAAATCATTGGATGCTGTGGAATCACAACATGTGAACATTTAGTTTTAAGTGAAAAAAGTTGCTGATGGATGTGTTCCTATATCTTGGAGCTTCCTATGACTCTTTCTCCAATGTCTCTTCTCTTTCTCCCTTGCTCTCTGTTTTTGTCCAGACACATGCCTTTTTAGGATCACATGACTTTTTAGGATCATCGTTTCTGTGGTACCTATGAGATATGGTTCTTTGCACACATGAGTGTTAAATACACCAAAACCTCACATTCTTTATTAAATAGGTTGCCATGATGGTAAATCCCAGTTACCAGCTTTGTCCTTCTGTATCAAGGTTTCAGATGATGTGCCTGCTCCTTTGGAACACAGAGAATAGTCCCTGCCTCATACTCCTACCTGAGAAGCTCATTTCCCTTAAGGAATGAAGAACTTTGTCTCTGTAACTCCTTCCATGGGTATTTTGTTCCCCCTTCTAAGAAGGACTGAAGTATACACACTTTGGTGTTCCTTCTTCTTGAATTTCATGTGTTTTTTGAACTGTATCTTTGGTATTCCTAGCTTCTGGGCTAATGCCCACTTATCAGTGAGTGCATATCATGTGTGTTCTTTTGTGATTGGGTTACCTGAATCAGGATGATGCCCTCCAGGTCCATCCACTTGCCTAAGAATTTCATGAATTCATCGTTTTTAATAGCTGAGTAGCTCCATTGTAAAAATGTACTACATTTTCTGTATCCATTCCTCTGTTGAGGGACATCTGGGTTCTTTCCAGCTTCTGTCTATTATAATAAGGCTGCTATGAACATACTGGAGCATGTGTCCTTATTACCAGTTGCAACATCTTCTGGGTATATGCCCAGGGGAGGTATTGCTGGATCTTCAGGTAGTACTATGTCCAATTTTCTGAGGAACTGCCAGACTAATTTCCAGAGTGGTTGTACCAGCTAACAATCCCACTGGCAATGGAGGAGTATTCCTCTTCCTCCACATCCTCACCTGAATCTGCTGTCACCCATGTTTTTTATTTTAGCCATTCTGACCGGTGTGAGGTGGCAGAGACTGAAGGAATAACCATCTAGAGACTACCCCACCTGGGGATCCATCCCATAGACAACCAACAAAACCAGACACTATTGTGGATGCCAAAAAGAGTTTGCTGACAGGAGCCTGTCTCCTGAGAGGCTCTGCCAGTGCCTGCCAAATATAGAAGTGGATGCTCACAGTCATCCATTAAATGGAACACAGAGTCCCCAATGAAGGAGCTAGAGAAAGTACTCAAGGAGTTGAAGGGGTTTGAAGCCCCATAGGAGGGACAACAATATGAACTAAACAGTATTTCCAGAGCTCCCTGGGACTGAATCACCAACCAAAGAAAATGCATGGTGGGACTCATGGCTCTAGCTGCATATGTAGCAGAGGATGTTCTAGTCAGTCATCAGTGGGAGGAGAAGGTTATATGCCCCAGTATATATGCCAGGGCCAGGAAGAGAGAATGGATGGGTTGGTGAGCAGGGGGAGGAGGAAAGAGATAGGGGGTTTTTGGAGGGGAAACTAGGAAAAGGGATAACATTTGATATGTAAATAAAGAAAATATCTAATAAAAATTCAAAATAAAATAAGAATAAAAAGGAATGAAGAATTAATTTGAGCCCAGATTGCTTTTATTTCTACTTACTGCTTCTCAGCAGACTGGTCTATCCCTGATTACTTTTCTGGTTTCTTTTCTGATTTCATTTAGTAGCACCAGAATTACCAGTATTCTGTCCTGCATATGAATTCTGTCATGTAAACTGCATGTTTCCTCTTATCAGTGTTTTAACCTTATATTCTCAGAAGCTTGACATACTCACTGTGAACTCTATAGAGATGGAAAGTCTTACCTCTTTCATGGGTGTCAGATGCTTAAATCAGTCAGTTTGTCAGCCTTCCCATGAATCTAACTTCTTTCCATCCTTTCAACTCTGCTGAGGTCTTGAGACAACCTATCTGTATGTGACCCTGTTAATACATCTTCTATCTGGCCCCTTGATGATACTGTATTAAATTCATATTTTACATCTGTGTACATGTATATGTGTATATACACATGTGTTCATATATTCATGTGGGGATATTCACATGTATATTCATGTTCATGCATATGGAAGCCAGAAGTCAACCCAAGATACCATCTTTAGTTCCTTGGTACATTGTCCACCTTGGGTTTTGTTTGGTTTAGTGTGACTTTATTCTAAATTGAGGCAGGATCTCTCACTGGCCTATAACTCACCCATTTGGTAGACTATGTAGTTAGTGGGCATTAGAATTCTGCCTGTCTCTGCCTCCCTATTTTTTAGATTACATATATGTACTATCATGCCAGGTTTTTTCCTGTGGGTTTTGGGGAACAGGAATTAAGTTTTTATGCTTTAACAGTAACCATTTTACTGAACAAGCCACATCCCCAGCACAGCATGAATTTTCATAAAGGAACACTAGTAACTAGCTTTCTATTTCAGTCTCAATAGTCAATATCATTGTCTGCAAGACCACTGAAGAGTAAGTCATGTTTGTCCTCGTGCTGTTTCTCCATTGCCCATGACAATGGGTGGAGCAGAGATAGAAGTAAAGGTAGCCTAGATATGCAGTCATCAAATAGCATAAACTTTGCACACCGCAGAAAGAGAACAGGCTGTGTGTGCCTTCTCATCCAAGAAGAGCCTATGCAGACTGCAAGGTTGCCATAAGTAGTGTAAATTAACCCAATATTGAATGCACCATCTGTTGATAGATAGAAAATTTTGCATATGGTCAACTATAAACAAAGAACACCAGGAAATACACTGATGACTTTCAGAATCCTTGTGCAAGTTTTGACCTTCATTTCAAAAATTTATCTCTGAGGAAGGCTCCAGACTACAACACAACTGCAACCTATATCTCCAAAGTTTATTCGTACTGTGGCAGGTCTCCTGATAGTTACCATTGCTGTCAAAGTGTCTGTTTTACATATGCACTTATAACTACTAATACCCAAACGTAAAGTTGATGCAGGCAATTTGATTTCTTTCCATCTGCAAGAAAATTAACCTAAATTGAAAGTATTTGAAGAAGGTAGAGTTAGAAATAGTGAAAAAAATCTTAAAATCAATACTTCATATTTCCTGGGAAAATGTGTTTTTGAAAAGAAATTTTATTTTCCTAATTTTAAAACAAATATTTTAAAGCATTTATAAAATAAAGATGATTTAAAAAGTAAACTAAAAGCAAGAGGATAATGATAAATACTTTCTGTTCATTTTATTCAAAATTTCTCCCTTTTTTACTCCATCCCTTCTCATTCTCATGTGCTTCCCATTCCTCTCTCTCTTCTCAGAACACATCTATCTCTATCTCACTGGTCCCATTTTTACATTACATCACATTCTCATATCACTAAATTATCTTTGTAAACATTATTTTAGTTTCTGGCTAATATGTTATCATATAGAGATATTATATCTTAATAAATTCTCAATTGTGTATTTTGATAACAACTTTGGCAAAAATGTATTCATATTACAGAGCATTTCTCTAGAACTGGAATTACACTATGTAGTGAAAATTTTAGTTTCTTTTAAAATCCAGTAATGTTAGGGGAATATGTTTTTGTTTTAATTTCAGGTGTGGGATATGGTCTACTTCAGATTAGCAGCTACCTATGATTTATGTTGTGCTCTGGCAGGGATTTGAGCCTACTAACTGAAGATAGCTTATATTTGGAATTCTGGGGATTTTTCAGATTGTATAATAATGCCAGAACCCTGAGAGAGGTATCAGCTACTTCTGGTTCTTGCTGCTTCTGCTGTTTGCTGGATTGTTGATTACTAGTTCAAGTTATCCTGATAGTGAAGATTGCACTTGCCCCAAGGAACTTGTTACCCCTAAAAACCAGAAAATAGTCTAAAGTTTTTTATCCCTAAATTTCTTTTGTATCTACCTGGTGTTGGAAGGGATTGAGGTGGGAAAGGATGGTAGATAAAAGAACTCAGTAAAGGAGCCAAAATGTATGGTTACAACCCTATATATAGATAAAGCCATTTAAACTTCTTACAGCATATTGACAAACTGCTTTCTAGAAAGTTTAGAATATTCTACTATCACATTGGCATTGTGTGAAACAGCCCAGGTCACCTGTAATTAGAAAGAATGCTCAATCATCAATCTATGAAGTTTACCATGATTATCATGGTGCTGCAGTTCATAATTTGTGTATGGCTATTTGGACAATAGAATTTTTTCAAGTACATAAACTTCATTTAATCAATAAGTTCAGGTAGTATACATACATGGCTTTAATTATCAGCAAAGCCTATAACTTTTAGTTTTTATAATCTGATTCTTTTGTGTGTATTGTTAAATTCATATTTCTTCTGTCATTTGTATTATTAACTCTTTCTCAATGTTTTCTTTTTCTTCATGTTTTAGAATTGTGTATGTGTTTACATTGCTGCACATTTTAAGTCTGGTTTTCAAAAACAGTATTCAAACTCTATATAACAGTTGATGAAAAAAAGAGGCCACAAATTTGAAGATGAGTAGGGAGGGGTATGTGGATGGGTTTGGAAAGAAGAATGGAAAGGAAGAAATGTCGATTAAATACCTATTTGCTAAAATTAGAAATCAAGTTCTTTGGATGCTATATGAGCATCCCTCCAACAAAGTTGCAGCCTGCAGTTCTTACTCTCACTCTGTCCCTTCCCCACTGCAGCTCCTTTTGTCAAAAATGACAGTGTGAGTTCTTGACTTCCCACACGGATCACATGAGCTAATTCTGATATCAAATTTTTCTTTCTCTCTATGAGTATACCTAGATAAGATACAGGGATTGATAAATAATAAATAGATGAGAGATAGATGGATAGATAGATAGTGATAGATGATATAGATAGATGATAGATAGATGACATGCACATATATGAACACATATGAACACTTGCATATATCCCCACATTCATATATATCACTGTGACACCTAACTTCCCTATTTTCTTCTGTATAAAAAGTAGACACTATTGCATACGCCAGCAAGATTTTGCTGAAAGAACCCTGATATAGCTGTCTCCGGTGAGGCTATGCCAGTGCCTGACAAATACGGAAATGGATATTCACAGTCATCAATAAGATGGAACACAGGGCCCACAATGGAGTAGCTAGAGAAAGTATTCAAGGAACTGAAGGGGTCTGCAACCCTATAGGTGGAAGAACAATATGAACTAACCTGAACCCCCAGAGCTCATATCTCTAGCTGCATATGTAGCAGAAGATGGCCCAGTCGGCCATCATTGGGAAGAGAGGCCTCTTGGTCTTGCAAACTTTATATGCCCCAGAATGGGGGAATGCCAGGGCCAAGAAGTGGGAGTGGGTAGGTAGGGGAGTGTGGGGGGGGGGAGGGTATGGGGGACTTTTGGGATAGCATTTGAAATATAAATGAAGAAAATATCTAATAAAAATTTAAAATAAATAAATAAATAACTTTTTAAAAAGTAAAAAAAAATATACAAATGTCACAAGAGATATCATCTCAAAGCCTCACTCTTGGTCTTGGAAAACAGGAATTTTCTTCCTCTTTTTCTTCTTCTTCTTCTTCTTCTTCTTCTTCTTCTTCTTCTTCTTCTCCTCCTCCTCCTCCTCCTCGTCCTCCTCCTCCTCCTCCTCCTCGTCCTCCTCGTCCTCCTCGTCCTCCTCCTCCTCCTCCTCCTCGTCCTCCTCGTCCTCCTCGTCCTCCTCCTCCTCCTCCTCCTCCTCCTCCTCCTCCTCCTCCTCCTCCTCCTCTTCACAGGCCATTTACCAGTATTCTCCAGAGGTCTAGGTTTGAGATTCTCACAAAGTTGGCTTTTGCTCTGTTTGCTTTTTTGGATGCCATGATAAACAACATTTTCCTGGCACTTCTGTTGAAAATACTTTTGGCTCAGACTCTGTGTCCTTCTAGCCAAATAGCGTATACACAGAACTAGGAGGAAGGGGGAGCAAAGAGAAACTGCAGGCTGGTAGCTGAATCCCAAACTCCAGTAATTGGGATTAATCTGAGTCAAAGGAAGTGACACAAATAACTGTCACTGCTTGATTCCAGGAAATAATGCCTTCATGCTCTCTGTGTTACATTCTCACCACTGCTCTAGAAAAGCATTATGGTCTTCCTTGTGTTTAATTAGCAACAAGGCCATTTATTTTCAAATAGACCCTTTGAATTTTACTTATCACTTTCAAAGTTTTTAGTGCTCTGAAAAGTTTGGTAGAGAAAAGGAAGAAGGATGGATAACAAGATTTGTCACCAGACACTGTTTATGTATAATATAAAAACCAAAACTATGTGAAGCTCAAAAAAAAGGAAGACCAAAGTGTGGATGTTTCAGTCCTTCTTAGAAAGGGGTACAAATTGCTCATGGGAAGAAATACTGAGACAAAGTGTGGAGCAGAAACTGAAGGAAAGGCCATCCAGAGACTGCCCCACCTGGGGATCCACCCTATATGTAGACACCAAACCCAGACACTATTGTGGATGCCAAGAAGTGCTTGCTAGCAGGTGTCTATATATATATAGCTCTGTCCTGAGAGGCACTTTCAGAGCCTGGCAAATACAGAGGCAGATGCTTGCAGCTAATCATTGGACTGACTATGGGGTCACCAGTGGAAGAGTTAGAGAAAAGACTGAAGGAGCTGAGGGAGTTTGCAACCCCATAGGAAGAATAGCGATATCAACCATCCAGACCCTCCCCTCCAGAGCTCCCAGGAACTAAACCAAAGAGTACACATGGAGGGACCCGTGGCTCCAGCCACATAGATAGCAGAGGATGGCCTTGTCAGACATCAGTGGGAGGAGAGGCCCTTGGTCCTGGAAAAGCTCGATGCCTCAGTGTAGGGGAATGAAAGTGCGAGGAGGCTGGAGTGGGTGGACAAGTGGGTGAGCACCCTTACAGAAGCAGGAGGAGGGAGGATGGGATAGGGCTGTTCTGGAGGTGAAACCCGGAAAGGGGGTAACATTTGAAGTGTAAATAAAGAAAATATCCAATTAAAAAAATTAAACAATAAAAAGAAATAAATAAGTAAAACATATGAATCACACATGCCCTTTCCTTGCTATCAAAAATAATGCAATGCCTGTGGAGCCAGACACAACTTCCTGGACCCCTTTGCTCAACTTTTGGAAAAGGTTCTCTCCTGGAGTGTGTTTTTCATTGCCTTTGCCTTGTTTGGTAACTTGACAGCTACTCTAAGCCAACAATCCCAAATAGTTTTAAACATTATTTGGTGACAAGTTGTTCCAATTTTGAAAACATGAAGAAAATAAATGCCAAAGATATAAAAAGATTGTGTGGACAATTAATATTACAGTTACAATGGCCATCCTTCTTGGATAGAATCAAAGCATTCATCATAGCAAAATATATAAGGATAAATATGTACATATATTCATGCATATATATAAATATTAAGAATATATATATATACATGTAGATACCAATATAACTACTTATATGTCTATGTAGATACAAAGAATATAATAACCTTACCTAATATCTAAACTCTGTTATTTACTAGTTGTTATATGTTGCCTGTAGATTTAACCTTTTAACCATTAACTTTGTTATCTTTAAAATTTGGAGAATATTAATAACTAAGCTGTGATTAATAGCTTACTTGTGAGGGTAAAGTTTACTAACACCCACAAACCACCTAGCAGGGAACTTAGCTCAACATCAGTGTTGATGTTAGTTTTGATAAAGCTCTCAGACTTACCTGATCAGATGCATGCAACACAGCAGTATGAAGGAGCTCTCCTCTACCCCTATGACTTAACTAATGTGTTTATAAAAAGACAAAAAGAGAGAGAGGTGTTTTACGGAGGTGTGGTGAGGTATGGGGGAAGAGGGTGCCTCAGCGGGCCCATGCTGAGGCATCCTTTCCTCCTGAGAGACCAGCCAGACAATGGTGTAGTATAGAATAGAGTTTATTCAGGGCATGGAGAGGAGAGTCAAGAGCATAGTAGAGGCAGAGAGAGAGAGAGAGAGAGAGAGAGAGAGAGAGAGAGAGAGAGGAGACAAGACGAGATGAGACGAGACAAGACAAGACAAGACAAGACAAGACTAGACAAGACGCTGGCCATGAACATGTGGATTGGGGGGCGGGGGGGCGGACAGAGCAGAAGCATAAAGGCAAGAACAAGAGAGAGAAGAGGGGGCAAGTAGCCCCTTTTATAGTGAGTCAGGCATATCTGGCTATTGCCAGGTAACTTTGGTGGAGCTTAGACAAAATGCTAACATTAACTGTCCTCCAAGTATTGTTCCAAGGCAAAGGATGGTCATTTTG